>NC_070580.1:29308802-29664302 GCF_027409825.1 Scomber japonicus | reverse complement strand
ATGAAGCACTGCAGTTGACAAAATACACGTCCTGATTTACATGTTTGAGAATAATTGAATATTGATGAATCACCACATACACACAGCAGGTGTGTCCATTAGACTGTGATTGACTGTGTAGCGACTGATGAATGTAGCTAATGCTGGTTTCACACAATGCACGTTTTAATTGCTGTCTGATTGCGTAGCTGGCATTAACATGGTTCCCTGCTGCACTCAGCACTCTGGGAACTAGAGGCAATCAGGTGCATCTGAGTGAATTGTTGATTCAGGTATCCACGGCTCCCTGTGCTTTTAATTGCCGGCCCTCGTCTGTCATTTAAATCCTATTGTGTTTGTGTATTTATTTTTTACTCGTATGTTTGCTTTTTATACAGTTATGGCTGCAACACTGAGAAATCACACATCATATTTTAGTAGTCGTAACTGGGCATGGCAGATACTGTCAGGCATTTGATTTGGCAGCATGCTGAAGCATTAAGCGTGGGGCTGTTGTAAGAGCGATAGTCCATAGGCTATATTTTAAAGTCACTTTATCTTTTTTTAGGCTTTTAGTGAAAACCACAACAGCAGAACTGTGAGGAATGGATTAAACTGTGTGTTTGGCCACTTCTAAAGCTTAAGAGTTAGCTTATCTAGGGCTGCAAATAAATGATTATTTTTATTATCACGTAATCCGTCAATTATTTTCTCAAGTTATCGGTTAATGAAACCTCATGTCTTCTTTAGTCACGACTAACACATATTTATGAAGCTGAAATCAGATTTTTTTTTAGTATTTCTTTCTTTAAAAACTACTCAAAACAAATCAATTATCAAAGTAGTAGCAGATGAATTTTCTGTCATTTGATTAATCGACTATTTTTTGCAACACTTTGGTCATCACTAGCATACTACTCACAAATGACTCTGTTCATGACTCACATCCACTGTGAGCTGTTAAAAAATGAAAGTCTGATTTTGTCTCTCTGTCAGAAATCATACACCCCATTGTTTCAAAAAATTACCAATAATTTTGAGATAAATCTTCTACCGTTATCATTATAAACATGAGCATGAATTGTGCTACAACAGAAAGCTCGACGTGCATAGCAACAGTAACTAAGAGGGGCAATAGTTTAGCAATTGAGCAGTTCTCAGTCATTATGAAACCTACATTTCCCTGTACTTTTTTCTTGCACGTCATTATTTGTAAACTCCCAGTTTTTCCTGCTTTTCATCACACTGCACTGTCATGTTTTTTGTCACTTTATTCCTGTCATGATTTCACCATTTGTCTTTTGTCCCTTTTTCTCTTCTCTTTTCTTCTCTTTTCTTTTCTTTTCTCCTCTTCTCTTCTCTTCTCTTCTCGTCTCTTCTCTTCTCTTCTCTTCTCTTCTCTTCTCTTCTCTTCTCTTCTCTTCTCTTCTCTTCTCTCCTCTCCTCTCCTCTCCTCTCCTCTCCTCTCCTCTCCTCTCCTCTCCTCTCCTCTCCTCTTCCTCTCCTCTTCCTCTTTTTCTTCTCCACTGCTGACCTCTCAGACTTTGAGACCTCTGTGGACAGTCGATGCACCACGGATAGTGCTGACAGTGCCTTTATTGGCCGCCGCTATTGATTCCTGCCCTCTTCCTTTTTCACTGTTTCCCTACTCCAATCATCCTCTTCCATCTCCTTCCATGCAGGAAGTAAGATTACAAATCAGGCTGCAGGACAAAAAAAGAATACTTTTTTTTCTTGACTTTTCTTTCCTAATTATTAATTTTTTAATGTTTTTTGTCCATCTTCCTCTTTGTATTATGTGCATCTGCCTTTTCATCTTGTCTGCTCCATCACTTCTCATGACCTTTCTTATAGCTCTGTTTGCCAGCACTGTATGTTTGTATTCATGTCTGTTGTATTATATGTGTTTTATATGTTTCTGCAACTTTGCATCCATGTATTATTCATAGTTTTATTCTCCAGACACCTCATTTGGGTGTGTGTGCCTCCTTTTTCTTGCATATATTTAAGGCAGCACTGCCTGATGGTGCACATCCTCAAATGAACCTAATTAAAGTCAATAAAATGTTGACTCATAATAGACAGTGACTGTGACATGTTTGTATGCTTAGGCAGCATTTTATACTTAGAAAAAGACATGATTTAAAGTTTGCTGACGTCAACATATCTCATTCCTTTAGAGTTATATTTTTATGCTTTTAAATAAAATGTAATATATACCACAATTGCATGAGTAAAACTTTTTTTTCTTCTTCAAATATTCCAAATTCTCTGCAATGAGAATAACAGTATAAATTAACATTAGATGTTAATCACAGTAATGGGACCCTGGGCCATGCAGAGGTAAGACTGTGGAGGTTTTTGAAATTTCAAAAACGTGTGATTTGTATTCTAGTCATGACAGAGTCGAGGTTGTTTATTATACGGCATCTTTGAGAGCCCCTTCAGACATTTCAGATGTATTATGTCAGTATACTGCCTTTATAGAATTAATTATAAAGTATATGTGAGGTATAGTGCATCCAGGAGCTGTGTGTGTGAGCAGGTTGTCAGTGTAAACCCATCTAATGATTATGGATTACTTGTTTGTTTAGACTCACACTCCAGTCTCAGATTGTGGGTAATGGTTTGTTCCTGTGGCCAAACTGTCCTCAAACTACAGATGTGGATGTAAAGTTCACTGTCAGAGTGATGAAATGAGAGGAATTTAAGCACCACTCCGATAGCTGGTTTGAATGTAATTTTCTTTTTTCTCAATCCAGTGTTCATCAGTGGCAGCGTGTGCTTTACTTTATGTTGACAGTTTCCAACAGTATAATCATTATTTATCCAAAGGTGGCCAGATGCTCCAGTCAAGATAACAAATCTACCCAATAGTATCATAAATCTTTGTAAGAGAAATCAGTGTGAAAAACCATTTGAGGAAGTTTTTTTTTAATTTCTTCTTTGCATGAATATATCAACAATAGGTGGTGCTCCATAAACAGGGGCCTTGATTAGATATGATCATGAATCATACATTTGCATGACAGGGGTTGTGTTTGTTAAAGACTTCTGGCTTGTCTCTGCAGGTTTCCCCTCTGTGGCACGAAACAGAGAGGCCTACCAGTCCATTGACCAGCAGGATGAGTCTTCCAGTCCAGCAAACCCCTTCAACCAGGCCCAGGACAGCAAACCAGTCCGCACTTACTGAGAGAGCCAGGCGGTGAACAATGCAGTGTTTTCCTCTGACTTTTTATGCAGCAGTACAGTGCTTAGGGGCAATTTTAAAATCAATTTCACATCGCTCCTTGTGTTTTGTACAGTTAGTTTGCTGCAAATTGCAGCACTGAAAACAAATTGAACAGTATTATGATGGTAAATCACAAACTCTGTTTGGCTTTTTAGAGTGAAATGTGGTGTAATCAAATCTATTTTAATGCCATATTTGCTCCAAAGGTGGCAACATTTTTTGCTGAGCTGGCACATCACTGCTGAATAAATACAGAGGAAATGCTGTTCTACCACTCCATGCTGTGTTACTGTTGTCGCCACCTACTATTTTTAGTAGAGAGGTGTTGAATGGAACTGTTGTTTCTATGGCAGTTTTGTCAGTTTATGTTTTTCCAAGTTAGTCATTTTACAAATGTGTCACTTACAGACATGAAGAGTTTTGTCCCTTTCTCTTTGTGTTCTGTAAAGCTACTTGCTCCTTGTATGTAATTATTAGTTTCCAATTAGTTTTTGCTTTAAGGCACTGTAATGCTTAAAGCACAGGTCAGTTTTATACACAAGAGAACTGAAAGGAATGTCAGTGTCATGCTGTAGACGCTACTTTGTGTCTTTGTACGTTTTCATCTTATTAGAGCTGTGAAATCTTTTGACTGAGTTGAAAACATTATGACCAAAATCAAGCAAGAACTTTATGGTACCTTTTATAGCTTGATGTTGATCTATGCAAAGTAATTATTAAGATGACTGTTACATCTGGCACTGATCCAGTAAAGAGCAATTCATTGTGTAGATAAAATTATTTTCTCTCAATTAAAGCCATTTTAAATTTGTCATTTTTATACTTATTGTCAATTTAAGAGAAGGGCCTATAGGCTGTCATAAATACATAATGTTCCTACTGTAAAACCTGTTTAAATAAATAGACAGACCACATGTTGTAGCTGTCGAACTGCTCCTACTGTATAAAGACAGGGGACATGAAGCATGGCAGTTTTTCACATTAAAAATGTTAAATGAAGGGTTTTAAACCTTGAAATGTTCATATTTGTAGCAGCACATTATTCATTCAGCACTGAATGAAGTGTTAATCTGCAAATTACAAAACCGTGATAGTGGTTAGAGTGCAAGGTAAGAGGACGTTGTGCCTACAGACTTATAAGTTCTCTCAGTCAGTTCTCTTTTGAAAATGTTACAAGTTTGAAGTTCCTGTTTTGAAATCACAATAACCTTTGTGACAGATCTGAGATGTGCTAACTATGATGGTTATGTGAAATGATCACCAGTGTAGTGCCTTGGTCCTTCATCATATAGATCATATGAGGCACCTTATTTGCTGATATACCTCCTGTAATCTTATCTTCATTCAGTTAATGCACATGAGACACAGTATCCAGGAAGACGTTACCTTGCTCCCTCCACAGGTCAACCTTCAAGAACCCCCCCCCCCCCCCCCCCTGCTAAGTCACTACATTACTGTATAATGTCCATTTAATATTATGTCCATATATAGGATAGAAGATCAAAATCCTCAACTGCTGTTTGTTGCACTTTTTATGGTATAAAACAATCCCCCATAAAGTGCTGCTTGATGCTTGCAGATGATTGTGGATTGACAAAATATCTACAAAAAGATAATACATTGGTTTTTGTAATTTCTTTTTTTTTTTTGTTTGTTAATAGAGAATAATGCTAACACTTTGTTTTACATGTCCTTCAATTTTCTATTAGTTTCCTGGTAATTAATGGTTAAGTTTGAGGACATTTTACTGTAAGGGGTGATGCAATTTGGTAAATTTTATAAAAGGGTGAAAAGGTTACTTTGGTTGAGCTTTAGTTTCATGTGTATATTTTTCCCAACAATTTCCTAAAAGTAGTTTCTGTTTAACTTTTCATTTTCATGGGAAATGTGCTCATTAAGGAGTTTTTAAGAAAGAATGTAACATGACTATACTAAAACAAACTAAGTACTTTAAGACATTTATCAAGGATGTTTGCAAATTAACAACTGGGAACCCACATTAGGGTTCTTTTCTACCAACCTAATGTTTTTTCTTATGACTTGTACCAAATTGCACCACTATGTTAGTAAAATATTATACCATTAAATATCTGGAAATGACCTTTAAAATAAAGTGTTACCAATATCATTTTAAAAAACTCAAATTTTGCACTAAGCATGTTAACAGAAATATGCAATTAGCAGGGGTTTATAATGAAGCTAAATGATGTCCTGTAAGAGACTACTACAAGATACTGTACTGTGAAAAAACATCACATTGAGGTTAAACATATTGAATTGAATGAATTCTGCTTTACATATTATGTTTCTTGGAAACTGTTAAAAAAAATCAACTAACATGACAAGAAAATACATCTTTTTCTCATGCTGATTGATTTCTTTCAACAATCCTCTTCATAAAGTGAGTAGATCCTAAAATAACGCAGACATTGTCACTGTAGTAGCTTTTTTATGCTCTGAGAAAAATAAGATTGAAAGGCACAAGGCTAAATAATTTTCCATGATATTAACTGTTACAACTGCTACTGAAATCCAATTTTCACTGAGTCAAGACTGTAAAAGAAAAATGACAGATGTGGGCTGCTTGTTTTTATGCTCTGCCTTTTTGGCCCTGATTTTCTAAAATGTTCCTTTTTCAGACTGATCATATTTGACACAATTTGTTTTGGTTGTTATGAACCGTTTTCTTTTCAAGGTTGCTTCTGATTTGGAAATTTGGAGGCAAGTTTTATCAAAAATAAATAAAAATGAAATGAAAGAAAATTAATTGAATGAAACTTAATAATCATGTAAACCATGCACATCTTTACATAAACAAACTGCATCTGAATGTAGAATAATGTGAAGTATTTCGAGACAATACAAGTCTCACTCTTGCTGTCATTCATTATTCATCTCTCTCCATTCTTTGATCTATTTCTCTTCTTTTCTGTCACACATGTTGTTTACTCTCATCCTTCTCATCTTGCTCTGCTTTTATTTGTAACCAGACACTCTCCTTATTTCCACAGACATACCATCTTCACTTTTAATCCACGTTCAACGACTCCAAACTCTGTTTAACCAACAGCACCTGTGCACTTGATTTAAAATGTTAATAATATGAAGTCTCATGAAAGTGAAAGATTTATATTCTGTCTGCAGCCTCCCGCATAGCAAATATAACAAGAGTAATTAGAGTGATAATAATGTATGCACCTGGAATACACACACCTGATTTTCATATTTCATCCGTACCCCAAGTGAAAACAAGTGTAGTCCAATAAATTATCTAAAATATCAAAGTAGTACACACACTTTCTGAACTTGCACTCAAGGTTTCTGTCCCTGATGGCTTTCATTATTTCAAGGCAGTAACTCTAGTTGGTTTGAATCGTTTATTGTCCTCAAGTGTGTTCAGCTGTGGAGCTGTAGCCTCTTGAGGCAAAAGCCTTGTCATCTGTTTGTTCAGTATATTGTGCCCCATGGGCCTGTTAAAAAGCATGAATGAAATTTCTATTACTGCAGTAGCAACAGCGATCTTGTCCACATTCATAAGCATAAACACATGCTAACATTCCCCTGTCTGTACCACAAAGACTGTATATTTAACTATGCAGCAGAAATCCAATCATTTTTACTTATTTAAATTTTAGCAGATTTTGAATTTTTGAGTTTGGATGTCAGTCCCTTTGGATAAAAGAAAACATAAGTCCACCTTTTTTTGTAAGCAACAAGTGTATGCTCATTATTTGGCAAGTTGCAACACATGTTTAGTATGTAAACTGCTGAGATTAGATTAGATTAAATTAGATTAGAAAGTCTTTATTGTTCCCGAGGGGCAATTTGATTTGCAACAGCAGTCTACAACCAAATTCACACCATAAAAAACATAAAAACAAAAAAACAGTACAATACATAGAAACATAAATATAAATAATAAATGTCATCAGGTGAGTTATCATGACCTGCACAGTACAGGAACACCAGCCTAAAGTTGAGATAAACTATTTCATTACAAAACATGGAATGCATTTTTTTCATGGGTCTGTGATTACAGACTAATATCCCAGCTTTACTAGGAAGTTTAAAAGAATAAAGTACTTAGCGGCTAATTATAGAAAAGTGTGTTCAATTTGTGCACTTGAATTAATTCTGATGGATTGCTAAACTCAGCCGGCATAAAATGTGTAAAACATAGTAAAGCACACAGTTCAAATGTATATGGAGAAAAAGTTTAGTAGCACCAAAACATTTCAAAATAAAACACAATTTAAAATAAACTAACTTTTGGTCAATTATCCACTTGAGTCCTCTCTTTAAAAGAAACTATTCCAGTAAGTAACAATAGGAAAGATACAGTGATTCTTACATCCACTAACAACTTCACACAACCACACTTCAGGCCATAAAAAAAGAAGAATTAAGAGCATCTAGAGCCAGTTTGCACATGGACAGTACATTGGTTGCCATACTGTGGGTCAGCCAATAGAAATGTCAGCCAATAAACCTGCAAAGCATTTCACAGACCTGCAAAAACAACAAGATGTACAAGGAGAAACATGTGGTTGCAGTAATTTGCCAAGAATCTTAAAGAGGGCCTATTATGCTCATTTCTAGCTCCAGGTTTTTATTTTTGGACTCCACTAGAGTAACTGTGCATGATTCACAATTACAAGGATCCTTATTTATCTTATTCTGACCCTTTATGCAGCAAATGAACAAGCAGTCTCAGCTCCTGTCTCTTCAAGGCGGTCCTCTCAATGAGCTCACTCTGCTCTGATTATCCAACTGTCTATAGGCAGCACATATGAGTCGTGTTAAGTTACTGATGATGGAAACCCAACATTGCCTACATTACTGCTCCAAATTAAAAGCTTTTAAATTACTAAATGGAGACTTTTATTGTGAAGTGAAAAGTGTTCTTTACTAAATTAGTGGAGCTTCGTTAGTGGAGCAAAATTGAAACAACAACAACATGTTTGCCTTCAAACAGTGGGTCAGTTAGAAATAATGCACACATTATTTCTGCACTAGACGACCAGCATACCTCTAACAGGTAATCAGCTTATTTTACTTTGCAGTGGAAAATGATGTTAGCAGAGCGGAGCAGTGATTTTAAATCAATTTGGGTACTTTGGGCCAAGCAGGAATTTTCTGGCAATTTCCACATTGCCGAAAAAGCAGTTACAGAATATGTGTTTAAAATGTTCACAATAATCAATGTGTAGTCTTATTTTCTTTTTAAATCCTGCTGTGTTTTGTGTCTTTCTTTATACTTTACAAAACATCTCAGAGAGGTGTTAATTAACTAAGTAGGTAACCTGTTAATGATTAATTTGTACTGAGCTCCTGACCAGCATGGGATACCGTGGCTGTAATAAAATAAAATAAAATAAAGGGAAGAGGATGAGGAGGAGGAGGGGAGTAGAGATGGAGGAAGAGAGTGGTGGTGGCGGGGGTGAAAGTGGATTGGGAAAAGAAGAAGGAGGTGGGGGGAGGAGAGGAACATAAGTGCATGGCCAGCAGCCCAACAAGCTGTTGATTAATAAGGAGCTGCTGGGCTGCCTCTCCAGAGTCTTGCATGCATGCAGGTTTGACACATCCTCATAGTCACACCTGTGATTCCTCTGAGTCAAGGACACGCTCACTCGCTGCCATTGTTGTTCGACGCAATAAAAGGAACTCGATTTGTCAGCTCTGTTATTGCATTAGTGACAATCCCTGGAGAGGTTTTGAAAGAATGAATTTGTGCAGCTTCAGGGCAAGCAGACTTCCAACGCAATAAGAAATGTCATATTCACAGGATCTTCAGGAGACCAATATTTCTCAAATCAAATTGGCCGATAGATCTTTTAAAAAGAATTTATGTTGTTTATTCTTCAGACTGCGAAACTAAGAACTTTTACTTCTTCATAATTGATACAGAAAATCCACTGCACATATGACAAGTGACTTACCTGCCTGAAATAAATGATTTAGCTGCAGGTCTCTTGTAATATTCTGCCTCTTTATCAAGTCAAACTTTAATAAATGATCAAAATCAATACCACACTCTTATCTTTACAACTTTAAATCCTAATGTTTTAGAGTAGGGGAGACCAGGGTTGGTTGTCACAGTGCTTATTACAGACACACTAGAGGGCGCTGTGACATGATGTGGATATCCGATGTGGATATCCGATGGGCAGGATGTTAGCTTAACATCCTGCCCATTTTACACTGGTCATTTTGTGGAACACACAGAAAACATTTAGGTGAGGAGATGTTTTGTATTTATTAAGGGGGAGTGTAATTTTTCATGTTGGTGTTGTTTTTGTAGTAAAAGATTGAAAGTTATTAGTCATTTAAAAATCAAACACTTAAAGGTAATCGCTTTGATTTGAGTCCGTTTTTAGCCAGTAAACTAAAGCCATGTGGTAGCTAGCTTAAAATGTTTGTCAAGAAGTCAGTCGGGGTTGGTTGTCACATGTGGTCCATACACTGATATGTTATGAAACAATGGTTTTAATAGAGACTAGATTTTTTTCAGCACTGTAAATTCCTTTATTTTACTTCTTATAACAGAGGCTAATTTAAACAAATAATCACCTGGTTCAAATCCATGGTTTAAACACATGGGGCATTGAAGAGTACTATTATAGAGGTGGTGTTCATTTCAAAAAATGTTTTTGGTGTTTCTATCTTAAAAAAGTTACACATTTTTTAAATCACTTTTCTTTTTTCTTTTTTTTTACTGAAACCCCGTTGATAATTATAGGGACAATCAGCCCCGTATCATGTGACAACCAACACAGTGATGGGGTTGGTTGTCACAATGCATCAGAGTGTCTTTGATGGTTAATTACTTCTTGTCACAATAAGTTGTAAAAGTGAAAGGGATACCCGTTTCAAGCCAAGACCATGAGCTTCCATTTAATGTAGGAATGATTATTGAAAGATGTTTTGATGATCAGTAATTCTCACCAGAGTAAAAAGTGTGACAACCAACCCCAGTCTCCCCTACTGGTGGATTTATGTGAACAGTAATACTTATTTTTCTCTTATTTTTTTCTATTTGTCACAAATTCTCTCTGTTTTGATTCTCCTCACCTCAGTGTAAACTAAACTGTCAGACTGAGATCAGCCTATGACAATATATCATATGTCAATGTTTTTTTAATACATAAATGCAAAGGAAATGCAAATACCTTGTTTTCTCCTTGACACACTTCGCCAAGAGGATGGGAGTAAAAATATGACCCTTGGAGATGTTGGGGTCAAATTGAAACCCTTGGCTCTGACTCCTGGGTTAATTATACAGCGCAGTAGCAGTGAGTGATAAAGAATATTGACATGCTTTGACCTACATGTCTCTAATTGAGTTTGGGCACACAGGAGAAAGAATCAGAGAGATTTTTGGCAGGAATCCCTAGATGGAAATACCTCTGTGGAAAAAGTAATCGTCTCCATATCTTGAACATCTTACTGAACCTTCACCTGCTGTCTGGAGCTGTTCAGTGGCCCGCAGTAAGAAAACTACAGCAGTCATGCTCAAAACACCACAGAGATTAAACCAGTGTTCACATGTGGAATTGATTCAGGGCTGACATTTTTATGCTTCAAGCATCTTTGGTCTCTTGGGAGGGCTCTCTCAACCCTTGACCTTTTCACACCGTGGCCTTGTGCATCTGTCACCAGCGATAACAGCATCAAAATTGATTCCAATTACCCTCCAGTCTACAGCAGCCAGTAAAGAAGGGAGCCAACAATCCCCCCCACCATTAGGCAAGGAACTGATTTTTCTGTTAAAAATGAAACAAAATAGCCTCAAAACAGTGACTTGTTGTTCTCTAGAGAGTATTTCTGGGAGGAGGTTAATAAAAGCTGGACTTTGCTGGAGATGAAGTCATTCCATAAAACCAATTTAGAGCTCATCAGGCTGATTAAAACAATCAAGGTATCCACATGTGCGTAATTTTAAAGTACAGACATCGGTGTCAAGCACAGATCACAGCAATTTTCATTGAACAAGATGAATATTTCAAGAGTTTGCTTCAATGCCTGCGGCCAGAGAGCGGTCATAGTATGGAGAATGAAGATACTGTAAAGGAAACAGCAGAAAGTATTGCCACAAACTAAACCAAAAATAATATGAAGTATTATATTGCGGATGCAACAGTGTATTCTAAGCTAAACTACTAAAACCAAAATTAATAAGTAGTATCCAATCATCTTTATATTGGTGCTCTTTCATATAAGTCTTGCCATCATCACTGATTCAAGAGAAAGTCTTAGTGATGGTAGTGATGTTGCTCTATGTGGCAAATGTTGGCCAGTCAGTCTCCTTGATGAGATAAATTGTCATTAAATGTTATGCCAACATTCATCGTTGTTAGACAATGTATCTCAGTGACATTAGTGATCCCCTGACTTTTCCTCCAGCATCATTATGAAGTTGACATTTGTGGTTTTGAGTCTCTCAGTAACTATTGATGGATTGGATGGACTGCCAGTTTTTTGCATGTTGTTCTGGGTAACAAAACCCCCTGGGTAACAATTCCCCATGAGATGAATTGTTATGACTTTGGAGATTCTCTTGACTTTACATCCAGCGCCACTATCAGGTCAAATTTTACATGGTCCTATATTTAGATTGATACTTGTAAATACTTGCAAAACATTCCCATCATCCTCAGATGTTTGACATTTTGTTGAGCATTAACGAGCAAATGTTTGCATGCCAACACACCAACACACCGAGATGGTGACCAACATGGTAAAAGCATGTTAACATTTGTCATTGTGATCATGTGATCATGCCTCACAGAGCTCTGAGTATTGCTGTAAAGTCTTTGTTATACAATATATATCAGAGGTGATAAAAACAGCACTACAGGTATAAGACTCAAGGCCAAATAATTATTTTCCAGAAAGTAGAAAGAAATGCGTCTCAAACATGATTGAGAACTGAAGCCTGAAAACTGTCCAGGGACCATGTTTTAAGATCAAGTTAATGTGCAATATAGCAAGTCTGGACTACTCCCATATGCTCTCATCGAGTTTTAAAGGCGCAATCGATAATTCAAATATAAAAATCTATAAAAATATATGAATCTGTAAAACTGTCTTCAGTCATTAAGGATTTTAAGGGCCAATTGGAGTTCTGTATCATTCCTGCTTATAACAAGTGAAGGTCTGTATGTAACATTTTTATCCTCATTATACCATTTTTTCCCCATCTCGATCTGCTGTATTTGCTCTAATTGTATTCTTTTAAATGTGATCATCTTTTATTTTTCCAGTGACCCAATTTTTCCATGGAGGTCATTAAAGTTTCATTTTATCTTATATTTCTCTTTCTCTTCTATCTTTAATGGTATTTTTCTCAATTATGTGATGAAGACTTGAAAAA
Organism: Scomber japonicus; assembly: GCF_027409825.1. NCBI lineage: Eukaryota > Metazoa > Chordata > Actinopteri > Scombriformes > Scombridae > Scomber > Scomber japonicus. The sequence goes on along the minus strand of NC_070580.1, from coordinate 29,651,718 downwards.
AAAAAAGGAGCCTTGCAGTCAGCTTTCTTCCTTCAGTGTCTATGCTGGCACCTGCTGTAAAGTGAATGGAGCAAAGGTGTGTCCCGCTTAATTGTTAAACAAATGAGAGCCATCTCTCTATGAACTTTACCTCCAATTGTGCCATGAATACCTCTAAAAATTTACTTTTTTCCCTCGGACTGAAATAACCTTCGGAGTTTTATTTCCACCCCTCAGGCGATAGGTAAGGGAGCACGGCAGGGACTGAGAGAGAGAGAGAATAATGAACAGTGGTGGTTCGATGAGCGCAGATGATGAATGACCACGGGGAGGGAGTACAGGACCAGAGCAGAGGCACAGCCATTTGTTACTCTGCTGTCACAAATGTATTTTTAATGAATCTGCACCTCTGACTCCTCTGCAGAGCAGGACTGTTCCTTAAGGCCAGCATGACCCCAATATTTTCTGTGCAGCCGTGGCTCTGAACAAACCCACTTTAGCTCAGTCTATATAATGTAAATAACCTTCTCCTCCTGTTTGCTGAGGCCATCAGTCTGGGTCCTCATTATTATCCAGAGCTGTGCCAAGAATATGGGCCGTCCCTGTCTCTGTGCAGGTAGCAGGTGGGGAGGGTTCACCTTGAATTGCTCCAGTGTGTTTCTCAAACATGTTTTTCTCTTCAGAATAAAAAGTCCTTCAAAAAGAAAAACATATTTTACTCATAGCACCACTATCTCCTGAAATCAATTTAATTTTTTTTTTTTTTTTTTTTTGCTGGTGATATATGGCAGCTCCTCCAGATCACCATACCTTTGCAGTGGGAGGGTAAATACCTCTATGCTCCACTTCTTGTCAGTTTCAACATGGGATCTGTTTAAAATACCAACCAGACTAATTATGGAGAATAGGTGTAGAAGAAAGGAGGAGAGGAGAAGTAAGAGAGCAGCACAGTTACCTGCTGATTTCCTGCAGGGCAAACGCCTTAAAGCATGCTGCTGACACTGACATGTGATGAATTGGAGGGGCAAACTAAGAGGAATATATTTCATAGAGCAGTACACCGTGCCTTGCTAGACTGGGATATTCAGTAGGAGTGTGGATTCTAAAAAAAATAGCAGGAGATTGGGGTTAAGGCGAGGCCAGTTGCATTCACACACCTCTGTAATTCCAGCTTTTCCACTTTTTGCATGGAGATGTAGAAACTGCGGGGGAACTGCAGACACCGTCCCCTGGAAACAACTGCCTCATTTTTTGAAGGAGACTGATGCATTAGGGCTGATACACATGACACACAACATGTGACCTACACTGACACCCAGAATGACACACACATCATTGCATTTGCTGTGTTCCATCTGTGCTGTCACACCGGTTCAACAATCTTCTAGGGAATCAGACCTGGCCAGTCATCCATCATAAGCCCTCAGCCTACCAAAAAATGTTTTATGCAAAGAATAGATAGTGCAAAAAAGCAATTCCAGTCACACTGTAAAAAAAACGGACAGAACAATAATTCACACTTTCAGCGTATTTTATCATTTTAACAGCCAAAACACAAACAAAACAACAAAAAGACAAATGGGATATTATTCACTCCACTCCAGATCTCTCATTAAAGCAGTTCATGGCTCTTAAATAATAACAAAGCGGTTCTTTATAGTGTTGTTATCTTGAGCAATGAAGCTGTCGTATGTCTTTGACCTCCACATCCACATCTAGTTAGTGCTGGCATAGTCTGTCAAAGGTTTCCACCTTGGAGCTGTTGACAGCTCCCTGCAGCTGAGATGTTATGTACAGTATCTGGACAGCCGAGGAAGCCACATACCATCCTGGGCTTGTTATAGTTGAATTAAGGCACGCTGCTGCACAGGGGCAGGCAAGGGGCGAGAGGGACAGAAATCAAATGACAGGTGTTTATGAAGGCATCTCATTGACGTTGGATGTCTCTGCGGGGCCCCTCTGCCTGCCTGGCCGATTGGTCTTGACAGAGCTCTCCATTGACTCGAGAATCAGCGGGCGGTTGTTCTTGTCTCTTTCTTGGTCTGTGACACACGTCTGGTTGTCGCTGTCAAACAAAATAAATGAGGGGCTTCACTCCAAAAATCCAGCACGTAGACACATACTCAATAAATGTTAACTGTTTTGAAGATTTAAGTTTTATCCTGTCATCCCCACAAGAATATTCAGCCCACATGGTTTCATAAGAAACCAAATATACCACCGGTGAGACAAGTAAAACAAGACTTGTCACTACAGAATATGAATAGCTTCAAACTCTTCCTTAGCTCTGCAAATCAAATCAGCCACAAGAAGATTTCCTCTTTAAAATACAACTCAACGCCCGTTTCATCATACGGCCAGATATAAGATTGCAGACAAGCAATGCAATTAAATTGTCATATAAAATACAAATCTTGCCTCATCAATCAAATCATTCCTGCACCGGGGGAAGCTTTTAAAGCTTCCTGTTTCTGTAGCTGAATGTATAGCTGGCTGTTTTTATAACTATATGTATTGGAGCTGTGTGTGCAACTACAAATCTTTTACTTTTTGTTAAATTTAGCATTACATAAGGCTTTACATGTAGAAAGACTACAGTTCATACCTGTCTTGACTTCCTTTGGTCAATGTGCTGTCTTCATAGATTTTCAGCATTGTTTCTGTGCGGTCATCTTGGTGCTCTTTAGGCTCCTGAAACCTAGAAAATACATTTTGAAATAATAAAGCTAGGGTTATTCTGTATTAATCAAAAAAATCCATTAAAATAACGACCAACAATGTGTTAGTCTCTGCTTAGTAATCTCTTAAAGCAGCTGCCCATTGTAGTTGTTAATAAATGTTACTCAAAAAGTAATTTGTGCACTATTTTCAGCTGTGCATGAATACAAAATTGGAGCCCTAGTGGTTAATATAATATATGGTGTAGTACCCATCTTCATGGTGAAGGAATAAATGAACACGCAAGGCTCAGAGAAATAAGCTCTATAGAGAAAATGTGTTAGAGCATACAACTCACAGTTGATTTGGATCTTTTTACAGGGTTTAATGGCATTGAAAAACAATATAGAATATCATATATTTATCTTTAACCATAAAGCACAACTACCACTGTTTACAAGACATTTTTTTGTTGACATTTTTTTATCAATAAATATCTCCTCCTCATGCTGCAAGCAGGGATAGCCCCTTAGGAGGTAAGAGGAGTTTCCAGTTGCTCCTATTTACTGTCATCAGTCAAGTAATATAGCAGCAGATGGAGTATAGCATGAAGGTAATACATCCTCTAGATACAACACCTGGGCTCAAGTCTCTCTTTGACCTTAGCGATGGACAGGATGTAGGGGCTGATCTGTCTGGCGATAGTAGTTAGATATGAGTTCTCCTGCTTCAGCTGCATCAGATCATGAAGCTGGGCTAGACACAATAAACACAGAAAATGTAAGTAAAATGAGGACATCAAAATATATAGAGATAAAGGTTTAAGCAATACATTCAAATCTGTCTTGTGACTGTTGAAGACGAACCCTCATAGATCTCCTGCTCGTTAGTGACCCTCTGAAAAGTCTCATCCCACATCTGTGAAGAAAATGAGATAAATGAGCTGATTCTCCCGAAGTAAAATATGACATTAACTGCAATCAGTCGACTCGTGGGATACTTTGACATTTGCTACTTTTCTTTTCCCTCCCTTTCTTTGCATTCCAAGAAGCCTAAATTTATAACAATGGTTAACAATGACTTTTTAGTATGCAGCACTGACTGAGGACAAAGGAAACTTTTTTTTTTCTTCCAGTGAAGCCTGATAAATACCAGTACATACTAAAGGTCAAATCATCAAGGTATCACTTGGCATACCTCTTCAAACATGACTCTCATAGTTTCCACTGTGGAGTACTGCGAAGCTATTTGGCTGTCAATGTGCAGCGATCTGTCAAGGATCTCGCCCATTTTATCTGTGTTGATGATTGAGTGGTGCTTGGTTAGATCTCGGTGCAGCTCCTGGACCTGGTCTTTCAGACTCTGAACCTCTGTCTGGAGAATCTGGACACACACAGACACAGTATACAGTATAGGATATGACACTTTGTTTCAATGTCTTTAAAGCAGTAGAGATTTGATAGGTGTACAGATGCCAGGTGAAGTTCATCTGAGCGTGAAAACCTCTCTTGGCCACTCGACAGGTCGAGGATGAGTTCTCAGAGGAATTTATGTTGCTGCTTTACTTTGAGAATCAGAGATGTCTCCTCAGGAAGAAGTATTGCTGCAGCTATACTAAATAACCTCAATCCAGATTGATTCATAAACTAGTTATGGACTCATCTTTTAAAATATAAAGTACTTCTGGTAAACTATTCCCAAAGTCTCTTCTACTTTTTCCATTTTTTTCACAGTAACAAAATGCCCTTATCTTTGACTTTGCTCTGAGATGAAGCTTCTACAGTAACTTTACAGTAACTTCTACTTTACTACACCTGAGATCAATTTTACATGTTCTGGACAAAAGCAAATTGGCAAAAAAATGTCAATGTACTCATATAGCACTCACCCTGTAGGAGTTTTCATAGTTGTGGCAGTGCTCGGTGAAGGGTGTCTCTCTCCCCTCAGCCAGGAGGACCTTTGTGCAGATGTTGCGGTGAGATGTGGGCCTTCGCCCGAAAACAGAACCAAGGGGCATCTCACTGAGAGATGGAGAGTGGCAAGACATGGAGAGAGGGGACTGGAGCCTGAGGTGAGGTTAAAAACAAAAAGTATCATAACTGCCTTTTTTCCCCTCTCAATAATAACTGTAATAACATTAATAATTGTGTTTCTAACATTTAATTGCATCATTCTCCATCAACCCTTTATAGCAACAAAACATTACCTCTATCTGATACCTGTCTCTTCAAATGATTTGTGTTCAATAAATTCAATCTCGTTATTGATTATATTGGTCAATAAACTGGCTCTGCTCTCACACTTGGCTCACTGTATAGATATTATATAATTCCTTTTCTTCTCACTCTGCTCAAAACACCCAGAACCCGAAGCAATTTTCGTATTATTTTGAGTATACTTTTTTTTTGGGTCCCAGAGTTTTCCATTATTTGGGAATTGTGTCCATACTGTATGTAAAACACACTGATCCTGAATTTATGTTACTGTGTTACAGTATTATTATTTTCAATGACATTCTACTTTCTAAATGACTGATATATACCTTTTAATAATTTTCATAGGTGCAATCAAATCTACAATGATCTAATCTCTGTTTGATCTTTTAATCTTTGTGTTTTCTGCTATAACACACACTTTTTATTGTTTCTTCAGTCAACAAAACTGCTGATATGTCACTTCCTCCACCTGAGCAGCTAAGTTCTTCACTGAAGCACACTTCCATGGTAGTTTCCATCTCTCCATGAAAGTGTGGGCAAAGAGGTAAAATGTTCACATTTCATACAATGAAACTTTTCTGTTCATTTAAATGAACACTAAATTATCGCCTTTAAGTTTCAATCAGTCCTGAAGCAGAATAAACACAAAAGACAGTACTCCCCCGCTCTTTCTATTGTGTGTCTGACGTAAATCAGCACACTTGACAGTGAGGAGAGCATGTGCTGTCACTCATAACACTCAAATCTCTTCACCATCACCATGAGCCCTGGCTTCATGCCTAACACAGCATAAATGCCCTGAAGCCATTCTGTAATAGCCTAGGTGTGAATACATCTCTCTCACGTGTCCGTACAAATATTGTCCTCTGAGCTTCCAGACTGTGTCCCTACACAACCAATTAAAGACTTTGCCAGTATTAAAGCAGAAGCATCAGTTGCATGAAAGAACATGGCTGTACTTGTTCTGTTCTGTGAAATTATGATAAGAAATAGGGCCAGCTGGCCATGCACCAATCCCTGCCCGGGTTTGCATCCTACATTATCGACTGACTATTGGGGGAAAGAGCTTTCAGACTGGAATTTAGGACGTATCAGACACAACAACACAACAGACGTACTGACTAACAGGCTACAGAGCGTGGGCGGCATTCTGAAGTACCATACGGTAAGAAAAAACCCATTTGCTCCTCCGTCTGTGAAGTGAAGTATGGCGCGGACAAGTCAAGCACCTTGTGTAACCACTGCCATCTTCTCACTAACAGAAATTCTCAAAAGAGAGTAGAAAGCCTGGCAGATCTGTGATCTCTTGGCTTATAAATCAAACTCACTTGAATCTCCACTACAGGCATTACTACTCAGAGATGTACTACTGGAAAAAAAGATAAATGCATCAGGGTTTTTACTGCAAGTTTAGACACACATCACATGCTCATGGTGTGTTTGAATCAGACACATGCATGTTTCTAGTCTAATTTTGCTCTATACAGAAGAATAAAACTTCAGTAAGTTAAAGATTACAAAATATACAGCAATTTACCTTCAGTCTGTATACTCTTACTCCTGACTTCTTCCCTAGTGCGGATGCATCAAAAGATCTGTCTAAAGCATGTATCCTTCTCTCTCTGTCATACACATGTCATCCTCTGCACATCCAGCTTCTGTCCTTCCACCACTGATGCCAATTAAAGACTTTGCCCATGCTAAAGCAGTGACATCAGCGGGCCTGGAACAAAGCGAACCGTCCGCTCCTGCGTGCCAACTTCCAGATGAATCCCAGAGAGTTCTGTGAAGTTACGATAAAAATAGTGCCAGTCGGCCGGCCACCAGTCCCTGCCCACTTTGCATCTTGCACTGGCAAGGCACTGAACAAGTTGGAAAGCAGAGTTGTCAGTATGTTGGCATTAGTGGGTGGGCTTAAGGACCTGCGAACAGTTGGGAGACACTGATGTGGAAAAAAATGGGATGGGGTGTTTGTGAGTGTACGTGGAGAGGGAACAAAACTCTTTGTTCTGAGAAGCAGTCATAGAGAGCAGTGATAAATAAAGGTTGCATTTAATATACTTCTCAAAGGAATCTATGACATTAAAGAGCACCTTTACTAAAATCTAAGACAATATGGTCTAGTCATATAACCACTCCTCTCGATGCATTCTCTTTTTCAGCTAATCTAATTTAACAACTGACCTCCAAGAAAAACAAAGCATCACATATATCACGTGTATTTATATATACAGTGACCACAGGCCACCACACTCATTCATCATTCTCCTGTAATGTTTTCTGCTGTGTTCTCTGGCTTGGCCACAGCAGGACCGGCGCTTTCTAAAACAAGGCCGACTGCAGCCCTCCCAGTACTCATACAACAAGGTGAATTACATAAACATATCAGTGCACAGAGCTTACAGACAGGCAGCATAACTGCCATAGTGGGACTCAGCATGGCGCCTCCTTTCCTCTCACTGCAGTCATTGCCGTCTACCATCTGTACTTGTAAACCATTCGGGGATTTTGGGTTTGGATTCCTCACAAGTGTGAAATTTTCTGCCCAGACTTTTTGCGTTCTTGGAAGCATCCAAAAGATGCCATGGTGATATTCAGACAACAAAGGACATTGCAAACTAAAACCTTACAGGAAGAGATCATTTGATGATTACATTTAAAAGATATTTGGCAGCAGGGACACTGAGGGAAATGATCTTACCTTGTTCCAACACTTGTGGATCCGGTGACAGAAGGAGGGCAGCGCTGTCCTATCAGCAGTAAGGGTTCTAGACAGCGAGCAAACTCACTGCGGTAGTCTGTGTTGATCTAATGCAACACAGAGAGATTCATGCTGGGAGACAAAGAGTGCGAACAAGACACCTTTTCTATTCAAGTCCCCCTCCACTCATAAAACGTGTTTTTCTTGCACCTAAGGTTGAATGTTTGAGATTCACTTCACTTGTCTGTGCAGAATGATGTATGTGTAGAGTTTGACATCAGAGGGCTGTTTTCACACTCATCTGCTAAAGGAGGAAAGTTTCTCTGTGCTCATAGCTGATTTAAAGGGGCCGGTCTACGAGCATGATTTGTGACATCACAAATAGTTTGGAAGTCAATCCTGGTCCAATATTTAACTTATACAAGCGTTATGTGGAAACTTGAAGCCTCCAGTGCACAAACACTGACTTTATGAAGTAGGAGACATCTTTAGTACAACAGTTAAACTTTAGAAATGATACTGAATGATTGAATGATTATGAAGATCATATGAATCATATTCTTTGTATTTCAAAGAATCCAAAGAATATGATCATAGATCTCAAACTGAACACCAGCAGAATGAGAGACTTTGGAGGTAAGTCTTAGACAACTTTGTCCACCACCATCATCAAAACACCAAATTAAGAAATATCTATAATAATAACGACTTGTATGGAGGCTGTTCTGGTGGCTTGTGGTAGTCTAACACCTCAATAAGTGACACTTAGGGGTAGGGTTAGGGTTTGTCACCAATCTGTATGTTTCTGCTTCACCACTGTTTATCACTGCCTGGTATACTAATAGTAATAAGTACTGATTTATCTATAGTAGGAATGCTGGTTTGTGTGGAGAAACACTGCAGCAGGTAATGCTTACCACCAGAAACACATTGCCACATTTTAAAAATACAATAATAGTAACTCAAGGACCAATTATTATCTTTCTCCTGGAGATTGACTTAGGTGGCCCATGAGTTTAAATTATTCTGTAAAAAGTGAACTATCATACTCACAAATAATCATTTTCACAACCATTGTGTCATATTTCATTACATTTTGCTGGTTGTTGTGCAGTTTTGTACCGTTAGAACTCCCAGCACTCATTTATCTTTAAAGAAAAGCTGAGGCTGGGCTTCAAGGCCATATGAGAAAAACAGGTGAAACTGCATTGTTAGCAGGAGAAACAACTAAAGAGTGCACTGCAGTGGATTACATTGTGAAGGTAACCTTTTCCAGCTCTGCTATTCCTACTCACTTTGCTGCTCTGCACTGGTCTCAGTCGGTGAGGGAGCTTTACAATCCTCTTCAGCCTCTCCATGAGTTGCTGTGTAAGCAAGAACATCCGAGTGTGATTCAGTGACCTCTTTCACCTCATTGAGACGTTATGGACAGCCTCCATTTAAAACCCAATTCAGCCCAGCTAACATTGTAACTTCTTTCTTGCTAAGAAAACTTCCTCACAAAATAAACTTTGTACCCATAGGTTAAGCGTCAAAGTATACATCATCACTATTTGCTCACAGTTTTTGTCCAACATGCTTATATTTTATGTTGTATATTTTCACTTTTCCCTTTCCCTATACGCTCCTCTTTGACACGGTATTAATATTTTGTAAAATACTAATGAAATACAATAATAATGGATTATAGTCAATAGTTTAAGTCCTCTATTTGAGGCTGTACTCACGTAGCCCATATCCAAAAACTCAAATTTGTTGGCTGAGCTGAGGAAGGCAGAACAGGTGACGAGGTGTACCTAAAAACATCACAGGTTAAAGGTTGACTGAATGGCATTTAAATTGCATTAAATTGAATCCCACCAATAACTGTAACTATATAGAAGTGTTGGGGAAAGCATTACAATGGTTTGTGACAAGAAATATGATATAATTATTCATTATGAGGTCATTATTGTGTCCCACAGTACCTGGAGGGTTGGGAGGAGTGCAGAAAGATGTGAAAGTTGTTCCTTTAGTGCTTTCTCCTTCTCCTCATGTTGACTGCAAGCACACACAACCACACACACAAACATGTAACATTACACACTCAAATCCATGCGTGCTGAGATGCACAGTGGATTCAGTCCAGGGAGGTGTAACCACAAACAACATACTTCATATTTCCAGAAGCTAATCTATCTGTCTTCTCCTGTAACAACACACAGGCACAGGACACACAAAGCCTGACATAAATAGCCTTTAACACCTTTCCGGGAACCCAGTCACTGGATGGTTTCCAGGCAATGGAGAAAAAGGGAAAGAGAGATGGAGGACATTGGGCACAAAAAATATCATTAAAGATCCCCACAGAGTGCAACCTGATACACTCACTCACATGCACTAAATTGTTCTTCTTCAATTGCGCACATGAGCACACACTGAAACAGAAAAGTGCTCGGAAATGGTTCTCATTCAGATTTTTTTTTTTTTGCATCTTGAATTGTTGCTGAGTCTGTTTCTCTTCAAATATATAATATATATCATTTCAGTGATTAGTCATCAATCTCTTGTAAAAATGTAACTGATGTGCAATAATTGTTTTTGAGACTAATTAGTGAGAAAACCTTAGGTGACATTAAATCAAACTTTAATGATTCCTGTAGGGTTGTTGTAAGATAATTAATTATTAATTATTTCATTAATGTAGAGGAAATCTTGTACAGACACGTGGGAATACTTGTGCGTTTGTGTCAAGTTAGTGGTTTGGGAGTGGTCAACATTAGCCTTTTATTCCCAAAGTAATTTGTTAATTTTTCATCTCTTTACAGTCATGTGACTGCACACAAGCAGCTACATAGTGAGTAACTTAGTGGCAGGTTGCCATAAATGGAAAAAAAAAAGAAAGTTCAGATCTTATTCTCTGGGTGGTATTAAGTGCTGAAAACAGCTACACACATTAATGGGTGCATTAGGCCATGAAGTAGGTGCTAAATGTGTGGAGGCAATCAGCTTTCTGCATCCAGGCTTTCCTGCAGCAGTTTATTATGGATTTGAAAAAGTATATCATTTACATACTGTATGTTTGTATACTGATACTTCTCAGTTGGCTTCATATTCATTGATTGGATCCACACACAAGCTCCAACCACTGACTGCAATATGTAATCCCACTGAAGTGGTTTTAATTTAGTACCATGCTTTGTTAAAATGAAAATCACCCAAGAAAATGTGTTTGGTGAGGAGGGAGATTATTCCAGAGTAAACAGGGTGCTGCTATTCATCACCCAGAGTACAAAGCAGCATGATACAATGGGGAAAAAACATATCAAATAACCTACTGACAGCAGGAGAATAACATTCAATCCGGTAAATAATGTGATGTGAGCTTCACGGCAACACAGGAGCATTTTTATATAAGAACAGTAAATCTTTATTTTATTTCATTTTACCTTTGAGCTGCTTTCAGTAGAATCTTCTTCCTTTCTGCTAGTTTTTCCTGTTAGATGAGAACAGAGAAAACAGCCCCTTTTACTCCTTATACTTCTGTGAAAATGGCCTTAAGCTCGGTAATACCTAATGAATTATCAAGATTGTGGAAAGTAATGGTTGTAAATTGGTGGTTTGTGATCTCTTATTACTCATTATGCAAAGGAACTGCACTCTTCTCACAATTAGATCAACAGAGACATCCAGTGGCCAGGCAGTGCTAATGGAGTCAGATGGAAGGGATAGTAACTTACAGCGCATACTACTTTAGAGAAATATTTATGAACATTATATTTAGCCAGAATTACAGGGTGAATACTCTTAAATAAAAACTAAAAGTCATTTTTGGCCACTTTAGTTACATTTTCTGCAGGTGACAATTTAACGTACTCTTTCTAAACTGACTTAATGTGTTTTAATCCACCTGGCATGCAAAGTGACACAAGTCAGAACATTGTGATAATGTTATTTATCATAATAGTTTTGGGATTGAAGGAAATATATCATATCAGTATGATTATACAACCTGCAAACTGTTGAACAGGGTACAGATTGCGCTCTCCTCTTCCTCCACATTCAGACACACTTCTCCTATCATTGCTCTCAGCAGAACGATTGCCTCTCGAGTTGAAGTTTGCAGCTCCTTCACCACCTGCAGAGGGAGGAGCAAGCTCACTGTCAAAGAAAGGCCACTGTGGGTTACTACTACTGACTGTAACATCAGAAGCTTTATCAGAACTAGAGCTCAGAGAATGATGAAATATAGTCACAGTTGAGACGACTCTACTGTACAGCTATACTAGTTAACATGTTTTGATGCAGTACTGCCTGTGTTTTTTGCAATCCAAGGACCGAAACTAACACAAGCACTGAAGTTTAATCACCATTATTTATGTTTGAACCTACTTCATTTAGAAACGTGCAAAATATTGTTTTAGAAAAAGCATTACTTTAACACATTTGGAGCACACCTGCACTACATTTCACAACATCATTACTGCTGCTGAGTGCTTGAATTATTTATAATGTTCTTTTTGTGAATGTGTAATAAATATGTAGATGGACAGACAGGACTCTCTCACCAACACAGCCTGGTCCAACATCTCACATCCTTGAACGTAAGCTGTTTCGATGTCAATGCAGTGCGTCCGACTCTCCCTGTGGTGAACAAACAACACTTCATTTAAGAGGAGAGGAGAAGACAAGAGAAAAACTTCTGGCAGTCATACATTTTGTGTGGTGGATTCACTCACATTTGCATGTCTCTGAAGCACCTGATGCAAAGCATGGACTTATTCTCTGTTGAGAACAGGATGTAGGGCTCCTCATGGAGAGCTGTGGAGATGGAGATGTCATTTAACTTCAGCCCACAAGAGCATTAGAACATTCTGTTACTCCATTGAACAGGTTTGTGATTTAAAACAGGCTCACTCACATTGGTCAAAGTCTACCACCTAGTGCTAACATCATGCCTTTCATATTCATATCACTGCCTTCTATATTTACTTGTAATTTGAGCATTTGATTAAGATGTAGCCCAAGAGGTTCAAGCAGAGCACAGCAGGGAGTACATCTTTCATGCGCAACACACTTTTACTCTGGTGTAATAACACCCTGTTGGCCTGTAACACGTCTGGAGTGAGTGAGGTACAGGTGGCACTCACAGCACTTCCTGTGTTTGGCTTTGGTGCGTTTGGCCAGGGATACGATCTCGTGATGGGAAAACATTCTGGCCTTGTGTGTCAGCTCCCTGCATGCGCTGCATAGTGGCTGGTTACAAGTGTTACAGTAGTACATCACCCCAGTGTCCTATACAAAACAAACAAACAACAACAAATAAAAATCAATTTAAAGACAAAGGGGAAAAATAATTTGGCCTTACGCATTATTATCATTACTTAAGGCCATATGAGACTATATTTGTGGTTAATGTTAAATGTTTTGACTTTGGCACACCCCACTGGTACTATAAAAAAGGTGCACTGAAGTGGCACATAAAGGGAACACAGTAATTAATTATGCAACATTTTCCAGCAGGATATTTCTACTAACAAAAATTTATACCATCAGAATCAATTGAAAGCTGCTATGAGCACTTTAAATTCTACATATAATGGCTTTAACATCCATAATTTCAATATTGTGTTGCAAACGCGAATGCTCTTTAAAGTAAAGTCACCTATGCACACTTCTCTGCCTAAAGGGCAAAAAATTAGAGTTAAAAAGAAATTCTGTCAGCAGTAATAAGGACACACTCTGCTCAAACAATACATGGAGCTGTTGAATCTTTAGTTTCTATTTTACATCATTTGGCATTAAGCAACTCATGCATCGTGTTTTTTGTAATACAAAATTCAATAATCATTATTTTAAGTCATAACATTTTCTGGTGAAGCCCTCATATAATATACAGATTGATGTGAATGTGTCTGTCACTTTGTACCTTGTTGTTACTTTCCTGATCACAGTTCGCACACTGCACGGTCTCCTCAGTGTCTGCATTGTTGTCCACCAGAAACCTCAGCAGTCGGTCCTCTGGTGGGAGGGCATTATTCCCTTTAAGTATGGATGTGTATCTGTGGGAAACACAAGTTCAGACAGGCTGAGTGATATGTTAAGTGAGAATTATGACATTTATCTTCAGATTAATAATATTGTAAATTATCTGTTTCATTCTACAAGTTCAGTCTGTCAGCAATAATTCAAATACTTTGATTTGATTAAATTAAATGAAGTGGAAAGAAGAATCGTAATGAGTTTGTACACACTTGATTTAGATTAAGTTTGCTAGTAGTTTATTAATGAATATATAATTTGTCTGCAAATCCATAACAGATTTAAGCATGTAAAGACACAGACACAGAAAATATTGTAGACCATATAAAAACAGATTTCACTGGAGAAGAAACATTATTCAGTCAATTCAGTTCATAAAGAAAAGATTTTTAAAAAGGTATAAATAATATATAATCATTTCAATAGAAAGAAAGAAAATAAATGAATAAATCGTAAAAGTAAAAGTGACAGACATCTTCAATTGAAACATTCTGAATAGATTTTGATAAACTTCTCATTTATATATATATATATATTTATATACAATATTTTATTTCAGTTAAAAATAACTTAACTAATGGGGGGGGGGGTTGATATTTTGGCTTTGTAGATATGAAACTTACCTAACAAAATAAAAAGGTTTCCAATGCTACAAATATAGATCTATATTTAGACACAGCGTGGTGTAGTACCGTAGATAACCTCTGGGGGCAGCAGTGACGTGAGGACGCCGCCGCCGTAGAAGAAGAAGAGGACGCGGAAGAAGAAACGGAAGAAGGTTGTTGAAACACGCTGATACAAACGTGTGCCGCTTGTCATCTAGAAAGTTCCAGTAAAAAGGAGCGACACAGTGAGCAGCTACAGCGTATGTCAACAGACTGAACATAAAGGGAAACATGTCAGTTATCTCAGAGGACAATGTGCGAGGCGGAAGCGTTTTCAAGGATATCAACGCCGACGACGATGATTGGCAACCTACAGAGATAGAGAGTCTGTGTATGCACTGTTACCAGAACGGTACCACACGTCTGCTTCTCACCAGAATACCTTTCTTCAAGGAAATCATTGTCAGCTCTTTCAACTGTGACAACTGCAGCTGGTCCAACACCGAGATCCAGTCTGCTGGCCGCATCCAGGAGCAAGGTGTTTGTTACACACTCAGAGTCAAAACAAAACAAGACTTGAACCGAGAGGTGGTGAAAGCAGACAGTGCGACCACCAGGATCCCTGAGCTTGATTTTGAAATCCCTCCCTTCACACAGAAAGGCTCTCTTTCTACCATCGAGGGCCTTTTAGACCGAGCTGTTGCAGGGTTGGAGCAAGATCAAGCTGTCAGACGAGCTACTAACCCTGAGGTGGCCGAGAAGATCGATGAATTCATCCAGAAGCTGAGAAAGTTAAAAGAGGTGGAGGATGAGTTCACGCTGGTGATCGAGGACCCGTCTGGTAACAGTTTTGTGGAGAATCCAGCCGCCCCTCAGAAAGATGAGGCTCTGACTGTGTCCTCGTTCAAGCGGAGCCTTCAGCAGGACATACAGCTGGGGATAAAGACTGAAGATAACTTGGAGGAGGAGGAGGAGGAAGAGCAACCCAGCAACGACCTGGACACCATGAGGAATGAGGTTTTGATGTTCGACACCAACTGCCCAGAATGCAACGCTCCAGCCTCGACCAACATGAAGCTCGTCCAGATCCCTCACTTCAAGGAGGTCATCATCATGGCCACCAACTGCGACAGCTGCGGACATCGAACCAACGAGGTGAAATCAGGCGGAGGCACAGAGGAGCTGGGCACCAAGATCACCCTGCACATCACCGACCCGTCAGACATGACCCGTGACGTGCTCAAGTCGGAGACGTGCTCCGTCCTCATCCCCGAGCTGGAGTTTGAGCTGGGGATGGCAGCTCTGGGGGGAAAGTTCACCACTCTGGAGGGGCTTCTGAAAGACATCAAGGACCTGATCGTCTCCAAAAACCCCTTCATCTGCGGGGACAGCGGCAGCACAGACCGGGTGCAGAAGCTCAAGGAGTTTGGAGAGAAGCTAGAAAAGATTATGGCCGGAGAGATGGACGTCCACGTCGTCCTGGATGACCCGGCGGGGAACAGCTACCTGCAGAACGTGTACGCACCAGATCCAGATCCTGAGATGACTGTCGATAAATACACACGATCAACGGAGCAGAATGAAGATCTCGGTCTGAATGATATGAAGACTGAAGGATATCAGGAGGATGACTGAACCACCTGCACCAGCTTATAGGACTAAATATATATATATATATATATATATATAATTATAATTATGTCATAAACCAGTGTAATTATATCGCTGTTTTCTGCCATTTTCATACATTTTGAGTTAAACACTGGCTGAATGTTGGTTTCAATCAGTACGTTAATCACAAAATACAATCTAAGTTGTCTAAATTTGCAGTGAAGAAAAAAAAACTGAGCATAAAAACACACAAGAATCCTTATTTGTATCTCAATGTGCTGCTGCCATTATTAAAGAGAAACCTTTGAACTCTGTGTTGGCTGCATTATTGTGACATCCCAGGAGATGGCACTCTGTTAAAAGAAATGATCTCAGCGGGCCACACACAGTGTTACTAATTAATCTGTTTTATACACCTGGAAGTGTGACATCATCTAAAGTCAGATCTAAATTGAAAGTTTGGCTCTGCTCTTTTGTTTTGATGTTAAAAGACAAGCATGTAATGTTTGCTGTTATATTGTAGATTCAAATGAATTCTCTGCACCAATTTTCATAAGTAGTTTGACGACCAGGCAGGGTTTATATTGTAGTATGAGCACGTGTGTGTGTTTGGGCTGCTTTTTAAGGACAGTTTTAGAGGATAATCTTGTTATAATTAAATATCAGAGCCGCCACTAACAATTATCTCCAATATCAATTTGTCACTTATTTTCTTTGTTAATCATTTTGTCAACAAAATGTAAGAAAATTGTGATAAATGTCCATTATACACCAAAGTGGGATCTTCATATGTGTAAAGAAAATATGCAAATCTTCACATTTGAGCAGCTGGAAGAAGATAATCTTTGGCATTTGAATTGAAACTCAGACTGCTTGACTAAATTAATGAATGAATCATTAAAATATGTGGGGATTCACTTCTGTTCTGCCTCTGTTGAATACTGGATTAGAGAAAAGCTAATTTATTTATAGAGTTAAACAATCATACAAAACAAACATTTCATTTCAGGTAGAAAAGTGCTACATCATATTTGGCCTGTTTGATTTAAACATTATGTCTGTTAACCTCAATCTGATTCATTTGCTCTGATGCAAATGTTCCTCCCCTTCTGCTGTGCATGTTTTATCTAGTTTTCATAGCAACAGGGCTCTATTGTGTTCCACTAATAGCAGAGTAGTGAATTCCTAGATTACATGGTTCTTGAGTGAGCAGCTGTTAACAGGCTGCTGCTGCTGTTGCTGCTGCTGGAAATAGTAGCTGCCAGGCAGCAGACCCCTGCAGCCTGAACCCAGACAGCAGAGCACAGCAGCTCTGTGCCCACTGGGGGATTTACATAGAAAATGCTTGCATTTTTTTTTACTCTGCTCTCATTTCTCAGTACTGTGTACTATGAATAAAATCATGTTGATATTACTCTGAATTATAATGCATATATGAATTACAGGTGAAATATCAAATAGCTGTAAGGTAAGCTACATGTGGAAGTCTCCTGAGGTTCAGTCAGAGTTTGTCTAGGTAATTGTATCATCATATTAAAATGACAATAACTAGTTCAAAGTCAGGGTTGGGAAAGTTACTTTGGAAATGTAATAGATTACAGATTACTAGTTGCCCTATCTAAAGTGTAATAAGTAACTATTTCAATTAAAGTAATGTAGCTTTTTACATTTTCTAATGAATGTTTTCAACTGTTGGGATAAGTGTACCCATTAATCCTACCAAAATCTAAATGAACAAATAAACGATTTATAAGTGACATCATTGCTTATAAAAAACAAGATTTATTTATCATCATTTCATGTAGATTTTGTAATATAAAATAAAGATATTTTTATGAAAAATGTCCAAAGTTAATTGGTACTGTGACACCATTTAAACCCATGCTATGATTTATTTACAAAACATAAAAAAAACCCATAGTTTTCAAAGAATTAAAAACAGCTAAATATATATCCAGTAACATGTTAAATATTGAAACATGAGGAAGAAACCCTCCTGAATCTTAATGGTCTGACTTCAGATGTAACCCCCTTTGTAATCATCAACATGTAACCAGTTACTCCCCAACACTGCTCAAAGTAAAGTGTGGACACGTGGAAAGAATCAGGGCTCAGGGTCACTGTGATTTCAAATATATTTAAACTTTATATGAGAAAAGGTGGCGGTATCTGTGATTTAGCAGTATCGGAACTGAGAAGCTGCTCTTCTTTCATGAAAGCAGTCCTTACTTTGAAACTGCATCTAGGGAACATGATAAGAGCAGTTAATAATAATGTAGTCACATTAAAACCCATCCCTCATCACATTTTATCTGCTGATCTCTTCACCCTCGCACGAGATGAATGAAACATTTGGGTCAAATTAAATCTGATGCTGTGTAGACAGACTCATGTTATAATCACCATACACTTCTTTTCTATCCATCCCTTTGTCTTTTAATCAAGTAAAGTTTATATAGCAGACCTGAAGGTGACTGTAAACCACGAGTCATTCCTTAATAGGGGATGATTTGGATTGCTATCATGTGACTGCTTTTGATTGCTGTAAGCTGCTGGCCTCGGTGACAAATGCCACTATGCTTTGTTTGCTGTGTGAGTGATCTTAGTGGAACTTGCCGGCCCTGCCGAGTGTTGAGTACAAGGGCTAAATCAGAGACTGGGATGACCCTGCAGCTGCTCCAGCCACTCAGGTCTGCCCTACCCACACCGGGCCAGCAAAAGGGTCACTGAACACACCCCTAAAACCAAAACAGAGACACTGATTCCTCACTCTCAATCCAACAGGATTTTCCTCAATATTCCTGCAGGAACCAAACCAATCTACTAATCGACTTATGTGGAACGAATCCCTTTCAGCAACGCTGGCCGAAACTGGGGCCTGTGGGAGAAATTTGGCTCGTCACACCAAACCCTCTGAGGAGCGACATGATATTTTCCTCCAAGCTTAATCATATTTGAGCAGTTTGACATCACCTGCTCATTAAATAGTATTATCAAGCTGTGAGGGGTTGTAATTTAAATTGAGTGTATTTATAATCCACTAAAACAGTCCATGACCTTTGGCCTCGTATGTTCTGTTTGTTTGGGGATTTATGACACAATAGGTGTGAATATCCTACACAGACACCAAACACTGTGTTCAACATTCATTTCTAGTTCAAATACAAAAGAACACTTAACATGCTTGAGGGGGGTTTTTTTTCTAATAATATCAACACACAAGGAAACGTCTTTCTGTGCTAGGGCTACATGTAATGATAAATCTCATTATGGATTCATCTGACAATTATTTCATCAATCATTGATTCATTGATTATTTTACAATTTGTCCGAAAACAGTCAGAGAATTCTCTCTATAATCTCCCACAGTTCAAAGGAGATGTGTTCAAATGTCAGCCCAAAACTCAAAAACATAAAGTTTACCATCATGTAAAAAAGAAAATGAACAATTAGTCACATTTGAGAAGCTGGAACCAGTCAGTTTTGGACATTTTGCTTGAAAATGACTTGAACAATGAATCAATCATCAGAATAGTTGCACTTAATTGTCTATTGATTAACTAATTGTTGCAGCTCAATTCTGTATAAACTGTAAACAGGGTTGGGAAGGTTACAGATTACTCTATTTAAAATGTAATAAGTGATGTAAGTATTTAAATTACTTAATCAAAGTGATTAAACTTATTACATTTGATTACTTTTTGCTTACTACTTAACGAATATTTTCAGCAGTTGGTACTGTGACACCATTTAAGCTAACCCATATATGTATTCAGTAACTAATAAGGAAAAAAACTGTTATAGGTCTGACTTCAGATGTAGCCGCTTTGTAGTCATCAACTTTTTCACAAGTAACTATAATTAAACTACAATTTTTTTCTATAGTTACATTTATTTTGTAATTAAATTACCTAACACTGTTACATGTTACTAGTTACTCCCCAACACTGCCTGTAAACAGTATCAGAGCAGAGTGTCAGTCTGTAATACAATTTGCGTGTGGAAATAAAGATTATAAACTACTTACTTCTTATCAGGCTGTTCAGAAATGACAGACATTTCCAGTGCCAACAGAAAAAATGATTAATTGATATGCAGCCTAATTTGATCCAGATCAACCTCACAGTGCTATTTCTTACCCACAGAGGGGGCAGCTGAGACGACTGTCATTGGTCCGGCCTCGTAAGCAGCGTGCACAGAAGATGTGGTAGCAGTCCAACAAACACGGGGACTGGTATTGCTCGTGGCACAGGTGACAAACCAGCGGGTGGACATTAGTACAATCCACATTGCACAGGTTGTCCAAATTGGTGAAGATTACTCCTGCCATCTGTAAACAGAGTGCGTGAAGAATGGCAGGTATGTGGGTGTATAACTGGAGTAAAAGCTTTTAAAGTGCTACATCATCACATTGTCAGCACACAAACAAAGAAGCTGTGGCATGTGTTATGTTATATTGGTGTAGAATTACAGTTCAACTCTCTATAAGGCTGGCTAAGCTGAGATATGAGTCAGTTCATTTAATACTGAATTAATTCTTCTTTTTCTCTTACCTTGTCAGACATGTGATGACTTCCTGGAGCTTCAGTGATAGCACACAATCCACAGACGGCAATTAAACAACAACCAGGGACACTGTTGACAACAACATTATATTCAGCTAACAAAACCTACTGTAAATGCAACAGGCCAGTCTGCAGTGAGCACACACAGCCACTGTCTTACCTTTCAGTGCTGCTATCTGCTACCCCCAGCTGGAATGACAACAATGCAGAAACTCTTCAATAGCCGGCCGACGGGGTCCCTCCGCTAGGCAGCTGACAGCACACACCTCATGCCAGCCCCCAAGTGTTGCCAGAGTGCAAAAGGGACATTTGGTATTGCTGCCCTATACCGATTAAAACTACAGTTGCCCTATTTCTAATGTCATACGGCAATACGTCTCAGACCCCAGGCCAGAGTGAGTGGAAGGAATGGTGTGACAATTACACCATTGCAAATCTTCCACAACACTTTAAGAGGAACTCTTCCAACTTGTCATACAAAGCATTGCTTTTTAATGAACTCTAAGCCCTTTATAAACTCTTATATAAACTTTTTTTTTTATTAGAAAAGTGCCACATGTATTAAGCTTGATAATATATATAACAAACGTGCAATATGATAAAAATAGAGGTGTTACATCACTACCAGTGCAATGAAAGAGTTACATGTAGTGTTGGTTTCATTCATTTGGTAGCATGATGGTGTATGAAGGTCCACTTACTAGTTCGCTATGAAGAATTCAACCTTATCAGACAGTCTTGTCTAGTTTTATCAGTTGCCATGTAGATTGCTCAGTTG
Organism: Scomber japonicus; assembly: GCF_027409825.1. Taxonomy (NCBI): domain Eukaryota; kingdom Metazoa; phylum Chordata; class Actinopteri; order Scombriformes; family Scombridae; genus Scomber; species Scomber japonicus. The sequence goes on along the minus strand of NC_070580.1, from coordinate 29,630,584 downwards.
TTGTAGTGGTGGTAAATAATCTAATTTTAAAGCCTTTTGCAGATTGTTCCAAGTGTAAGGTGCTTTATGAGAGAATTACATTTTTCCTATTTTGTTTCTGACTAATTTAAAGTATAGAGCAACAAGCTAGTCTGTGATTGAGTACCAATATCATGTGACTTCAGGGTTAAAAGTGATTAAATATAGGGTGGCAGTAACTGTAACAAAGCCTTACTGTATATATGAATAAAAACCTATGTTTAAAGGATAGGCTCACCATTTCAACAGCTCAAGCTTCATATCAACTTGAGATAATCTTTTAAATACATATTTGCTCTATTATCAGGTAAATTGTAAGAGCATTATGAAGAGATTTTCTAATATCCAGTATGAACAGGAGGATTAATTATGGCCAGAAAAAAATCAGAGCTCATTAAGGCACCTGACAGTTTTAAGACAGAGTTGAAAAATTATGAATAAGTCCTTTAACACACTGGCTACATACTTGTTAATTATTATTCACAGAGCAGATATTTTTTGGGGGAAATATTGGCTCACTGACTGGACTGCAGACTGAACTCTTTCTATAATAATGTCACAATTATCTTTATTACATATTTTTACTATTCTTCTTCTTATTGTCTTTGTACTTAGTATTTAGGCCTAGTATTCTTTCTTATTGCTGCTCTGGTATTCTATTTTTCTGTCCACTTTGCTGCTGTAACAATGCAAATTCATCCATTGGGGGACTAATAAAGGAATATCTTCTCCTTGGCCTTTGACACCTTGTGAGACATTGATTTTATTTATTTGATTTGGTTGTTTTTATTGTATGGCTGTTGTTTTTACTCATGTTTTAGGTCTTTTAATTAATTTTATTCTATTTGAGTTTTTTATATATGCAATTCTATGCCTTATGTGAGCTATGTCTTTTCTTCTGTACAGCACTTTGGTCCACTATGGTTGTTTTAAAGTGCTTAAAAAAATAAAGTTGGATTGGATATCTTATCTTATTCTTCCCATTTAAAACATATGCTAGTAGTTTATGGTAGTAGTTTAAAAGATACCTTGTTGCACATATACTATTTATTTAGGAGCTACATGATTTAGCTTGTGAACTACATTTTTAATACTCATACTAATCTTTTATTTTCAAGTTTAAACCATAGACTGCGGTTTAAACCACTCTTTTTGGTTAATCGACTTCAGATAAATCGATGCGCTCGATGGCGCGGCCGGGTATTATATTCCCTGCGCAGACGTCCCCCTTTCCTTTTTGCTGAGAGTGTCAGCCATGGCCCCGATTGTGAGTACTAAAATCATCAAATAAACTGTGTATAGACGATATATTTTATCTTATTCTCTTCATTGGCGGGAGTGTATATTATCAGTGTACCTTATTAAATGTGCTGTGAATGTTTTGAGCCTATTTTAAAGCTTATTTTACGATGTCGGCTGTAACCACGTTGGGCTAATCTGTTGTTGCTAACATTAGCTAGCAGCAGATGAACGTGACATCGGCAGCAAAGTTTCGTGGATGATAAAAAATGAGTATTATTAAACTGAATACGGTGTCATAAATAGCCCTGAAAACACAGTGGTAGTAGCAGTATAGCTATGGACATCAATATCTGGCTACTTCTTTAATTTTGTGGTTTTAGTTCAGTTTGAGTCACCCTTTTTCTATAATCTCTGCCCAGAAAAAGCAGGTGGTCAGGAAACAAGGTGGGAAGAGGAAGAAGCAGATCCTGAAGTTCACCCTGGACTGCACTCACCCCGTTGAGGATGGGATCATGGATGCTGCCAACTTTGTGAGTATAACAGTCCCATCTTTCATCAGAATGACATGTGCAGTGTGTAGCAGCTGTCAGATAAGAGACCCCTGAGTGTCTTACACTGCTGTCATATCAGAGGGATCAATCCTTAGCTATTGGATGTGATGGCTACAGGCAGGCCACTAACATCCAGTATGGTTTTAAATGGAGACTAACAAAGATGTCATCCATAATATGTCACCTGTCAGTGCTTGGAAGAAACTCTCTATCTGTTCATTACTAATCTGACATGCCAGATGGTTTGTTACACAGAACCATCCGAAAAATCACCTTTGGAAACTGGTTGGAAAAGGGGCAGGCACCTTCAAAAACATACTTGGCATATGATTGGATGAATCGTCAGTGACTACTGTCTTACCTTGCGAGGCAGCTGATTCATGAGAGTAGGAATGCTGATCAGGGCTGGGTGTCAGTACTCAATACCTTTTGTAAGGTGCGGACCGAAATGAATTGATACAGAGTAGTATCAAAATTTCTCTCATCAAATGATACCTACAATTGATCCTTTTTGCACCCAGAGCTAGAAAATTACTATTTGTATGGACTTGCTCACAGTCAATCAATGCAACAAGTGATAGGCCCACTTTGAAGACATTAAACATGCATTTGTGTAAAAATTAAAAAAAAAATTAAGCTTGGAGGACTTAAGAGGTTGTGGCATTTTATGAAATGTAATACTTCTATTCACATGATGGGTATCCAGTGAAGTATCTGTATAATTGTAAGGATACTTGGATTGGTACTGGTATTATAATTATTTACACAATACAAAGCCCTAATAGTGATTGGTCTGAACCGCCGGTGGTTTGGACACTAGCATTTAAGGCCTGACAGGAGGGATTTTCATATGATCTTATGAATCAAGCTGCCTCGCAAGGTAAGTGCATCACACCGTTTGATATAACATTTCTTATTCCAACAGCTTTTGTCTGTTCAGGGTTGTGTGTACTATCCCTTTTGCAATGCCTGACTTCTTGTATCCTCTCTGTTTACAGGAGCAGTTCCTGCAGGAGCGCATCAAGGTGAATGGCAAAGCCGGAAACCTTGGTGGTGGAGTGGTGTCCATTGAGAGGAGCAAGAGCAAGATCGCAGTGAACTCTGAAGTTCCCTTCTCAAAGAGGTAAAACAATTCAGTTCAACTCTGTCATGTTTTATCAGTTGACTGGATTTTTTTTTTTTTTTTCCATCTCATGATTCTCAACAGCTGATCTGAACAGTGCTTGCAACAGGGCAGCAAAGACACTGTGACAGAAGTGTGACATGTCTAATTTGAAAAGGTCTCTGAACTTGATAACAGCAGTAATTAGTGAGGAAGTAATATGTAGGGAGGGATTATTCAATATTACTGGCTTTAAAATAAGGAGTACTTGACTGCAAATAACTCAAGTCAAACTTTATTTACACAGCACATTTCATACACAGGGCTTTACATAAAATAAAATCCAATCGTAAAATAAAAATATGCTTGTGAAAGTGTACTTGCAGAAGATAAATATGCATCAACAGGATTTAGTGCATTCACATTTTGAATCAATGCAGAATATGCAAATGTCAAAATACACACACACACACACACACAGTGGCCATTGGCTGTTGTGAAAAGTAATATTTTTAGTCTGTTTAAATAGTTGAGTGTGGAGGTCTCTCTCAGGTCTTCAGGCAGGGGTTTTCATCTACTTGGAGCATAAAGAACTACAATAGTGACGACATTAAAAATCACCAAATAAGTCGAACTTCACCGGTGCTCATTTTAATTGAGGCTAGATCTTGTGGCGATACTCCACCTGTAAATATATCTGTTGAATGTAGAGCTCACCTCTGTAGAGTAGAAATGTAGATATGAAGGGTTTGTAGTTCACCATTTCCCAGAGAGTTGAGGCTGCGGTCAGCTGTTTTCTCGATCAACATGCACCACTGGCATGACCTTGTCAGGCTGGTGAGCTAACACATTGTGTTTGTTTAGCCAGCAGCATTTTCTTTTTCCTGCTGTATTCCACCAGCAGGTCTCATGCAGGTTTGGGAATCAATTATTTTGAATGATTGGCCTCCCTGGAGTCTGTGCCTTTTGTACTTAGGATGTTGAGAATTTGAGAATGGAGCCTAAAATGTGTATTTAAAAAAGAAGCCATTCACAACTGAATGTATTATATTATATGTATTATGTATTGTGAATATAAAAGAATCTGAGTATAAGTGAGCTTGGAAGTGCTTCAGGGTTCGTCCATAAATTTAGAGTTTTGGGTATTATAAAATGAGGTAATCACATCCCAAAACTGAAGCACATAGTTGTTAAGAGACTGCTGCAGTTAACAGTATGAATATACTTAGTTTTGAACAGTTTTCTCATCATTGTGTTGTGAAAACTGAGATTTCAGTAATTGAAAGCTTTTCCAAAGTTTCCAATAATGTCTTTGCCATTTAAATGTTTTACATTTACCCTTTTGGAAAGTAGGAAGTTCAAGCTCTGAAAACAATTTTCCCACATAGCCTCAGAATTATCTAACCATGACGTAAGCCATGACAGCGAGCCAGTGTGCAGGAAACCAGGACCCTGAAACCAGAGCAGCTAAATGAAATAAAAATGTGACATGGCAAATCATCATCTGTGTAAAAGGGGCCTATTTGCATCAAGGGCTGTGGATCATTTAGAGTTAACTGGACATTTTGGGTGGAAAGAGCAACTTTTTAAATGTTTGGATCGCCTCAAACATAACCTCGGCCTGTGTGTGTGTGTGTGTGTGTGTGTGTGTGTGTGTGTGTGTGTGTGTACCACTACAGTTCAGCAGCAAAACAGGACTGCAATGAATTAAATGTTTTATTCACCTTTGGCAACATTTAATAATCATCTCAGTTTGTGCTACTTTGACAAACACTTAAATAACACAATGGATTAATACAGTAGGGTTAGTTAAACTCTGGTATGATGGCACTATAGAAAAGTTCAAGAGGTCACCAAAAGAATCTAATTACACGAATTTGAATAAACTCAGTTCAAAGAATGAAAGTAAAGACACATTTCATGCAACCAGAATTCAGACTATGTGGGTCTCAGTTTGGAAGTCCACCAGCAGAGGGTGACTGTCGGTGCATTTTATATTTAACAGTGGAAATGATCACTGGCAGATGTTGATATTAACCTTGATCTCTCATTAAATTGATAATATTGTGTGACCTAATATCCCGAAGCTCAAAATATTTTTAAAAAGTTGAATAAATTATGAAAATGACATATTTGGGTAAAAAGTTGACGGTGTTCATCCCCTCTTCTCAATTCTTCCAGGTACCTGAAGTATCTCACCAAGAAGTATCTGAAAAAGAACAACCTCAGGGACTGGTTGAGAGTGGTGGCCAACACCAAGGAGAGCTACGAGCTGCGCTACTTCCAGATCAACCAGGACGAAGAGGAGGAAGAGGACGAAGATTAAAGCCAACATCCCTTTTAATAAAATTTCAAAAGAGAGAGGAAAAATAAATCAGCGTTGTTGTTTTTTTAAATTATATACTTTTCCTCTGGTGTTAACACAGCTGAGCTACACACCACAGCTATGAACACAACACAAATCCTTTTCTCTGCCATTGTAGTTTTTAATACTTTAATATTCAGATGCAGAATTGTAGTAATCTAAATGAGCGGTGCCTTTAAACAAGATATTTAAACACCTTTTTTAAGACTTCTATTGAGATTTCCAAAGAGAGAAGTACCCAGCCTAATGGAAAGAATACTTACTTTTCGCATGTACATAATCATTAAAGTTAAAAGTACATAAGTGAATAATGTAAATAGACTGCTAGGCATTAAAATGTGTACACCTGCACTTTATAAAACTGAACAATGAAACCTCAGTGTGTGTGTGCAGCCAGGACAGTTCAAGCTTTTGATTTATGTATTTTGATAGATGAAGTGAAGTTGAACTTCATGTGCTCTCTCTGGTGAGCTCTGCGGGGCATCTTGTGTTACAGCTGTGGTAACCTTGACAACAGTTAGACCACTGGCGGTCAGGACTCCTCCTCACAGCATGCAGTCATCAGTCTTCACTTCAGTGCATTGACTTGGTGTGGAGTAACTGTGGAAGTTGGAAGCAAAATGTAGAAACTGGATTTGTTTTCTTTTTTGGATTCGTGTCCACCTGAGATGGGTGTGATTTATTTATTTATTAATTTATTTTTACCAGCAGATTAGATAAAAGATAATTATTATGCTTAAACATTTTAGTCTTTAGAAGCTGCTATTGTATTTTTTTTTCTCTCCAGAAAAGAGAAGTTTTATGTGTCAATTCTTCCAAATAGGAAATAGGCAAGGGACAGGAGAGAGTGTATCCTCCTATTAGTGGCACATGGCGTTGTCGCTGCTGTGTTTCTTTCCCTCTCTCTCTCTCTCTCTCTCTCTCTCTCTCTCCCTCTCCCTCTTTTATTTTTTTATTTTTATGCACACTACTAGTTGAAGTGGTAACTAGGAGAGCATGACTAACTAGTTGTGGGTGAGATTATGGGATGCATCGTCATGGCAACAGACCAGACGTCACAATCTGGGCATGTGTGTTCCATTTTTGTCTTTCTTATTTTTCAGACTGGAAGACCTGGATAGAGATCAGTGGAAAAAAAAAATGTAAATGTTTTTTTTATTATTATTATATTTTTTTAACTCTTGAAGATAAAAAACCATAGATCCACTGCAAAAAAAAAAATTAATAAAAAAAAAAAAAAAAAAGAAAAAGAAAATTCTAACTGAGCGACGAATAGATTTCTTTTTGGGTGAAGAAAGAAACGGGGCTGCGGCGTCTGGAGGGTTAACTTTCTGTATTCTCAACCTAAAAGGGGGTTTGGGGGCTATGAGATAAAGATGCCGGGGTCGCTGAGTAATGAAGACGAGGGACAAGACGACATGGATTTTGAAGACGATATGCCAGGTGAGGGAAAGAGGGGGGGGGAGGCGGGGTGTCCTTCAGATTATTTTGCGCCGCTACGCCTTGAATGCGGGGAAAAGGGCTTGTCCTGCGTTCCTGAGACCAGAGAGGAGGAGGAGGAGGGGTGGGGTGCAATAAGCAGAGTCATGCTATTATTTTTTGCACGACCTAGTGTCTTAAAGGTGGGAACGTGTTTTTTTTTCTTCTCCTGTATTTTGCCCGGCTGTCCTCACATCCAGCCTGATTTTTGGCGAATGATGAAAAACCCTGCTTGCATGCTTTTCTAAAGGCTGATTTTTTTTTTCTTTCACAGGGCTGCATGCGTGTACAAGTGAATGGCTTGCGAGCAAGTCCTAAAAAAAAAACACTCAAGTTTGTTTCAGAAAGCTGTTTAAAAAAAAAAAAAAAAAAAAAAAAAAAGCCCAAAACATGGCAGTGTATTTGGGTGCAGTGTCAGTGTTGTGCTGCGATGATTGCTGCCATTCTCAATTAATGTGTGCATATGCTTTTAAGTAGAAATGGGCTACAGTGACAGCATCCGTGTTCATTTTGTTATAGGCTAGAAGATGCGCTGCTGTTTCCACTTGTGATCAGGAGGCTGCTCCAACTTTCATTTTTTTTCTTCTTTTCTTTTCTTTTTCTTTTCTTTGCACTGCATGGCCGCAGAGGTGTGAAAGCCACGTGTAGGCTACAGTAAACAGTGCTTATCAAAATGTGCTCCTCACTGTCAGACCTAGTGTCCTGTTTGGTGACCATGGTCAGCTTGTTTGTGGACTAAGTGGAATTAACAGTAACCCATAGCTCATTTCAGTTTACATGGTGGCTTCGTGACCGGGCAATTTATCTGTCAACCATCCTGGCAATACACCAACTGTACTACATACGTCATTTTTTTTCCTCCTTTAAATGTGACCTTAATCTGTAAGCCTGTATAAGAATCCATTTGGTAACTTATGGCTGCTTTGTTTTCTTTTTGTAAGTTTGTCCACACCAGCAACCTTTCTGTTGATTATCTGTGGGCCTGCTACTGAGATGACACCTTCAATCAATTAAGGATGACACAGTATTGAGTTAAATTGATGCTTCATTGATTGTATTCAATTAAAATGTTCCTTTGACTTCTGTGATTAGGTAAACCAGCTGTGGGGTATCTTTGCTGTAGGGCTATAGCAGCTATGCCTATTATTTAATTAAAATAATAATGATGATAATAAACTTTATTTCTACAACAGTCCCCAAAACAATGCTGCAAAGTGCTTTACAAAAACACATCGTAAAAAAAAAAGCCAGGTGAAATAATTCAGAATAGTACAACAAAAGAAGCAGATACAATTTGAATGTAGATTTATTAAAATCTGTGTCAAACCAGGTCTGTTTCCTGGTCCAGTGTGTCATGAGTTGCTCCACTGTTGCATCCGACTGGACACAGACAGGCAATATTTAAGACATGGTGTCAGTTTAACCACCTCAGTCAACAGATCCACAGATTTTCATCTTTTATTCTTCCTCCAGCTTCTTTGAGCGTCAGACGATTTGATGGTTTAATGTCAAGGGCACGACATAAAAGATGCTGCTTTACCCTCAGCTTTCCTTTCACGTCACAATAGGGGGAAAGTTTTCTGGTTATAATAATAGAGTGAGTTTGAAAGAAAGGTTGGGAATGTAAAAATCTAGTGAAATGTTGTCTCCAATAGTAGGTTTACCTCTTTATAAAATACAGTATAGTCTATAGGCCTACTGTATTTCATTAGTGTTGCTAATAGATACTGGAGACATAAGAGAGAAAGGGGTCCAGGTGTGTTTGTGACAAAAAGATGAGAAATCTTTTACTCACATTGGTTTTGTTTAATCATGTGATGGATTGGCAATGTTGTGTAACTGTCCCGAAATCAAATGTCACACAGCTGAGATGCCATGGTTCAATTTTTGCTAATCTTGCATGTGTTTTATGAAGATCCTGAAACTCTAAAACTGATAAATTTCTTCCACTGTCACTAAAAAAGGATGTGAATCATAATATAACCTTATGACTAAATTGGTTTACCCTTTTATAGATGTGATTTCTATCCAGAGACTGCTTTTTGAAAATACCTCAGCGTTGCTCTCGACAATGCTTTGTTCTTTCTGTGAGGATAATTTATGGGATATTTTTTTGATAAGCCACATTAATACCAGCAGGTGTGCATGTGGAGGTTTTCAATACGGAGAGAAAAAAAAAAAGGCAGGCAGGCAGGCAGAGAGAAAAGGAAGGTAAGAAACAGAGAAGAGAGCGTTGAGCAGTTGAGGCATCATCTATGGCTGCCAGCCGTAGCCTGAGGGAGAACACAATCACTGATGCGTGTCCCCAATAACCCAGTAGTTGGCTAAGCATGCACGAGAGAGGAAAGGTGCAATTGACAATGGCAAGAGGCAAGTGAAGATATGTGAGTAATCCAGTTTGAAAAATCAAAACGTTTTTCATGTGTGAGTTGAAATTACTTTATATGTCTGCTTTGATATGATTTAGCTTCTTTTGTGTTGTTGGCTATAAAGGGACTCCATTACTCTATATTGCTTTATGATGACACCCTGATAACGGATACATTGTAGAGAAGGATAAACATGTAGAACATTAGTTGACCTACCTTTCTGAAGCTATACCACAAGGCAATAAAGAGCTGCTATTCTGACATTATAATAGGTTTTCAGTAACAATGGTCAATATCTTTGCCATCATCTGTTTTTATCTTTCTTCTCATCGTGTCATTATCCATATACAAAGTGTTGAAAATCCCCTTGTTATGCCACTGATATAGAAGTTGTTTTCAGATAGTTTCACAGCCTCCATCAACAGGCATCAAAGTGACAGACAAGGTCAGGAATCCAGGTCAGATTTTTCCCTTCATCAAGATGCTTGCATGCAATTAAAACACAACAATGTCAAAGCACATCCCAGGGGAACTTTAGACCCCCAAAAGCTGTCCTATCACAGCCTTTATTTGTTGTGGCATATAAAGTGTCCTAATTCCCTTTGTTTCACTCTGGGTGCTTACACTGTCACAGATTGTTCCATTGTGTTTTCTGTTTTAATTGTTTTGTTCTTCCCTAAAATTGAAAGATTATCACGGGCTTTTGTGTGCCTACAAATGTTATCCCCAATTGGAAAAGGGTCTATTTATGGATCCCTCACTGTGAAAGTTGACACCATTTTATTCCTGCTGCGCGTGCACGTCGCTCGTGCATGAGCGATGCTTTTTTAATGTGTATTTGCAGTTGAGTTGTGCTGCGTTCAAGAGTGTTTTATATCTGCGTTTCATTGCACATTAAATGATCTTGTGCATAAAATTGTCTGTAACAGATATGATTTTAATGGTGATATTTGGGTTATATTCTTTCATCACTTTCATGATTACATTTTCTAATAATAGTATATGGATGTCTGTCTGAAGGCGTTTGAGCTATAAGCACTTAATCAATGAAGAGGAGAAAACCTTTGGCTCTTTCTTTTCCCCTCCTCCTTCATGGCAAGCAATGCAGGGCAACATTAAGTGGGTATTTCCACATAGTGGCCAACAGAGAAACGGCTAATGTGTTTTCCAGTAAACTCAAGTCTCCTCACTTGGGAGTTGCTCATGAATCTCCCTCATAATGGGTCAGTCCAATGGCCAAGCCCTTGTAGGAAGGTCAGGACTGTGTCTCTGCCATCCGTCTGCACTTTACACAAGGCTTGAGTGCCAAGTGGAGCTTTGGTCCTTTTTCTAACAGAATCTGGTGCCAGACCTCCCTGTGCCACATGACTGGGCGACCTCCCCCCCTCTCCTGGCACAGTCTGGTCCACTCACCAGGAAGAAAGATTATCATTCCCCTGATGGCTTTCCCTCTGTGGAATTCACACGCCATTTACTGTAGGAAGGGTTCAGATTATAAGGCAGTGCAGGTGTAAAACACAGACATCTTTTGTTTATTTTTTTGTTAATTGCATTATATTACATAAAAATTAAATTAAATGACTGAGAGACCGTTTGTTACGTAGGTATCAACCATAAACCAAAGTATTAGATATATTTAAAAAAAAACGTTTGGATTATGGTGCTGGAGTAAAAGTCAGGAGACCACCTGACTCATCTCATCTGGAGATAATGAATGTCTGTATCAAATTTCATGGCAATCCATCTGCTGATAACTCAATCTCATGATGGCACTAGTGGAAAGTCAGGGGCTCGTCGAAGTGATTAGGATACATCATCTGGGAACCATGAGCCGTACAAAGTTTTGTGCCAATCCATTTTGTAGATGTTGAGATATTTTCACAAGATAAGTAAAAACTTTGACCACCTGGTGGTGCTAGAAATGTCAACCACCTAAGCCTGTAGGATTAATCCTCTGGGGGATCATGGATGTCAGTACAAAATTTCATGGCAATCCATCAAATAGGTGTTGAAATATTTCAGCAGTGGAAAGATCAACAGATTGACATTGCCATCCCCAGAGCCATAATGTTGGCATGGGACCAAAACGACTTAGTCCACATATCAAAGTTTTAAACCCTACATCAGTAACACTGCAACACCACTGTCAAATTTGAATGATTTATTGTACAGAAATCAGAGCAAGGGATACACTCTGGCATCATCTGGTTTATCTAATCAGCCATGTGTGCTCTACCTGTAAATTATAGTTTGCCAGTGGAAAAAAAAAGGTGTGAAATGATGGACTGTGTGCTTTCTCTAATTCAGGCCCATCTCCATCTGCATCTGAGCCATGTCATCATCTGTGTGTCTAAGAGAGATGTGAGGCTTTCTGTGTTCCCATCATGACATAGATACAGCGAATGTACATCTGAGACATAAAAGGGCTTCCTGTTTGAGGTAGTGAATACATAATCTGAAGGCTTTATTTAGAAAGAGAGAAATAAAAAGGAGAGAAACATGTGAGTCTGTGCTGGAGGGAAAAAGCACCTTCATTTTAACATAACCGTAGTCACATTTTAAGGTAATTAATATCTGTGAAAAAATGTCATCGGTAAGCAGCTTCACTACAAAAATAATGGGTACGTTACCCCCAATTAACACTAAAGAAGTGGTGACACAGTTCATCTAGTGGTCAGAAGAAACACAATGAGCCTGTCATTGCCTCTGATTAAAGCTTTGAAGCCACTAGTGTGTGTGTGTGTGTGTGTGTGTGTGTGGGGTTACCTCCCGCTAGCTTTGCTAAATAGAAGATAAGTGGTTGGTGAGGTTTGTGTGTCTACTACACAGGAATCCCTCCTCCCCAATCTCTCACTCGAGTGGTAGACTGCAGGGCTAGTGTTGGCTGATTGACTCTGATACATGTGCTGCATATTTCATGCCCTCCAGTCTGTCTGTGTGAGACGCAGAGAGCAAGGGAGACACGCAGATGGATAGACTGAAAAAGACAGAAAGACAGTCGGAGATACGGAGGGAGAAAGAGAATGATATCAACCTTTACAGGCCGGTTGCATCCTGTGTGTATTTCTTTGTGTGTCTCCTTATAGTGATGTATTGTTTGGGATTGTCTTTCCCTTACTTACTCCTCTGTGACCCACTATGGCATCACTGAAGTCTGCTGCGCTCAGCAGTCAGCACGTTTGTACACAGCAGCTTTGAGACAGTACAGCTGACAACCAGCAGCAGGTCGCTTTAGTCCCAGCAAGCATTAAAGGCAGAAGATATGCTCAGTATACCTCAGTGGTCCTCCAGGGAGTTCCCATTTAGCGGTAGAGCAGGCACTCCATCTATTTGCGCTCAACGTTGATCCACACTCAATGATGTGTAATTATGAGGTTTATTTTGTCAAGTGCTCCTGCTGCCCTGACATTGATTGACTTTTCACTTTGTCATATTTTCAGTTTACCAGGCCTGCAACTAATTCTTACTGTTGGTTAATCTCTTTTTATCTTATTGACCAATCATTGTTTATAAGATAGAAAAAGATCAGAAAAAAGCCATAGTCAAAAATGATTGGAACCCAATGTGATGTCTTCAAATCAATATCTTGTCCAACCAATAGTCCATGAGGTATTTCATTTACACTGTAACAAAGAAACAAACCTCATATTTGATTTGAGCAGTCACCAGAAAATATTTAATACCTTTATGTTTAATCAATCACTAGAATTATCATCAGTTCATTTAATACATTTTCTGTTAATTGATTAATGGTTGCAGCACAAGCCAAATACCATTTGCCAATAGAAAAATGTATGCTCCTTACAAGCCAGATTGGCTGCGGACTAAACAAACTCGACAGTAGCCAACCTCTCCAGACTTTTCCAGGACGCTTTGCTCTAAGTGTTAATTTCTCATCTCACTCTGACTTTCTAAAGCAGGTAATATTTTGTCTCTGTGTGTCTAGATGAGGATGACGAAGTTGAACGAAACACTGTTCCCCTCACGCCGCTCGACAGCTTCTTCTCTGATGATGAGTCACTCAAACAACAAAAGAAGAAGAAGCCCAAAAAGATGAAAGAAGGGAAAATGCCCAAAGTTAAGAAGAGGAAAAAGGAGGTAAGGTGTAATTCACGCTCAATACCATCTGTCATGACCCCGGACACAGCGGCTTGGCAGGCCTTTTTTGGCTCAAGCTGTACCCCACTTTCTCTATTTCTCAAGCCATCGCTCTTTTGATGTCTCTGCAATTGGATCAAAGGTGTGTTTTGGCTGCTGGACTCCTTCTGTAATCTAAATGAGAGGCAGTGGACTGTCTCTGGCTTAGGGGAGGTTGGCAGCGGTGTCACCGTTATTGCCAGTGTAAGCTGTGGACACCAAGTGCCAGTTTAGAGTGTAGATATGTGCTAGTGGTGTTAGTGCTGATAGCAGGGACTGCATGTCAGAAGTACAGTGTCGATGCCAAGGTAGCAGTGGGAGTCAGAGCTGTGACAGAGTTGTTTTGACAACCTAGCTTTTCTAGCCTTTATTTTCCAACATTTATACAACAGGTTGGAGGTTTGAACTGCTTCCAGCCTTAACAATTATGATTTTTTTAAGCCAGTTTTGTTACTTTTGCTAAAGAGTGATAAATACAGAATGATGGAAATGTTAAGTAGTGAGGACTCATTATTGACCCAGTAAAGTGTTATACTGGAATAACTATGTAAAATTAGCTAAAATTAGCCAAAAAGAAGCTTACATTGCCAGCAAGTGGCAACCTCTGGGCCTGAAAAATGAAGCCAATGAGGAAATGCCAAAATGCCCAATTTCACAGCAGAACTAAATATGTTTAGAGGCTGTTTTGGTCTCTAGGCTATAGCTAATTTCCTAATCCATGACAACTTTATTATGAGTTTTTATATATGTCTCACTCGTTCAAATTGTATTGAGCCTTAAAGTTATGCATAATTAATAGGTTAGCCAATTTGAGTGACAGGTGGGTGCTGTCACAGGCAAGGCGAGTACAGTCGTAGCTATAGCCATTTTTATTTCAGTTTGTTTTCTGTTCATGAAATCTAATTGTAATAGTTAGGTAAAAAGTCTCATTCAGCAAATGATTATACTAAAAGACACTGTAAGGAGTCTCATACAGTATTTTCTGGTATGTAAATTTTGTTTTAATGGCTTTAAGCCTGATTCTTGTTAGAGAAAAAATTGCATTATCACAGTTAACCATATACTGTAAATCCACTGTGCCACTAGTGTTAGCCCCAGCTCTATCATCTTGATGGTGACAATTACAGTGCAAACTCGAGGTTTCAAAATAGGAGTCCACAAACCAATGGGTGACGTCACAGCGGCTATGCCCAGTGTTTATTTTACAGTCCATGGTTACCAGTCAATGTAGGCTAAGATGTAGCAGCCGAAACCCCAAAGTGCATTGAATTGTGCCAGGATGTGTTGTATTACTTCTTAATAATTGTTTTATTTGCAACAGGGAGTTCATGTTATTTCACAACATCTGAATTATTATCACCTTCTAAAGTTGTTATGGCAACTGTGTTAGCAATTATGCACAAAACAAAATTAGCATAAAGCAAAAAAAAAAAAGAAAAAAAAAAGCATTCTTTCAGAGTTGTATCTCTGGCCATTTAAGTCTAGTGTAAATATGTCTCTTATGTTCCCCTGTTCACCAGCCAGTCACTACCTCTGACTACTGTCTACTGTTTGGTGCTGGACAGGTAGCACACGGTGGTTTTATCAGAGCTTTTTCACTGAAGACTGTTGACTGCTGCTGGAAATTACATTGATGAGAGCAAAATTTCTGCGTTTTCTTGTGTTTAAATCTTGTCACCGGCTGTTTTTCATCATACCCTCATCTGATCTCAACTCTAACTCTAACCAGACATCTTTAAAAGCCTAATCATAACCTAAATTAAGTTCTCACTCCGAGGGGAACTGGACTTCTACACAAAACATCTCGAAGACTAAGTTTCTTAATTAGGTCACAGAATCTGACAAGTTACAGAATACGATGCAACACCATAAAACGTAAAAGATGAAGTAAAAGAGCTGAGGTAAACTGCAGTCGGGTGATAATTAGGCTACGTGTGGGTTTGTTACTATGGGCAACACCTTTAACATAACGCTGTCTGGTTGCATTGATTACATAGACGAGAAGCAAACTCTTAAGCCTCACCCACTTCTACTTTCTCTGGAAAATTTAACCAAACCTTGAAGCTATAATGAATTTTCATTCAATGATTACAGGAATGCACTGAACTGTATTCCCAGTGTGATTCCCGCCTGTGTTGGCAGTGACTTTAACAGTGTCAGTGACATAGCCAGGATGTTCCCCTCTGCTGGCTGGAGTTGCCAGCAGTGCTGTGAGGAGCTTGGCTGGCCAGGCTGCCACCCGGCCCTTTGGCTGCTTGTGGTAAACACTGAGCTCTGGGTCTCACCGAGCTAATGAGGGGGGGGACTCCCTCTGACACTCTTCTCTTCTCTTCCCTTTCACACACAGACTCTGCTCTGTATTCTCCTCTCCCTTCCCTCTCCCCTCTTGTCTCTTACACGCATCACCTCACTTCGCCTTGATCGTGATGCCGCTCTGCTTTTGTTACTGCCTTTGCGTCATAGCAATTTGCAGCTCTTTCTTTCTTTCTTTCTTTCTTCCTTTCTTTCTTTCTTTCTTTCTTTTCTTTCTTTCTTTCTTTCTTTCTTTCTTTCTTTCTTTCTTTCTTTCTTTCTTTCTTTCTTTCTTTCTTTCTTTCTCTCTTTCTTTCTTTCTTTCTCTCTTGCCCTCCCACCGAGGAACCACTGCTGCTGTAATTCACTTCCAATCGCTCCCCAAGGGTTGGTGTCAAACAAGGGCCAAAAGTCAATTGGGGTCAGAGACTGTCAGTGGTACATCCCAGTCGTGGGTCAGAGTTACTGGTGGGAGGAATGGTAGCCAGGGAGAGACTGCCTTTGTCTTTTTCTCATCAGCAGCAGAAACAAAGGAGCTGTGTAGACATGGAGAGATATTCTGTGCCCTTTTTAAGAAAAAGATCTACTAAATCAATGGAATTTGGGTTTATAGAAAGCCTGTTAATTTTATTGGAAAAGGAGATGCTGTGGTTTTGCCACCATAAAACCTCCACAAGGCTGTGAAGAGCTGCTTGTAGCTTTAACATTTTGCTGAAATGAAGTCAGGCTGGGATGAGCCTGTATCTTGTTTTTATAAGTTCAATATCCTCTCTGGGATTGTGAGTCAACAAAGAGCTGTTGCTGATTTCTGGGAAAAAAGAAGAGGCAATTGTTCAGAAGCCATAGTGTTTTTACAGCAGTATTTTTTGGTGAACTACATTTTATTGAATATCCACTTCTTGGCTCATTTGATATTTTCTGTGGCATGCTATGCAATCTCCCTAAGGCTAAGCCATTATGGGGAAGAATCTAATTTGATTGCATTATCAGCACTTATCTGATTTTCTTCCCTCTGAAAGTAGAGTCACCCTCTTTGTTGCCACCAGTGTCCTCTCTGGTCCTATGATGTGTGTCTATCATTGAACTGTGGGCCACGGTGGGGTTGTTGCACAGTTCCACCTTGTCTTTGCAGTTGCTCTCAAGTCAACAGTGGTTCTGCTTGCTTGCTTCTCCCTCCTCCATCCCCACCCCCACTCCCATCCCCCATCTACAATCTTCAATTTACTCTCTCTCTCTCCTCTTCTTCTTATGCATAAATGAGATTTGTCTAGACGGGTGCTGGAGCACCGGCTCTGCAACCACAGGCCTCTGCATAACAAGCTCGTTATGCAAACGTGTCTGATTGGATGGCGCCGTTCCATTGGCTGCCACTGTTATAGAGTGTGTGTGCATGGAGGAGGGGGGGTGGAGGGGGGGGTGAGTGGCAGGATAGAAAGAAAGAGTGAGAGAGAGAAAAAGAAAGGGGGAGCTGTTAAGAGAGAGAGAGAGAGTGAGAGAGAGAAAATAATGTGGGGGGTGGAGGGATGGGGAGGGGGGGCTATGAGTTGTGAAGGAGAGAAAGTGAGAGAAAATGAAGGCGTGCAGGGGGGTGAGCTATGAGAAAGAGAGAGAAAACTAGGAAGAGAGAGTGAGAGAGAGAGAGAGAGAGAGAGAGCCAGACACTGCACAAATTTGGTCGCCATGGCAACACAGCCAGGCTGCTGGTAGGGTTGGCGGGCGCTGCGGCAACGTGAGCCTTTCCACTGCGCTACAGAGCAAAACGCCTGCAAGTCTCTCCATGGATCCACACAGGCCTGCTGAGCAACAGGCAGCGAGCGGAGCACAAAGCCGCTGTGCACTAATTCACTCCATAGAATGTGCACACACATGCACACACATACATACATACTGTATAAGAACATACACAAAGACACACAAATGAACACATGTGGGAAGAGACACACAATAATGAGAGATTATAAAACAAACAAGACACACACACACACACACACACACACACACACACACACACACACACACATAGACACACATAGACACACATGCATGCAACCAAAAAATGCATTTGTAGATTAAAGGAAAAGAAACACACAGTCAGAAATATACACAGATAAATATGTTCACAAACAAATATATGAACATGCACACTCCCACATACACACAAGCACACAAGTAATTAGGTGAGGGGTGCATAACGAGAGAAACACCAGATACTCCCTTTCTCTCTCTCTCTCTCTCTCTCTCTCTTTCTCTCTTTCTCTTTCTCTCTCACGCACACACACATGCACACACATGCTATCATAAGCACGCACCAATGAATTTGCTCATATGCAACTCTCTTGATCACACAAACAACACCTGTTAACCGTTAAATCCATATAGCCTTCCAGATGTCTCATATTAAACAGGCAGGATGCAGCTCAGTCTACAGATCAGCTCTGAGCTGTGATTGGCTACACTGCCTGAGGTGTACTGTTTCTTGGTTTAGTTTGTTGTCAAAGCACGTGTAAAAAGGTGAACATGTGAGTGATTAGACTCCTCATCAACTTGCCACCAACAGCATATAACACAATAATATCTATTTTATCACAGGAAGAAGAATTATATTAGTTAAGCAGTGACACTTTAGAGTGATGTAATTTAATTTATGCAAATGCCATCGAGTAGAAGCTTTTATCCAAAGTGCTTTATAGTACGACAGCATATGTTTTTAGTGTGGGTGGCCTCTGCGGGAGCTCTAATCCCTAACCCTGGCAAAATTAATGCCATGCTTATTTGCCCTATCATTGACTTTCATATTTTAATTATTCCCCCTCTTTTTATCGCTAGATTTGGAATTCTGTCTCAGAAGATAACTCCTAAATGAAGACAGATTTCCTCTGTCATGCCAATGGTAAAATTCAGATTTGAAATTCAGCTGTGACACAGGAATCTGGCTTTGATGTAAGCTTTTGTCAGTCACAGTCATGTCCTGAGGTGGAGAGTGAAAGCAAGATTCAAAGCCAGATTCTGCCTGTTTACATTTATAAAAATAGCAGTTTGGCCGCAGCTCTCGACTACATCAAAGACAGACTGCTTAGGTGAAGATTTCATTCAACAAAAAAATAGTTGGAGTTTGCGAAAAATGTAAGTCATGCACATGCAGTATTTATCTGCTCCAGACTGAGAAAGATCAGGGAATACTGCATGAACCTAAACCATGCTCATGCCCTGCTACTGCCAATACCAAAGTACCAACAGTGGGCATTTATTTGTACATGTACATGTTGTTTCTGTGTTCCTATGCACACGCCTCAGGGAGGAATCCAGGCAAGAGTCGACAGCGACCTGGAGGAGACGTCAGAGGTGGAAGAAGAGCGGGAACGTCCAGAAATAGGCTCTGAGAGTGAGAGTAGCATGTATGGCCCCACCAAAAAGAAGAAGAAGAAACCGAAGGAAAAGAAAGAGAAAAAACCCCGGAAGAAGAAGAGAGACGAAGAAGATGACGATGACGACGATGATGATGGGAACTTGAAAGTGAGTCTGTGATTTGAAGCGCTTTTCACATAACTCAAGTTCATTTTCCAGGAACACAGCAAGTGACAAAAGAAACAAAATGAATACAAAGCCTATCTAAACAGATGAAAAGTCTTCAGTGTAGATTTAAATAAAGGTGGACTCTGCATTGCAGATTGAGGCAATGAAGGCGTTTCAGTGGGTAAAGGCAGCAAATGATGATGAATTTATTCCACAATCAGTTTTAGTGCAGTTTTATTAACCTTACCTTTTTCCAATGACTGTCCTGCCCATAAGACTCTAACATCCATGAACAGAAGTATACAACTGAAACCTTAAACTATGGTGTTTACCTGCCTTCTCAGCACTGTGGTAGTCAAACTGTGTATTAAATCCTTGAAACCTTTATGTAGGAATGTATTGCAAGGGTCTAGCAATTGCAAACTGTGCATTTGCTTTATTATTTAGTCTGACCATCAGGGTTCTAATTTATTTAACATCAATATTTTATTCATGAAGCATCATTCATAGTTTTACATATGAAGGTTGATCTCTCTCATCTGCATTTCCCTAGGAACCTAAATCATCCAGCCAATTGATGCAAGAGTGGGGTCTCGAAGACGTTCAGTATGGCTTCACTGAAGACGACTATAAAACCATCACCAACTACAAGGCTTTCAGCCAGTTCCTCAGGCAAGCATCTAATTTCTTGTCTGGATTATCAACTTCTGTTAAACTCCTTTGTTCTGTCTCTGTTTTTGCGGATTGTCAGAGTCCTTCACTGAGAGGCTTCCAACAAAAACTCCACAGTGAGAGTAGAGTGTGGTGTGACGAGCAAACACTGCTCTTTTTGTTTGAGCTAGAAAGCTCGGATGTTGGTATAAAGAGTCTGTCTCACCTGGGGCTGTCTGGCTCGGCTAAGCCTCTGCTCCGACAAAGTGGAGCATGAGCTCCTGCAGTGCCCCCTGTGAGTAGTCAGCTGCTTACTGGATGCCTGTGACAGCCGGGAGGCTCTGGGACTCGGTGCTCTGACCCACTGTCTTTCACAGGCCAATGTGCCAAACCTCAAGCTGTTGGCTGACAAATCACAAACATGACATACACACAGCAAAGCAGGGAGAACAAAACTTAAGGGGCAGCGGGGTGTCAGAAAATCAAGACCCAGATCCCTCCAGTGCTGAGGGAAGTAGAAATTACATCAACGGGAATGAAGTGTGAAATAATAAAGCTGCTGTTGTTGTCTCTCCTCTCCCCCTGATTTTACTCAGGCCTCTTATTGCCAAGAAGAACCCGAAGATTCCCATGTCAAAGATGATGACAGTGTTAGGGGCCAAGTGGCGAGAATTCAGTGCCAACAACCCGTTCAAAGGCGCATCTGCAACCGCTGTGGCCGCCGCTGTGGCCGCCGCTGTGGAAACGGTTACCGTGGCACAGCCAACGTCTGTCAGCAGCAGCCAGCCGAGCTCTCAGCTGGGGCCAATCAAAAAAGCCAAAACCAAAGAGGGAAAGGGTAAGGCCCAGTGAACTGTGACGGAACGCATATTTTTAGAAATAATAGCGAAAATACCACTCTGTTAACCCAACTGTGGCCTAAATCTGTGTGTCTCAGGACCAGGAGTTAGAAAGAGAAGCAAGAGTGTAAAAGAGGTGAAGAAGAAAGCGAAGCCGAAAAAGACCAAATCAAAGTCGGGCCAAAGTGGGAAGAAGAAGAAAGCATCCTCGGTATGTCTGGTTATTTTGTAGCTCATTCATCCTCTTAGTTACTCTACTACTGTATACTTTACGTTGCTTACTTTGAATATCGTTTTTAGTGTAGCTTACAGCTCTTTGGTTTGTATGTATGCTTTTCCAGAGTGAGGAGGACTATCTGGAGGAGTCAGACTTTGATGACATCAGCATCCACAGTGCCTCTGTGCTTTCTGATACCTCGGGGGCCGCCACCAAGAAAAAGGCCCGACGTGGGCGGAAAAAAAGAAAAAGTATGTTTACTCTATACGCTCGCCATGCTCTGTGGTGCTTTTTCCCCCTCCAAAATCCCATTGAAAACCCTCAGAACCACACTGTTTAGTTTGATTATGAGTAACGGAATTAAAAACGATTTTCTTAAGCTTTATTTATTTTGCTAATCTTTTCTGAAGGCATGTTGCCCTCACGCTCTCTTTGTAATGTGTAGTTTAACCTATACTATTGGTTACTAAGCGGTTGCATTCAAGTGCCTTTTTTATGTGCAAACTGCCACTTCCTGTTTGCCTCTTTCTTTTCCTTTCTCCAGAGGAGGATGGGGACGGCTATGAGACAGACCACCAGGACTACTGTGAGGTTTGCCAGCAGGGTGGAGAGATCATCCTGTGTGACACTTGTCCCAGAGCGTACCACCTGGTCTGCCTGGACCCTGAGTTGGAGAAGGCCCCTGAGGGCAAATGGAGCTGTCCACACTGTGTGAGTAGATTAATTTGATCAGATACTGTATATTTATGGTAGTGTAAGTTTTATGGATGTCATAAGCGGTGACTCATGGGACAGTGCAGCTGGTGAACTGAATGGGTAGAATCTATATGTTGACATTGACTGGTATTAGCATGAACACAGGGTTAGAACATAAATGTTTTAGATCCTGTAGTTCATAAATGCGCTTGTAAATATGCACCTTGGTTCTAGACTTCCATTACACAAGATATCTTCCACCATATATGTCAGTTTCTTCCAATCTGTGCAGGTTTGATTTGTGATACTACTGAATACACAGCATGTGCACAGGGATATTTTAGAGCGACCTGTAAAGAGTAAGACCTTCTGACAACCTCACATAACAGATTATACTGTATGTCTATCAGTTATGAACTGTTGAGCCAAAGAGTGATTTTACTCATCTTGGAGTCTTTAATTTAATAAATTTTAAAGGCCTTTAAAGGAGATAAAACGATCCTGTATTTCACAGGGGGAAAAAAGCACAGAGATTTCTGCAGAAACATTTATTTTTCTCACAACCCTTTGGATTTATCTTTTGACCCTGTGGGGGTTCCCTATATCCACACAGGAAACCACTGATCTAAGATATTGTTTGCATAAAGCTGTGGTTAATGCTGTTAGTGGAGTTTGACTATGTTTGTGCTGTGAGAAAACAACTATAATTATGTATACAAGAAAGTCACTCATGTATGTTCTTCAGAGTTGTATTCATTTCACAAATCATCATACAAATCAAAACAATCAGCAGATGTCATGAATGTGTCTTTAAGGTAACGTTAGGTCAAACTCAAAGGTGGGTGAACCTCATTTAGGAGTATTTAACGCTCTGCTGCACACTGGACCATTGTTATGGTAACTGTGTCTCTCAGGAGAAGGAGGGAATCCAGTGGGAGGCAAAGGATGATGATGAGGAGGAGGAAGAGGCACCAGGAGAGGAAGAAGATGACCACATGGAGTTTTGCAGAGTGTGTAAAGATGGAGGAGAGCTACTGTGCTGTGACACCTGCCCATCATCCTACCACATCCACTGTCTCAACCCACCTCTGCCCGAGATACCCAACGGAGAGTGGTTGTGTCCACGCTGCATGGTGAGCTGACTTTTGGGTCCAAATCCTGAATTTTTACTATTGTTATTGTATTTCGTACTTATTATTTAGGGTTCTTTTTGCTTTTTTAATCGATGCCCTTCTATTTTTACTGTCCACTTGCTGCTCTAATAATGTTAATTTCCCCCTTGTGGGACTAATCAAGGGATATCTTATCTTATCTGATATCTTATATTAGCAGAGTAAGCTAATCTTTAACAGTTAATCTTCAGGGGGCGCTGTTAATTACTATATTATCAAACATTTTCACTGACATTTGTGAAGTATATCTGTATTTTCACCAATATTGCATCATTTCTGTGGCATAATGTAAAGATGACTGCATGCATTATAATATCACAACACCTCTCCTTTTTCTCTTAGTGCCCTCCTCTAAAAGGAAAAGTACAAAAGATTCTCCACTGGACATGGGGAGAACCGCCGCTGCCAGCTGAGCTGCCTGTAGGCCCTGATGGCAAGCCAACAGACCCACTGACCAAACCCCCACTCAAGGGTCACCCGGAGAGGGAGTTCTTTGTTAAGTGGGCCGGCCTTTCGTACTGGCACTGCTCCTGGGTCAGCGAGCTGCAGGTGAGACACCAGAAGTAGGTCCAATCTCAAATTAACATTTCTGCTCGCTCTGGCCACAGGAACCAAGTGTTCTCTCAGCAAGATGTGGAACACAAAGAGTGAGCCAAGAGACCGAGGTTTTTAATGAACCATCTTTTGCTGTTTAATTTACAATGTTAGCTGTTTTCTTGTCAGTCATTAAACAAGTATACAAGTAAGTTCTCATTGTTTCACTTGTCAAACCGTCCAAACTGCAATCACAATTAGTAGGGAATTCAAAGCACTCAAATCTCAGTGTCATTTAATTTAGTGATGAAAAAAAACAATTTGTTGTTTTCAGACTTGGTCCCGCAGACATCTCGCCTTCTTTCTCAAGAGACAGGATAGCTTGCCTAATTTATTTTGTGGCCGTCTTCCTTTCATTAAATCCATTCTGGAACTTTGAGTAGCTAATCAAATTAGTCTCAATCCCGTGGATAGATTATACATTGCATTCTTCGCCAGAGGTGATGCTGAGTGGTACTAAGCACAATCTATTGTTGGGTTTTGTCTGCGGTTGTGCAGTTGGAGCTGTACCACACCGTGATGTATCGGAATTACCAGCGTAAGAACGACATGGACGAACCTCCGCCATATGACTACGGCTCAGGAGAGGAGGAGCTCAACAACGAGAAGAGAAAGAGCAAAGACCCCCAGTACGCTGTGATGGAGGAGCGCTTCTACCGCTACGGCATTAAACCAGAGTGGATGGTTATGCACAGGATACTCAACCACAGGTGGCTGCACTCAGTTACACACATTCTCCATGTTGAGGTTCCTACACTGCTTCATTTTTAAGATTCTTCTTTTACTTTTTAAATTACTTTTTATTAATTGGCATTTAATGTAATTTTGAGACGGTGACAGAGAATGAGGTCCCGGCTGGATGTGAACAAGTGAAAGTTGCAGGGCAGAGACCAGAATCCTTGAAGTGAAGAAGCAGCTCTGAATTCAGTTTGCTTGCTGTCATATGCAATATAATTTTATAGATGACAGAAGACATGTTCTTCAGCAAATTTCAGAGTATGCTAGAGATGATAGGTTTTCAAAACCACAGAAAATGCGCATTTGTTTCATATCCGAATGAACCCCGGTATTATCTTCGCAGATTTTTCCAGACATTCCAGTCCTATTGTGGAGCCTGTAACCTCATGATGAGATGTACTGACATGAGTTTTATTTGAATTTGTTTTGACTGTAGTAGATTTGCTCTCGAGTTAAATTATATATCTAAAAGTATTCCTCAACACATCTGCCTCCAGCTGTAAGAACAGCAAATGGCTTTCATGTGATTTTGAATGTGATGGTGTTAAGTGCTGTTACAGTTAACAGATAATTAAAAAACAACTTAATTCCCCTAATACAGAGCTTTATTATTGATCAGCATAATTAATCTAAATTGATCTATAGCCTATTGATCTAAAAACCCTGACCTTGAATTTTTTGTTTATGTTTGTCCTTGCCTGTAGTTTTGATAAAGATGGGGATGTGCATTACCTGATCAAGTGGAGAGACCTGCCCTATGACCAGTGCACCTGGGAGGTGGATGATTTTGACGTCCCGGAATATGACGGTCATAAAGCTTGTTACTGGGACCACAGGTAGGTTAACAATATCTTACGAATCATTTTAATATTTTTCCATGCCTATTTGCATAGCTCACAATAAGTCCCAGGCGCACAGATATAAACAAAGGAATATACCCACATCTGCTGTTGTTTCGTTTCTGCCCTGCCCTCAATCTGTGATGCCCCTGTTTTTTTTTAGTTATTGAGCACATCATGCAAATGTGTTGCTGCAATTATTTGATTATATTGCCAGGGAGCAAATTCTAGGGGAGGACCAACGCCCCCTGGTGGTGAGGAAAGGAAAGAGACTCAAAGATGACCATCAAAAGAGGGAGGTCCCTCCTGATGCTCCAATCATAGATGTGAGTTGGGGTATTTAGATGCACTTTGGTCAAATCACAGGAGAAACAGCTTTTCTTTTTTTACTTTTTTTTTTATTGAGTGAGAATTATATTGTGATTTAGCCTGATAAACAATACTGTACCTTTACTCTACTCAAATAGTACTTCTGTGTTCTCTTTTCACCAGCCAACAATCAAGTTTGAGCATCAGCCGTGGTATATTAATGCCACTGGAGGAACACTGCACCCATACCAGCTGGAGGGCCTGAACTGGTTGAGGTTCTCCTGGGCTCAGGGCACAGATACCATCCTGGCTGATGAGATGGGTCTAGGGAAGACGGTGCAGACAATAGTGTTTCTCTACTCCCTTTATAAGGAGGTGAGGATGGAAGAATGCCCTCTTTTATTATGTCTATATGACATAGCATACTAAATATCACAGTGTGGTATAAAAAGCATACACATTTTAATAGTACAAAAGGTACTATAGACTTAAGTCATTCACCAAATTATGTACCTCTTCTCTCTGTCCCTTAGGGTCACTCTAAGGGGCCCTTCTTGGTGAGCGCACCCCTCTCAACTATCATCAACTGGGAGAGGGAATTTGAGATGTGGGCTCCAGATTTTTATGTGGTGACGTACACCGGTGACAAAGACAGCAGGGCAATCATCAGGGAGAACGAGTTTACCTTTGAAGACAGCGCAGTAAAATCAGGAAGAAAAGTGTTCCGCATGAAGGTACTTCATGTTCACACACACCGCATCCGGATGTTTTCAGATGTTTGGGGTTGGGGCGGTTTACATCCTTGACATTAACATCTGAATTTTCAGGTGTAGAGTTCCTATTTTTAACTGAGCATAAAGAATTAGTAGATCTTAGTGCACAATGCAGTAGAGAGAGTAATAAATCATTTTCCTTCCACCACACACATGATTTTTACACCAAATTGGTCAACATTAGATATGTTTTGTTCAAGTTCTTCCCTCTTCCCCTTGCAGAAAGACACTCCTATCAAGTTCCATGTGCTGCTGACATCCTATGAGCTGATCACAATAGATCAAGCCATTCTGGGCTCCATCACCTGGGCCTGTCTGGTGGTAGATGAGGCCCACAGACTGAAAAACAACCAATCAAAGGTAAAACAGCATTTCTGGCACTGGTAGCTGCCTGTTCCAGAAACAGTATGGAAGTTATCAGAAACAGAAAATAACAGGAAAATAACAGGAAAACACAGAGATAGGAGTAGGAAATGTTTATCCACTAAGATGTTTTACATGTGTCACATCTCATAAAATGTGTCTGTCCAGTTTTTCAGAATTCTCAACGGGTATAAGATCTACTACAAGCTGCTGCTGACTGGGACTCCTCTTCAGAACAACCTGGAGGAGCTGTTCCACCTGCTTAACTTCCTCACCCCAGAGCGTTTCAAGTAAGTTTCCCATCTCTTGTATCTATCTTTTCAATCCCCCTCGATCTTGCCTGTAGCTGTTAGTTGCTTCATCAGATAGATAGATTGATCCTTTATTAGACAGATGAATGGATGGATGCATAGCTTGGCAATTAGATAATCCCTTAATTATTATTTCATTGTTTATGTGTGATCTGTAATCTGTGCAGTAACCTGGAAGGCTTTCTGGAGGAGTTTGCCGACATATCTAAAGAAGACCAGATCAAGAAGCTCCACGACCTGCTCGGGCCTCACATGCTCAGGAGGCTGAAAGCTGACGTCTTCAAGAACATGCCTGCAAAGACAGAGCTGATTGTCAGAGTGGAACTCAGCCCAATGCAGAAGTATGACCTGGGATAAAATAAATATTAATGGGAAAATAACTGCAGTAGACATTAAAAGTTGTACAGGTGGCCATACTAGAGAGACAAGAAAATGGGACAAACAAGCTGATATCAGTAGATGTGACAGCAGGTGTTACTGTCATTATGGAAAATAATATTTTAAATCTGTTTACGATTGCACAGTGTGAATGTTAGTAGTCTTGTGATTTAAAATGTGATATGGTGCATAAACAATGAATTTTTAATTTATGCTAAAATAGGTTGTTTTTCCACTCTCCTGGATCATGTTTTTTGCCTGAGGGATGATTTATTTTTTAAAAAGTGGAATTTAATGAATATGAAAATGTGATGTGATTTTGCACTTCGTTTTTTTTTTTACTTTTCATGATTCAGTCCCATCTGTGTCCTCTGACCCTTAGAAAATATTACAAGTTCATCTTGACGCGAAATTTTGAGGCTCTGAACTCAAAGGGAGGAGGGAACCAAGTATCCCTGCTCAACATTATGATGGACCTGAAGAAGTGCTGCAACCATCCCTACCTGTTCCCTGTGGCTGCTGTGGTAAGACAGCAACTCTACTTGTAGATGCATATTGGTGATCAATACTGAGAGTCAAATTTTGGCTCATGAAATTGAATGTTGCATGAGAGGAATGCCTGTGCAGAGATGCTATGGTCGTTTTTCTACCGACCTCTAATCAGAAAGTTGTAACTCTTGTCTGCTGGTTTGCAGAAGTGGGAAGTAAAGAAATATTTGTACTATGTGACTGCTTGGCAGAATAAAACTAGCAAATTTGCGACTTTATAATGTCGGAGAAAGTATCTGTACTTCTACTTAAGTATGGAATGTGAGTACTTTTGCCACCTCTGCTGTTTTGGAAATATGTGTCCTAAATTGCCCTTTATAATAACAGTAAAATAAAAGCAAGATATTTCTATTGTTTTTATTATTAGTATGCAGGTACTTCTCTATTTGATGTCTGGAATTGATTTTTGTATTTGCAGGAGGCTCCTGTATTGCCCAACGGTTCTTATGACGGCAACCTACTGGTGAAGTCCTCAGGAAAACTGACTCTGCTTCAGAAAATGCTGAAGAAACTCAAAGATGAAGGACACAGGGTTCTTATTTTCTCTCAGGTAACAGTTGAATAAATGTTATGTCTGGGAAAGTTTTCATCGATCGGTGGCCAGAAAATCCTGAAAATCCAACCATCCATATCTTAGCTGTTCCACTAGCAATGTCAATTATTTGTGGCAGACTGATATTTTATATATCTTATCAAACATAATTCTGAGTGGAGATGCAGTTTTATTAATTTTAATAATCTCTACTCTGATTAGTTGCTTAATCTTTTAATACCATTTTATTTTTTACAGATGACAAAGATGCTGGATCTGCTGGAGGATTTTCTTGAGTACGAGGGTTATAAATATGAGCGTATTGATGGAGGGATTACTGGAGGCCTAAGGCAGGAGGCCATTGACCGTTTCAATGGTGAGTTTGCTAATCTACAATCTATCTGGGTGTGATTTTGTGGACACTCTTTCACATGCTTTGACACACAAACCGATTCTCTGCTTTCTGTCACAGCACCGGGCGCTCAGCAGTTCTGCTTCTTGCTTTCCACACGTGCTGGAGGTCTTGGCATCAACCTGGCCAGTGCAGACACTGTAATCATCTACGACTCTGACTGGAATCCCCACAATGACATCCAAGTACGGAATATCTCACCTAATCTCTGATGGACACGCATGCTTTTGTCATAGCTTTTTACCAACAGATCTTTGTATTATATGGCTTTTGAGAATGCTTTAATAATCTTCTTATGTTGTTACGTTCAGCTTTTCACTTCTTTGCCGTCCCCTATAACTATCTCTTTTCTCGGTCCATCATTTGATTCTCCCAGGCTTTTAGCAGAGCCCACCGCATTGGCCAAAACAGGAAGGTGATGATCTATCGATTTGTGACGCGGGGCTCAGTGGAGGAGCGAATCACTCAGGTTGCGAAGAGGAAGATGATGCTGACCCACCTGGTGGTACGGCCCGGCCTGGGCTCCAAAACTGGCTCCATGTCCAAACAAGAACTGGATGACATCCTCAAGTTTGGCACAGAGGAGCTGTTCAAGGATGAGATGGAAGCAGCACGAACCCTGGGGGGTATGTCTGCACACCAGGGTACAGTATAGATGCTGGTCTGCTTACAACCCTTGACATATATAAACTGTTATAGCATTGTTAAAGATCATTATTATTTGATGACATTATAAACAAATGAGACCTTGGAGAAACCCTGCTTTTCTCAAAAATGACTTTCTGATCACAATGGCAGTTTCTTGATTGAAGGGCCTTTTGTGTTGTGCTTCTCATCAACAGGTGACAACAAAGATGGTGAGGAGGGCAATGTGATTCACTATGACGACGATGCCATCTCAAAGCTGTTAGACCGAAGCCAGGATGCCACTGAAGACACTGAGATTCAGAACATGAACGAGTACCTGAGCTCCTTCAAGGTGGCTCAGTATGTGGTGAAAGAAGAGGACGGAGAGGTGAGAATATACTCAAGCTCCTCTGTCTGAGAGTTTGAGTATCAGACACACAACTTCAAACCAGCATCACTATAAAGATACCCTGTGATGGACTTGCCAACTGGTGGTGCTAAAGAGTAATGTTTTGATGAGCAGGCCCTGTATTGTTTTTGGCTGATGCATGAGGACACACAGGGGTGACGTGGTACACATTATTATTGACTGTAGAGGGTCATTACATTGTTAAAGGTTGTTAATCCATTAATTAAAGGATAATCGTTGAGCAACAGAGATGTTTTATGCTTATATACTGAAGGGGAACTGTTTCTTTGTAGAAGAATCAACAAAATATAACAGCATGTAGTACAAGAAAAGGAAAAAATTATATATTTTGTATCTTCTGTATCTGTATTAGGCTGTATTTTAATAATAATGATAGTGATAATAATAGGTGTGATTTGTATAGCGCCTTTCACATACCCAAGGATGTTAGCATTTAGATCAATTGTTCCTGTTCAGAAATGTTTGCAGTTGCTCCAGAGATTACAGAAGTTTACATAGTACCTTTATTCATTTTTGCCTGTGTGTGTGTCTATGTGCAGGAGGAGGTGGAGCGGGAGATAATCAAGCAGGAGGAGAACGTGGACCCAGACTACTGGGAAAAACTCCTCCGCCATCACTACGAGCAGCAGCAGGAGGATCTGGCCCGCAACCTGGGCAAGGGCAAACGCATCCGAAAGCAAGTCAACTACAACGATACGACCCAGGAGGACCAAGGTCAGCAAACACAGAGGCACACCATGGGCACCACATCTATAAATGCCACCGCTAATTTTAAAAGTTGGTGCCAGGGTTCAGCAATCAAGGCCATAATTAAATATGAGCAGAAATACACAATACATACACAGAATATAGAAAAGGGCTTCCTGGCTGACCACTGACTTGTAAACAGGTTTCAAAAAAGTTAGTAGTATTTTTTAAAAGTAAGAAGAGGCTATGGTTTTTCTTCTGCTCTGTTATCTTCAAAAGGAAACGCTCAATGTGCCCCGATTTGACATTCATTATACGGATTAGTCTCTTGTCTTTTTCAAATGATTTTCCAGCAGTTTAGTTGCTGCACGGCGTATTACCGCCTCCAACAGTCATTACTGAGTGTTTTGAATGGCATTCTGGGAGCTGTTTGCCCAATTACCACTGAACAGATCATCTTAAGGATTAACACTTCATTTGTTCTATTTAGGATATTTCTCTGAGCTGAGCATGAAAGTATACCTGCGTAATATTTTCAGCAGCTTGATCCTGGGCTTTTAAACTGAGACATTTGTATTGAAGCTTTGGATAATATAACATTATATAGATTGGCGTAACACTCTTTCTCTCTCTGCTGGCTTTAGTGCAAGTTAATAGCTCTTAACCAAACGCATTTCAATTGACTATCTAGCTGATGATCCAATAACAGAACAGTACTACTCCAGCTGCTGCCTGCTTGGCTTCATTAGTGATTTAACAAGGTGACATTATCTGAATAATTTGGATGTATCAGTTCAGGCCAGAACACCACAGAAATTAATCACCATGTTTATTAAATCCTCTTAGGTTGTAAGTCTCAGCAGGAGATTTTGACCTGCATTCAATCAGCTACAGAGTGTGTTATGCTGTTCTTGGATCTCATGCATTTATAAAGTCTTCTCAGTTGCATTTTTAAAGCACTTCCTTTTAATAGTGCATAATACAATTTCTGTGTCTATTGCAGTTATACATCATGTAGTTGTACTTTTAAGAGTGGCCTCAAGGTTCTGATGGCCACGGTTCAACAGTAGTTGAATGTTAGAGTGTAAAGATTTCAAAACCCATCACGGCTTAGAGTACCCTCTAAGTTTAAAGTGATTGTCTGCCAGAGTAGTCAACTCTCACCTCACTTCCAGAGGACAGAAGTAGTTGAGTGTGCATGCCCAGCTGTAGTGGTCTGTAGTAATCTGCAGTGCCATGGCGCCCTCAGGTGGCCACCAATGGAAGCGAATGCAATGTACTGTTTCTCTTTGATGTGTGGCTCAGAGTGGCAGGATGATCTTTCAGACAATCAGTCGGAGTACTCTGTGGGGTCCGAGGACGAGGACGAAGATTTCGAGGAGAGGCCTGAAGGTAGAAAGCAAAAATACATCATTATCATCTTTATATAACTACTGAGCTACTCAAACAACACAACATTTAGGGATAGCACTACACCAGACAAAAGATTCTATGGAAATTATTGAGGTCATACGTCATTTTTCACATGGGGGAGACACTGAAGAGAGATCCTACCAATATGAGTATTGTTTCGTTTATGTAGGTGGGCGCAGACAGTCTCGCCGGCAGCTGAAGAGTGAGAAAGACAAACCGCTGCCTCCCTTGCTGGCACGTGTTGGGGGCAGTATTGAGGTATGAATGACAGCAGATTTTGCAGTCTACTTTACAGGATATTCACATGCATGTTAACGTGGAGGTATATACACTGTTTGAAGCAGTTTGTAGCTTTTTTAACAGTGTGAGATACTGTTGATGGGATGGTTTTGACCATTTAGGCCAATAACAGACTCAGGGAGTGTATCTTTAAGATCAAAGTGTCAGCAAACAGCTGATTATTTGGCTGTCCTAACTACTCTGTGGGATGAGGTAAGCAAGGACAGAAATAGAATTGTCGTTAAAAATGACCAAAAGCTGAATGTACTATACTATATTACACTGTTTTTATGTATTTATGAATAAGAATAATCTTCCCAAGACATGCAAATCTGTTTTACCAGAATGTGTGTTTATCAACCTGTACAAGCTGCTCAGTTTGTGATTTTCTTCTGCTCAATTCTGACTTTTTGACTAAAGAGTACATTTCTATTTCAAATATGTATACACAGTTTTCTGTCTCAAGCTGCTTCCTCTCATTACAAGGTCCTGGGCTTCAATGCTCGCCAGAGGAAAGCCTTCCTCAATGCCATCATGCGTTGGGGCATGCCTCCACAGGATGCTTTCAACTCCCATTGGCTGGTGAGGGACCTGAGAGGGAAGAGTGAGCGTGAATTCAGGTAATGACGCCCTTTAACACTGATATACCAAGTTGTGGTATTTGATACTATAATTAACTCTGTTTTCACACAGTCCATTTGCAGTCAAACGTTGGCCACCATTCAGTGAAGCGGTAGCTCTGGGCTATTTTACTTGCTCCTCACATGTCATTGGTTCGCCAAGGGCAAAACTGTCTAGTGCTCATATCAACTTTGCAGTGGTTGGCCTTGCCAATTTCAGGGTTACCCAAACTTCAGAACGTTGCATAAATATTCAGAATTTAGATTTGGGTTTGTGATTTCTTAACATTTCAAGTAAAGTACCTGTACTCAGTTACTGCCACTATGACAGTACTGCCACTGCAATTACTACAGCTATTGCTCCTATGATTAATATTAGTGCTAATATTACAATAACTGGTGCTGCTTCTACTACCTCTACAACTGCCATAGACAGGATTTTAGAAAGATATTCTACATATGTTCCTTTTTAATTAATTTTATCCTCCATGTTTTATTTATTAAATTAAATTAAATTAAATTCTGGAAAATTAAATTTTCAGTCAATTTTATGACATAAATACTTTTTTACAGCAGTTTTAAATAGTAATAGGAATCCCTTGTCATATGTATTATTGTTTTTTTGTTGTTGTTTTTTTCCAACAGGGCCTACGTGTCTCTGTTCATGAGACATCTATGCGAGCCGGGGGCAGATGGAGCAGAGACCTTTGCTGATGGAGTCCCACGTGAGGGACTATCTCGTCAGCATGTTCTCACCCGAATCGGAGTCATGTCCCTTGTCAGGAAAAAGGTACAGGTTATTCAAGCAAAGACATCTTCAACACAGAATACCAAATGTTCTGCGGGAACGCTGTGAGATTAGTCAAAGTAGGTCACACTGTCTAACGGAGGCAAATGCAGACGAGAAGGGAAAATGCTCTTCTTTTTATCATTCTAGACATTCTACAAACCGGTTTTTAGATGCTGTGGGTTTTGTTGGCCTCTAAAGACTTTTTAATTATATTATAATTTAACTTAATCTCTTCTTTGTAGGTGCAAGAATTCGAGCATGTAAATGGAAAGCTGAGTTCTCCGGATCTGATTCCCATCGGCATGGAGCTAAAGAAACTGACTGAAAGTGTATCTTCTGATCCCAACACCCCTGTGCCAGCCAGTCCCATTGCTACGCAGCCCGGCACCCCCATTCCTCCAGGTCAGAACAAAGTGTCTGCATATATCAGGATATAATTTCCTACAAGTGCAAAGAAAAGTTCATGCTCAGATAAAAAGTTTTTTGAAAAAGTCTGACTTGTTGTTTTTGTGTTCTGGATTGTAGAGAAGACCGAGTCTCTCTTGTTCACCACTGAGGACAAGGAGACCTCGGAGCAAGATAGCAAGAAACTGTCAGAGCAGGAAGTAAGTCCTTTTAATTCTATTCCATCACTTTTATTCTCTTCTTCTTTATTGTCTTGTCCATCTTCTTGTAGACACCTTTTATCTTGTCTCTTTACCCTCTACCAAATTTCCTCTTCCTCCTCCTGTTTCCCTCGGCAGACTTCCAGCGCAGAGGCGGCATCTGTATCTGAGAAAGCAGCTGACAGTGAAGAGAGCAAGGCCAGCTCAGAGGAGAAAACAGGAGATGAGAGGGACAGAACCGAGTCGCCCTCCAAAAAAAACGAGCCATCTGTCAACTCAAAAGAAGCCACTTTGAGACAGTCAGAACTATCAGCCAGTCAGACCTCGCCAAAAGGTGAGTGGTGAATGACTCATGTTGAAAAATATAACTTTTTTTGCAGTGCTGTACTTTGTTTAATTTGATCTTTATTGTTCTCAGTGGAGCTCTGCAAAGAAACAGAGAAATCTTCAGAAAAAGGAGATACTGATTTTCCTCTGGCAAAAGCAGAGGACAAGGAAAATAAGCCAGGTACACAAGCTGTGAATCCTTGAATGAAACTATATGAATAGTACAATAATTGTGCTTTTTAAGGTAAAGCAAATACAAATCTTTAGTGGTGGTCCTTTATTACATATTAAATTTTAACCCCAATTTAGCCAAGTGTCTTCAAAGATATTTCCTTCATGTTACTATTGTTGATTCAGCTGTTGCAGATGATGTGAAAAATGAAGATGCATTAGAGGGGCGATTAAACGGAGATAAAGACACGCTGGATGAGATGGATGAGAGCAGGAGGGAGGACAGAAATGGATTTAAAGCCAAGTTCATGTTTAATATCGCTGATGGCGGTTTTACAGGTAAGAACAAAGCTACAAAAAAATCCTTTCACTTGCAGCAACATAGTGAGTGTGTTTATGGGGCATCAATAGAGCACTTAATGGTATATCAATAGAGGTTGAGTGGTATCTAAAATATGCAATCTATACTCCAAAGGCAGGAAACTTTTAAAGTTTTCATAGACAACCTCATTATGAACCACATTATGTCACTTAAGAGTCAATTAATAAACATTAGAGGGCTACAAAATGTGTATTGTGTTTGTCAGCAGAACACATTTTTAGACCAAAAGAGTTATTTCTATAAAATGTCATGAAAAATGTCTATATAATTGGTCTGTAATATCATGCAGTTCAGTTTTAATTATTGAAGAGACAAGACTGTTATGATGCTATCTAGAGACTATGAATGGACAGTGAATAATGAAAGAGCTGCCAGGACAGTACGACAGCACATGTGATGATTTGATGGGGAAAGAATTGGTATAATTTCATCTTGCAGCTGGAAACCCTGCGTTTAAATGTAACTCTTTTGAACAGAATCACATTGTTAGTGATAAAGTCAGCAAGTGATTTTTTTTGTCTCTGATTTCTCGTCTCTGTCAAATGTCCAAATTCATGTGAATAAATGGAGAACATTGCAGAACTCACTTACATCTGCATGCTGTGTATGGCTAGTTACTCTCTTTCTTTAATATATGTCTCCAGCCTTTTACCATACAGGCAACTATAGCACTAGATCTACTAATCTGATTCTTTTAGAGGTAATATTATGCCCCTCTCTCAGTTTAATATTTGTACAAACATTTGCATGTGTTTATAGTCATAAAGCACCTAGTTACAGCTGTATAAATCATGGTTGCTAAGCACTGCCCCTAGTGAAATACAGAGAACATTGGAGAGAAACAAGCATAACAGAGTAGAGACTCTCACACTGAGCCCAAATGCACAAAATAAACATATTTTGTTTCTTACAGAAGGGGCAGCCGCTCAAAGGTAATGGCAGGGATAACTGATGAGATTAAGTTATGACCTATAACTTTAAAGAAGTGCTAACAGCTCATTTAAAGGACCAGTGTGTAGGATTGTGTGGCATTTAATGGTGAGATTGCAGATTGTTTCCAATTTAGTGTGCCCACCCCCCTTCCAAGTGTGTAGGAGAACCTATAGTGGCTGCAAAAGTCTGCTTATGCTGCTGTTTCAACAAGATCTCCTTCAAAGAAGGATCCTGTATCTCAATGAGACCGGCTGGCTGGATGAATAAACAAAAAAACAAACAAATAAATAAATACACACATCCCAACTTTATGATTATGCAACTCACTAAATGTTCTATTTCAGGTGCTAATGAAATAGCTTGGTAATGTACTTTTGTTTATCTTTCCCCGCCAGAGACATCTTAAATATTATTTTGTATTTTTGTAAAAACCGTCTGTCTTTATTACTCCGTCAGAGTTGCACACCCTTTGGCAAACTGAAGAGCGAGCGGCGCTGTCTTCTGGAAAGATGCATGACATCTGGCATCGTCGCCATGACTACTGGCTGTTGGCTGGCATCGTAACGTATCCTTTCCCAGATTTAGGAGCGAGTAGCTCAGCATCTGGCAAAGTACTGAATCACTTATGACCGCGGGCAGCTGCAGTCCAAGGACTGATATTTACAAAATGTTCCACAAACCTATCTTCATGGTTTTTTTCTGTTTGTTTCTTGTGAAGAATTTCATGAAGTTCTGTGCACTCACTTGTTATCCTTGACCTGGACTCTAACTCAGACACGGCTATGCTCGCTGGCAGGATATTCAGAATGACCCACGTTACGCTATTCTGAACGAGCCCTTCAAGACGGAGATGCATAAGGGCAACTACCTAGAGATGAAGAACAAGTTCCTGGCTCGTCGGTTTAAGGCAATTGTGAAGTTTTTATAATTAAAAGTAACTACTGAAGGTTGAAATAATTCAAGGATTAACGGATTTGTTATATCTGAATGACCTGAAACAAATTGTACTTTTCTCTTCCCGTCATATCTGTGTTTCATTCTGTTGCTTTCCTTTCCGTCCTGGTTACTTACTCTCTCTGTCTCTCTGTCTCTCTGTCTCTGCAGTTGTTGGAGCAAGCTCTGGTGATTGAGGAGCAGCTTAGGCGGGCGGCTTACCTGAATATGACCCAGGACCCCAGTCACCCAGCCATGGCTCTCAACACACGCTTCGCTGAGGTGGAATGTCTGGCGGAGTCCCACCAGCACCTGTCCAAAGAGTCTCTGGCAGGGAACAAGCCTGCCAATGCCGTGCTGCACAAAGGTCTGCCATCCAGTTTTAAAAATAGCCACAGCTGTAATTGTCAGAATATCTGTCTCACCTGCCAAAGGATGGTACACAAGAGAAATAACCCTCCTCAAAAGGGCAAAATTACTATTATAAATTATACTTAAGACATTTGTCAGCCCACAGATAATCTGTATTGTGTTTTTTTTATTTCATTAGTGAACTGAGAGACATATAATTATAGTCAGATGGGGTTTATTGTAATTTATTTTATTGAATAATTCATCATTTCCCTTTTCACATTGTGTGCCACTAGAATAAGTTTTTCAGCCAGTTAAAAATCAATATAGTACTACAAAATATGTGTTCTAGTGAAGTGACTCTTTGTTACCCTTAAAATACTGAATTATTTTAATTGGAAACAGACTGGTCCATCCATCCAGGAAGCGAATTGAGTAGAAAGCAGATGGAAATGTATACACATCACTGATATTTGTAGAGCATGTAACAGGCAGGCAGTAAAGATCCTGTTTGACACAGCAGCTTCATTTTGCGCTAATTTGACTCACAATCAAAACATGCTTACAGTGATTAGTAGGATGAAAGTTTGGGAGGAGGCCAAGACCAATGAAATATTCAACTGAGAAATATTAGCGTTTCAGAATGTTGTTGCCTGTGACCCTTATTGATTTATCTTCCCGTGACAAAATTCATGGCATTTAGTTCTTGGCAGTTGTTAATTTCAGGCCCTGGATCACACAATTAATGAGCTTTTTTTTTTTTTTTTTTTTGTTAACGATTTGTGGTTACATTCAATTTTTAATAGGATTTTTCAAAACTTTTTCATGCACTTGCCCTGCTTTTTGTTTCACTGATATCTGCCTCACTAATTGATACTTCAGTATCCATGTGGGCTTTAAATGGCAAGTCAAATCCCTCTCTGTCTGTTTTTCTACCTTCACAGTGCTGAACCAGCTGGAGGAACTTCTGAGTGACATGAAAGCAGATGTGACACGACTGCCCAACATGCTGTCCAGGATCCCGCCGGTGTCGGCCCGCCTGCAGATGTCTGAGAGGAGCATTCTCAGTCGCCTCACCAGCCGAGGCAGCGAACCTCCACCGCAACAGGTGAGGGGAGACGAGGTGCTCATGGAAGTCAGATCAGATGGCGTTAGAAAACCCTCAAGTCACACACAAGACATGCTTCTCTTTGTGAAAAAATAAAATGATCTTATGTTACACAAGTGCTTGAGGGCAATGGTTGGTAGGTGCCACTACAGTGCCACTAATGGTGGTTTCGTTTCGGGGCAGCTTCAGGTTGCACCCAACACAGATAAGTGAGGTTAAACCCATGGGAAGATGATCTGGGGTAAGCTGAAAGAGGCTTATTTCGGTTAATCAAGTCTGGTGGCGAGTCTGTATCTGTTGGGAAAAGGGAGGTTCTGTTACGCTTTTTATAGATTGTGCACACATGGCGAAATACCTTCTGAGCAGGGGCGATTCTAGGACCAGACCTGTAGGGGGGCTCAGATCCTCATGAGAGTTTGACATACAATGACCTGCAAGTCTTCAAACCCTCTGCTAAATTACTCATTTCACTGGATAACATAAATTACAACAAGAAATACTAATACGTAGCGATCTATAGTGTATAATAATAATAATAATAATAATAATAATGGTTCAGAATAAACAATCACAGATTTCTACAGAGAGGACTCTAAGATAGTTAATGAACCCTGAGGGAAAGACTATATAATAATGACAGAACTATCCAAACTACATTAAACCTGTTAAAATAAAACCATTTGAACCTGTAGCATAAATATTTGTTCGGTTTCTAACCGCAAAATAATTAAAGTCATAGAAAATCTTTTTTTAGAAGAAAAGAATACAATAGTAATTTATTTATTTTTGGGGGTGCTAAGATCAAATTTAAAAAGGGTCTAAAATAACCCATTAATTTTTAAATTACCACCAATGAAGGATGCATTCAAATGTTTTTATGTCTTTTTTGATGTGAAGCACTGGGTGTATGTCATTTATTTAGTTCTGAAGCACTTTGAGCTTCTTTGATACTTTGATCATCATCATCATCATCATCATCATCATCATCATCATTATTATCATTATTATTATTATTATTATTATTATTATTATTATTATTATTATTATCAGGACTCATTTGTTTTTGAACACATTTAAGATGGAGATTTTTGTTTTTGAACTGGTGTCTCACTAAGAGTAACTTGACTCCTTCCTTAATGGTTTGGACTCCGCTGGCTGTTACTAGGCAATGAAGGCTGGTGAGTCATAATAGGGAGGAAACAAAGCTCACTAAAATATGCTAGAAGGCTCAGGAAATTGAAGAAGAAAAAAGCAAAAGCCAATAAATGGCCTCAACACTTTGAAGTACTCTATTGGCTAGTCACGACTCAACAACCACATTATTCCTTCAAAAGCCTGTGGAGACTTAAAATCACTATCCCCCATGGAAGAGTTTCCCCAGGTGTAAAAGACGAAAAAAAAGAAATAACCCTTAAGCTGTTTACTTTTACCACTTAGCTCCACATTTTAGTCTCAAAGGATTTAACAGACTGTATTAATCATTTCTTTCATCTCTGCTGCACCTGTTCATCAGAATTGAATGTGTGTTTTATTCTCAGTTATACAACACATCGTGACAGCCAAGCAGTGCGATTGATCACGAGGTCTGACTGTGCTTTTTTGGTTGCTCTGCCAACATCTTGTAACCAGGGAGACAGTTGGCAATCTTGCTTTTGTTAATGTTCTATGAAAGCAACACTGCTGTTAGCATCCATCTCTCTTTCATTAATATAGAAAGGAATAATAATTGATTTGTGTTCTTCAGCCTTTTAGCCAGGGCGGGTTTGGCTGCTCCCAGATGTACAGCAGCAGCTTTGGTGGAGGATTCAGAGGGCCAGGTGGACAGCCGATGGTCAACTACAGCCAGATGCCTCTGGGACCATATGTTAGTGGTAAGGATCAACTTTGTCTGTTTAACATTTACATTAGATCATATACATGGAAAACATATGATAACAAAAGGTTTTTAATATGACTGTAATTGTCTGAAGTTCAGCTGTCAGCAGTTAGAGGTGATGATGCCATTCAGGAAGATTAACCCTTATATACTGCTGATATTCTGACCCTTCATAGTATGGATAGTAGTGGGTCATTTTTAACCCGGCTCAAGTTTTCCCATAATGCAACTCAATTGAATCATTCATAAGAGCCTCCTTGCCTGTTAAATGCCAATGTTTTTCAACTCCATGAACTCAGTTTGTAATGCAGTCTTTCTGATATACATGTGTAGCCTCTAATCCCAAATAACCCTCATGATGTCCTGTTATTATGTATGTCCATATTTTTATTATCTTTTCAGACTTTGGAAGTCTCCCCTCAGAGCTACAGAAGACATTATACAACTATAACCTAAACTGACCTTGATGTGTAAAATCAGGAGAGTGCCCCAATAACTATTTTATCACCTAAACTCTGAAGTCGCTTCATTAGCAACCCTCAAGGTTCTGATCACCTAAAGTTTAGACATGTTTAGTATTAGAGGATAATTCCATGAAATGCATACTCATATTTCTATAATCAGCAATAGTCACTTTATACAGTGGATCTAGTGACTCCATTAAAGTTATTAATACTTACTGCAGAAGATTTTGGATTGATGCTGTGAAGTGCTGGATAATGTATAAAGACAATGTTTAGCAGTTGTATCAGGTATCCTGGTGAATGAAGTAAAGAGTGAGCTGAATAGCAATGAAAGGCTGGATTTACTGACCTTGCTCTAGTTCCCACTCTCTTTTGTTAAAATTAACCACATAAGTACTACATCTCTTTCCTCTTTAGTGTCATCTAATGGCCCCCCACCCCCTACAAGCCATTTGGACAAGAAGTCACTTGACTCCTTGAGAGATGTGGCCACGCCTGATCTCAAGTCAGCCAAACCTAGTGATGTCATCTGCATTGAAGACTAGACCAGCTCTGTTACACTGACCTGAGGTCAGCGACTCCCAGGGATGGAAACTGCACAGATGATAGCTGCCCATCTCTTCTGCCACACCCCTCCCCCCCTCTTTCTCCTGCTCCTTCCTGACTTCAAATCTACAAAATCAAGCTCTCTGTCTACGGGCAAAGCGATTAACTTTTTGATTAATGCAGATGTATCTATCTTAACAATTGCACTTTTATCTTTCAAGGATCCCATAGAAGTATTTCAGTAGATATTTGCTTTTGTTAACCTGTGCTAGAGAGCTGAAGACTAAGAGGAAAAATGGAGCAGCTTTTCTGAAAGAGGATTTTTTTTCCAGCCCTGCACTACAAGGCGAAACTTTGGCAGTACTGAGTTTCTGATGCTCTTGATTGGGGCTCATTCTAATCTTGGAATGTGTGTTTTGTTCGTGCCAGCCTCGACTTTTTTCATTCTGCGTGTACCCTGTTGCTTTTATCCATCTGCCTATTCGCTGTACACTGTGACTGTGCCCGACTGGAGCTTGTTCCCTGTGAAGAGGATTTAAGGATGTCTTCAGTCATAGTTTGATTGGAGATTGTTTTTCTGAGGGCCAATATTGTTACTTTAAATGAAAATGTGTTTTGTCATTCATGTAGTAACCAGTGGATAAAATATTTATTTGAAAGCATCAAAAACTATTATCATGTATGCAGTAGCTGGACACAGTCTGTCTGAATCCTCTAAAGACTGCCACCCGCTGGTACTTTGGAGAAAGTAATCTCTGCTACAGCTGCAGATACACATAACTGCAGTACCACTAACCGGCTGCAAGGGTTGGCTTCTTGTACTGTATATACTCAGAGACTGCTGTTTATTTTACCTCACATAGGTTTAATCATAGTGAAAATATGTATACATACATGAGTGAAATCAGAAACCTGGCTTGGTATCGTACATGAAGATCGCAGAAGAAACTTTGGGAGTGGCAAAAATGATTTTTATTGCATTTCAGAGAAGACTGAGTATTTCTGTGTATGGTACAATATTTGTGATTCTTTCTATATTTGAATGTTAGTAGTGGCTGTAGAGCTGCGCTATAAACAGGAACTCATGTCGTCGACATCCACACACAGGGCCTCAATGTTCAAGCCTAACTGAGAACAGAGTCCTGAGTGGAGAGTTTGGGAGGGCTTTTTTTCCTCTTACATCCCAGGGACTTTCCCAGTTCCCTTTCATTGTTAGAACTGAATAAGAACATATGTGCTTACAGCACAACGTCACCTCAAGTCTAGTATTTGTTGCAAACTTAGCTTTTGTTTGCTTATCTTTATGTTAAAGTAAAAGTAGATGTATTTGGTCATTTGGTGCCATTCAAGGGGCTTCAAGGCCCAACCTGGAGATGATCCAGTATGATTTGTTCTTTGATGCAGTGTATTCTCTCCACAGAGGTAAAGACTGTAATTGGTAATGTCACAGTCTAAACCGACATTTGAAGGAATATTCTCTGTATATCAGCTTTTAAGGACCAATGTTGCACATCTTTGATTATGTCTCCTCTTCTAGCTTCTTCAGTTACATTTTAGTTCTTCCAAGAGTTTTTACTATTTAATATTGTTTACCCAGAGTGAAGACACATTAGCATGGTATAGCTACATACCTTATTCATTCCATCAGCTACTATTGTGTGCTAAAGTGACTGTCCACTCTGTGAAACAATCTTTTATAAATTCAAACTTATTATATTTCCTGTTCTATGAAGGCAATGCTCGAATGTTTGGACTCAAAGTGCAAATTATTATTGACATATTTGTCTTTTTTTTTTCTTTTCCAAAGACCAGTGGCATTACCGTGTTTGTATTATTATTGCCATTGCCACAGCACTTATATGAAATTGTTGGGATGACAATTGGTCTGATCTAAAGTGAAGAGGGAGTGTTGTACAGAGTTGGTGAGCGTATTTTCTTACTCTCTTTTTGCCAATTCAAATGATTGTCCTGAGGTGCTCTCTTCTGACCCCCTTTCACCTTACCTAGATTGTGTCACTGCAACCTCTTCGCCTGTTGTTTCTCAGACATGCTTCAACCACAGAAGCGAAATTCAGTTTCAAAACATAACGGGACTCATTTCTAAACCACCATGAGATGAACCTTGAACAGCATCATATCAATTTCTGCGCTATTCTTTGTTAGTGTTTATCAGTGCTGTTTTGTTCGTTGTGTTTTTGTTCCTGCCAACAATTACTTGACTATGACATTTATTAGGTTGCTTGACAGATAGAACCTCAGAAACATGTAAATACTTGAAAGATTTTTCAGAAATAAGTCCATCTCATATAGATTTATGTATCAAACTGAAAAAAAAAGATGAATGTCTGCTGGATGGTGTTGCCATAGAACTGCAGTGTGCACCGTATGTGCTCATCAATCAAAATCCTGTCTTTTTCCCTCTGGAGTGATGACCATGAGATGACGTCAAAAACACGATACTCCAATGAAATGCAATCAAACTGAAGTCAGTATGAATGTAATGTCTGTTAGAAAAAAAAGGCTTCAGTCTAATATTATAAATATGTTAACAATGTATGTACATGCTTATTAACATGGCTTCAAAAGCTACCAAAAGACCCTGATAAAAGGCACCTTTGTTGCAGTGAATGCACAGCATGTGAAGCGTTTTATATGACGGTTCACTTTGGGGAGGAGGTAGTGTATCTAGCATTTACAGACAATGAGCTCCAAGCAGTGTATGGTTCTGATATTTGTGCTGTATAGCAATTGAATGAAAAAGTGAATTGTCATCTTTTTATTTGTATTCTGTGTATTTGTTCAATGTGTTTTAATAAATCTTCTGGACAACAGTGACATTGTGATTTTTTTTCTTCTTCTTCTTCTTCTGCAGGTAGTCATTCTGCAGAGGAATCAAGATGAGTGTGCATGAATAATT
Organism: Scomber japonicus; assembly: GCF_027409825.1. Classification (NCBI taxonomy): domain Eukaryota; kingdom Metazoa; phylum Chordata; class Actinopteri; order Scombriformes; family Scombridae; genus Scomber; species Scomber japonicus. The sequence goes on along the minus strand of NC_070580.1, from coordinate 29,586,684 downwards.
AAGCTGAAAATGAGGACTACTCCAGATTTAATTAAGACGCTGACTTGACTTTCTTGAGTTTACCACACAGGTTACCTTGTGTTTATGGTGAAGTGTTCTCCACTGCTGCACGTCACAATCTGCATGAGCCTGCAGTCCTGTAAATGTGATTAGAGGCAGAAATAGAAGCACTGGTGTAGTCACAGAGATAAAAATAGCAGACCATTCACAGAGTAGTATCAGAAACTACTTCAAAGACAAAACATATCAAATGGAAAACTATGAATATGAAATTAAAGTGTGACAATATTGCATGAAAACTTCATTATGACTCCACATTGGTATCAATATTTTTGTTTGAAATATGTATAATTAGTGTAACATCAGTAATATCAGTAATATTCTGACACTTCTGACACCTGAGGATTTAAGGGTTAAAACAGACCTGTCCCTAACCCAAACCCTAACCCTAATTCTAACCCTAACCCTAACCCACTCAGCAAGTTTTGCATCATTATCATCATTATGTTAAAGTAAATAGAATCTAATCATATTTATTTTCAGGATCGGCTACGGTGACAGCATGATGACATATTTGTAAGTTTCATTTCATTATTTTCATTAATTCATTCTTTCATCCCAAATTCTCAGACTTATTTTAAGAGTTCTCAATATTTTCATGTGATTTCCTAAATAAAAGGATGTAAGAAAGTATATCATATAAAACTGTGCTACTATAATATATAGCTAATGACTGAAATGAATCCAATCAGTGGATTAATAAGTGAATTAATGCTTTTACACTTATTTAGCTGAACATTCAGATTTTGTGTGCATGTGTGTGTATTAACTACTCTTTTGGCTACTCTTTTTTTCATATATCTCTTGATGCATCTCAACAGACTTCCTGTTTAAATAAAGGTTTAATAAAAAAAATTAAAAACCCCAAAGCTGTTAATGGTTTTCTCATATGCTGACTAAATACATTTTCATTAGCGCTATACTTATAACCTTCAATCTTGATTTTTTTTTTTTTTTTTTACACAAAGTGCTTTTTGAATTATTATTTTGTATATGAAAAGCATTATTTTGCTTTTGAAAATCTATTAAAAGGTATTTAATTGAATGAAGCAATGCATTTGGCTGCTCACTTCAAATCTCTTTTGTGTTGCTGACCACAAATCACTCACCACCTTCCCTCTTTTAAATCTCCGGCATTGTTGACAGATTTATACAATTGTCCCATGAACAGTGTGAACAGATAACTTCAGTCCCACACGGAAGTGCTGTCACACAGCATTGCCCTTAATTCCTTCTGTCCAGCCCACTTGCTCTGAATATCCTCAGTGATTGGTGCAAATACCGCCCCCTAGGATTTCCATTGGCTGCATGCTTGACTTTGTCACTCTGCCATTGGCCAGTTGTGTTTGAGAACCCTCACCCTGCTTTGTGCTGCTGTCTGGGCAGCAGCAGGGGTCTGCTAGAGTGGGAGGAGGGAGTAAACCAAAGAAAGGACAGAATGAGACCGGAGGGGCAGATGGGGGGAAAGGACCCATCTAAAAAAGAGAGGGACACAGAGGGGAGACAGAGGGAGGGACAGAACTAGAAAGCCAAGAGAGACAGAGAGAAAGGGGAGGGAACAAACGGGGGTTACCTCATCCAGAGCAGCTAGTGCACACGGAGCCGGGAGAACTTGTGGGAAAGTAAACAGCACAGGAGAATTCCAATCTGTGTTCAGCCACTTGCAGCACTCACAGGAGACTATAAAGATGAATGTGCTGGACCTGGCAGTGTGGTAAAACCTGGGAGTTTATGGAAGGTAACAAGGATTAAAGGGTCACCAGGGAGTGCCTGAAGCTTCTCGGAGGACATACTACTGAGGACAAGGAGGTGAGAGACCTACATGTTTTTATTATGCTCCAAACATTTCCTCTCTTTCTTTTGTGTATTCTGTCTCTCCTCTTTCTTCCTCCTCACTCTCAGCATGGCTAGCATGTTGCAAAGACAGCAGCTTTGTCCAAGGGGGCCATCGATGGAGTGGAGTAGGGGGTGGGTGTTCTGGTCTGTGCCTCTCTCTCTCTCCCAGTCCGACAGCTATGGGGCAGCTGAGAGGACAAGGGAAGGAGGAGAGGATGGATATTGCAGATACCCGTGTGGCCCTTTGGTAGAGTACACACCATCATGGACGATTAAACCTGAGCCTGCCTCCGAGAGCCAGCAGTGCTACAGAGGGTGAGGCCTTGTTATGATAGCAGCAGTTCCTGAGACAGACATCAGGAAGGATGACTGAAGGACTGGCGGCTCATCCCAGACCCACACCTCTGGCTGGCTCTTTTTCAGCAATGCTGCACAGCTCTTCCACAGCCTCAGGCTATAAAAAGAGATTCCCTGGCCTGGTCCGGCCTTAACCATTCCAATTTGACGGTTACTTCCCAGAGTACAATAGCCCCTCCCAGGATGGATTTCACACTGCCTCTATACAGAAAAGAGAGGGGAGACTGGGAGGAAAGGGGTGAGGGGGGTGATGGGGGTGAGGGGGTTGAAGGGGGAGCTAAGGGACCTCTGACCAAGTAATTTGCATTTTGAGCAAGGGCACTGTTTCTGCCTCACTTGCCGGATGTCCAAGTCCCCTTTTTTTTAAAAGAAACTCCATGGACTCACTGTATCAGATTTTTTTCTTCTTAGTCACAGTCCAGCACAGACATTAACAATCCATGCATGCATGGTCTGAAGCCACCACAAAGACTTCACTATCAATGGGAAGCCTCCTAGTTTTACCACAGATTCACCCATAAACTTGCAATCACGCAATCTCATGTACACATGCAAGGCCATGTTGCTCAATTGCACAGTCATCAGCCATTTGACAGTGGAGGCATGTCTGCCAAATGTTTACTGCTATACTGTGTTAAAGACAAACCACATTCCTGTGGTAATGTGGGGAAATTATCCAGTAGGACGAATTCAGGAATGTTTGCAAGTTGAAGCTTATCTACCTTGCTGTCATAATCTCAACACCCAAACGTGACTCAATTTATTTCCTGTAAACAGTCCTGATGACAGACTACAGGAGCAGACCAACACAGGTTTGAACCCATAATTGAAATATCTTAAGCTTGATCTTACATTGTGCAAGGTTATAAAGATTAAATCTGGCCAATATTAAAAACACATCATGGCACTTCCTGAATACTTTGATATCATTCAGCATTATCCAGCATTGTATCTTCTATTAAGGAGTGTATGTTCATAAGTGATTCAACTGGCATGTCAAAGGAGCAGCCATCCAACTTTTGGACTGACAAGCCTCGCTTCCTGAAGCTGCACAATAGCAAACATCAAACACACAGTGACAAAGCCGATGCCAGAGGCAACATCTGACTGTGGGAATCCAGGAGTCAGGTCACTGCACCTGCTAGAAACATACTTGTTAGTGACTGTTTACGTCACACATTTCACATCTTTATAAAAGGAATTTGAAGAATACTGTTCTGTGAAGTTTCTGTCTGTGGTTTCAACTGCAGCTCATGTTGTGATACTTCTGTCCTACAGCAAGATCAGGCTAAATTTGGCAAAGGAAGTGGCTGAAGTCCACTCAGCTGTCAAAGATAACTTCATCCTGCTGTTTTGATTTGGATATGGGAAAGCATTCAACAAAACATAAAACAATACACCATGTGCTAGTAAGATTATAACTCATCATCTAACCAAAAAAAGAGAAAGAGAGAGCACATAAACACAATAAATCCAATTAACACTTCAAAAAAGTATTTGATCTGTGACACCACTGACTTTTTGATAAACTGACCTGTTTGACATCCTATCCTTACAATCAAGAAACAAATAGCAGAAAACAGCGCTGTCTTTGGATTCCTACGAGTAGCATTTTAAAGGGGAATTCCATCAATTTTATACATGACGACTTGACTTCCTGTGGCTTCATGTGTCACAGGGAGGACTCCTCAGTGGGCAAAACCAGTTGTTTGTCTTGGGTGGCCTTGATTAAGCTGTGTGAGAATGTAACCTTGGTGATTGTCCTGTAGTTTATCTGTTCTTCAAGGGGTGTGGAGCTTGAAATACATCATCATTTTCCAGGCAGCTTGGATCTAACAAAACAAATCTAACAAAAAGATGCTATTGAGTTCCATTATGGGAAATGTAGGACTGATTTTGGCAAGGGACTATGAGTCAGGTCTTTCTGTCTCTGCAGCATTGATTTTGATTGATTTTGACCATTCTTGTACTTGTATCTGTGTCCTGTGAGTCCCCTAACTTTATGAAAATACAATACTAAACTTTTAAAGTGCACAAAACAGAGACATCTATCTGAGACTAAACTGATTACTTTGGTGGCTGCACTTTTATACAACCACATAGGTCATTTGTACCATGTATTCTACCATAGGAACGACCCATAGGAGTGATTTGTAATATTGCCTCCATTGGCAGTAATTTGCAGGACAACATAATTTGTCTGTGCCTTCCACAACATTACAAATCACTGTAATGTTGTAACAATGCTGAGTTTAAAGTCTGGTTAAGTTTAGGTGCAATAATCACATAGTTAGGCTTGGGGAAAAGATCATGATTTGGGTTGAAATGATCACAAATGTGGTGTCGGTTAAAGCTATTGCCTCCTTAAAATTTGGCAACCATTGTCGTTATGGCAACAGCAAATGCCACAACAATCATGGTTAGGGTTTTTAAAAAACTGTCCTGACTCACAGTTGGAGATGAGACACTAGTGGTTGGAAACGGGAAGCAAACAGCCGTCTCCTGCATTAAAGTCCACTAAGTCCACTTTTTACAAGTTGGAATCTATCCATCCACTCAACCTGCCACATCCAAAAGTGGAAATATGTCTTTTTTTTTACAGGGCTCCAAATATTTTTCACCACCATCCTGGAAACTTTTTTTTTTTTGAAGTTTTTTTCTGGCGTATACACCTCTTATTAGCAGAAGAGAGAGGAAATCACAGGGGAGAGAGGTGTGTGACATGCAGCAAAGGTCCTCTGGCCGGGATTTGAACTGTGGTCAGCTGTGTGTGTGGCATGCGCCTCAACCACTCGACCACCTGTGCGCCACTGAAAACCAGTTTTACCCATTTTGAAGTGAATGTAAACCGTCCCAAAACCTGTTGTGTCTCTACTTTCTAAAGAAAGACTAAGTTTGCCTGGGGCCTCCAAATCACTAAATCTAACCTAGTTGATTAGTTGGTGAACTGTGTCTGTGCAATACAGTTTCATATTTTTGTACTGCGTATGCTGCAATTTCTCCAGCAATCGCTCTTGTATGATTGTAGAAATAATTGTTATTAGTGTCTGTATTTTTCTTTGTATTCCCTGTTGTTAGTTTGCTTCGTTGTAAGTCAGTAATTTGTTCCTGAAAAATGAAGCTGCCAACTGCAGAGCAGCAGCAGGCCGCAACTCTGCAGCTCTGCAGCTCTGCTCTGCTCTGCTCTCTGCTATGTTCACATTTTAGAGAATGTAATTAATATTTTCCTCATTAATGATATATTATTTCACCACCTGCAATCCATCTGCTAACAAATGTTGATATACAGAATGTATTTTTATGACCCATCCCTCCCAATCTGCAGAATAACTGCATAGCCTGCAATGGCACATATCACTACTGTTCATGTACCAGCTATGTTTGATAAGTGTTTAAGGCTTAGATTGTAACAAAAAAAGATCAAAATAATATATTGAAATCATGAATGTTTGGTTTAGCTAATATACTCACACAGCCAGAGTAGCACTGTATTTCTTTTAACTTGGTGCATCATATTTGTGAGGTACTGTCAGCAGGCTGTGTGTGACTGATGGTACTACAGTACCACGGGAACATTTCAGGTCTTGCATTGAGTAGACAGCCAGCATTAGTAACCATAGTAACAGCGAGAGAAGATGTGCTTGGTTGTAGTCAGTGCTTGGTTCAGTTTGTTATTTGCTGAATGATAGTTTAAAATAAATAAATAAATAGGCCTAAAATAAAATATCCCAAACACATTTTCTACCAAGGCACCTTTACTCTCAAGCCCTGTATATAATCTGTGTCTGTGAACTTTGAGTCATAATTACTACAGCCACTCCTTCTATAAAATAAACAGAAAGGTGACAAGCATGACAGTCATCAAACAGAAAGTCTGCAGCAATAGATGTCAGACTTATCCTCCTCTTCTCTGTTTCTGTCTGTAGCCATTAAGAACAATGCTGTTACCATTTTTGCAAATAGTGTAAAAGTAATAATAGGATTGGGGTTTGACATTTTTGAACACTGCCCTATAGAAACCTTTTTGTTGCAGGATTTATTGTGCTGAACAAATGTGTGTTACAAAAAAAAACATCTTCCAAAGTCTAGCCTGTATATATTTGTTTATCACTTTCAAAAGCGTTTCTACTGTTAGATAAAAGCTTTGTCTGGTTAATACATTCAGGACATTCTTATCTCTATTCAGTATTTGTACAGTACAGTACACACATGCATCTGGTATACTATTGTGCTGTGTGCCCACATGGCAGATGGGAGGTGGAGGTTATTCCCACTGTGTCCTTGACTAATGTGTCACCACCGGCACATCACTGCTGTTGTGGACTGACATTATTTGAGTGGCTCTGTACAGCCAAGGGCATATGAAGGCCAGACTGGCTCCTGAATGAATAATCTATCCCATGTCTTAACAGTGACAAGATGATAACAAATGTGGGGGAAGTAGGAATAAACTAAATATAGATCACTGGTTCTAAACTGAAGGACTTGGGACCTCCAGGGATCCTTGAGAGGGCTCCAGGGAGTCTCCAGAAAAATGTGCTACATTTTAATTTCACTATTATTTAATTGATTAGAAATGAATGCAATGAAAGGATGTATAAGAATGAGTTCATATGTTTCAAACTCTGTTAATCTGCCAATCTACAGTATAGACAGTTATGCAATAGCTAAATCTTACCAGATCAGGATCCCTGAGACTGCATCTCATCAAATACGGCTCTTTGGTCTGATGTGTATCATTTTGGATGTTCTGCACACCAACAAACGCTGAGAACCACTTGTATAGATAACTCTCTTATCGTGCTGGGTTTACACTGTGGTATGATATTCCACATGGTACACAGTCTTCAGAAATTCATTTAAAGTGATATTTTAAATATTCATATCTTAATATATAATGCAATAGGCTTAGCTTCTTCTGTGTTCTTAAATCTTTGGTAGGGCAACATTGCGTTTAAGCGAAACCATGAAATCCACAAATGTCTGTGAACAACCTCCCACTCAGATTGTTATGCCTTTTGACAGGGAAAGAAAGACACACTCCATCTGTTCTTAAGGAGCTGTTAGCGGTTCCTAAATTGGCTGAGACACATTCGTATCTTTTGATAGGAAGTCCTCAGCAAAGCCGAAGAAGGAAAGAGTGCTAGAAGTCAGATTCGTCTCCGCCTGGCACTGTTTATTGTTGTCAATGGTTTGCTGGTCTAACCCTAACCCTGTCATTGTCTGTAGACTGTTTGTTGTAACATTTTCTATTAAGGAGAAGCCTAAAGAAGCGGTGCTCTCAGTGACTTTCTGTTAGATTTCTAAAGCTGTTTATTCAGTCGTCACCAGCTGCTGTTCTCTACCATTGTCTATTGATATACCCGACTGCCACTGACCAATGGCTGTGAGGTTTGTCTGCAGTTGGTCAAGTGCAGCATTCTGTGAAACAGTGGCTACAACTAAATATACAGCCCAGTGGATTTTCTGAATCTCAACCAAAAAACTTTAAATACAGTTACTGTTCTTGAAACGCCTTTTTTCTTCTTTCTCTCTTTGTGTCATTTAATTGCATTTTAAAGCAAATTGCATATCTTTACTGCTTTGTGAAATAAAGCACAATACAATGGGGAGCTGAGAGAAATGCAGATCGAATCAGGTATACATAAACATAAATCAAATGCAGAGTGTTATGAGATCCAACTCCAGTTTGAATGGAGGATAAAAAAATAAATGAAAACAGCACCAATAAATACACAAATCTAAGAATTGCCACATTTAAAACAAGCCAGTGTAATGATGGCAGTTTTCAAACAGAAAGTGCACAACAAATGTGTGACCTGGTGTGCCACAGATCACCCATGAGATGTGTTCACTATCCACTGTACACTTACAACATCCCTCCACTCATTACCACATTTGGTACACAGTGCATGGGAGAGTATCCAGAGCTCTATGTAGGTCAGGGACAGGGTGTGTAGGAGTTGGTTTCATCTCTATTCTGTGATGTATCCTATTTTCCCCCCCTTAAGAATAGCTTTTACACAGCACACTCCAGAGGCTCTTTATTTTTCTAAGCTGGAGTCTGTTTGATGGCTTGTCCAAATGCCTCCCCTGAAAGAAACTTGCTCAGAATACCTGTCATTTTGATCCTGAGGAGGTTATTTTAAGTAGAAAACTTTTGGAGTTCTAGTTTTCTATTTGTGTTGTCAAGCTGAACTTTTATTCAAGGCGGTATCTGCCTCGTTGATTTGTAATAATGTGAAAATATCAATTATATCTCAAAGACATCAGGGGCGCTGTGATGCTTGCTCAATCCACTTCACTCCAACGAGCAAATAATGTGAAATATGTACTGTGGAAGTGCAGTGGCAAAAAAAAGTCAATTAAACCTTACAAATTTATTCAAAGAGGAATTTGTTTTTCTTTGATAAAAGTCTATTTGAGTGATACCACAGACTGTACAGCCATGGCCCAGATGACCTGTGAGCTAATGAGTACTGCAGTGACGAATGTAAGAAACAATGCTTTCTGAGGCTGAGCAGAAGTTCTCCCTCTACAAAAGACTCATTGTTAATTTGACCAGTGAGTGGGCTGGCTGAAGACTGTGTTTGTGGTACAGTACAGAGGAGGTGACTGTATCCAAAGGCTGCATTGGTATCTCATAAGTTGTAAACAGGCAGCGGATTGACTTCTAATTAAAGTAGCACTCTTCGCTTTATGTAACTATAACCGAAAGACCTTTTAGACACACATATTCTGGTAATACAGGATACAAAGCTATCACTATTCCTGAATTTCACAGTTCTAACAAACATCATGTCCAAATATAGCTGTCAGCAAGCAGTGTTATGAGAAACATAGCCGAGATCACGACAACCCTCGGTTAAACAATAAGTGCTGACAATGAATCCACGAGCATGGTGTGTCAGGCCTGTGTTCAGCCGCCTACACTCCATGCGGTCATTTCCCAATGAGCCTGATAAACTGTTATATCAGGCCCAAGAATGTTTCAACACTGTGCTAATCAAAATATGAAGCATATGCTAGGAGTGGTGGGGTAGTGGGGGGCTGATACAGTAATATGTAGAAAAACACAACACAAGAAGAATCCCCACTTTGTGAAATAGTGAAACAATTATAATAAGCAGTTGAGTAATACCTGAGGGAATGTGTGTCATGGAAAATTACGCATTTATTTGGATGTCAACATCAAATTGAATTGTAGCTGATGATCTACATGCACAGCTGTCTTTTTTGGAAGTAGAATGGGTCTTAAATCACTGTAAAACATTATTATTATGTGTTTGCAAATACTGGTACTGGTAATTGTTCATCTATTTTCTTAATTAATTCCTAAAATGTCAAAGCTGCTGTCTGTCTTACCTGTTTTTATTGATAAGACATGATCAAATTAACCTCTTAGTTAACTGCTAATGTTATAGCACATGTTTTCATCAGTGGGTGTTGGGATATCTTAATTAATCTGCCTTTAAGCCTCTTCAGATTTTTTTTGATTTAGCTAACAGTCTTTCCACCCCGCCATATGTCAGGTTTATGTAGTGTTAGGATTAGACTCTGTTAGTCTCCCTCTGCACCTGATATATGGAGTTGTTTTATGTGTGCATAAACTTGGGTTTTATTTCTTATAAGCCGTCAAACTGTTTGAAAAAAGTCCCTTAATTTAGAGAGTTTTTAAGCACTGCAATGGAAGTGCCCTGTGTTGTATGTACTAGTGAAGACATCAATCTGACTTTTCACTGTTTGTTCCAGGTTCTTACACTGTTATTTAGTGCAACACTGATTTCTATCTCAGAGATATTTTATATGGTGTTGTTTTGCTAAGCAGCTTTTCTGTGTTTATAAAGACCAGAGAACATTCCAATCCTCTAAACCTTTTTGCCTCTATCCAAATAACTCCCATCATATGAAGGATGGAAGTTTAGACAACAATTTTAATGTCTTGAAATAGCATATTAAAGTTCAAGCAGAAACTCCTGGTGTAATGTTAAGTGCAGCTTGTCAGATGCAGGAGAAAAGACTAGTTAGAACATGATTGCTGCTCTTTTTTTATGTGCTAATGAGCAATGAGCAATGTTTTCACTGTTGTAAGTCCCTGTAGAAAGAAGCATTAACTTAACTTAATTGTTCAGTATGTCTGATATTGAAGAGGATTGATGTTTCCTTTTTGGCACCTCTTTTCAATACCAAAATCTTTCATCTTTTTTTCATCATAGCTGTCACTTTGAAATGCTGGACATCTAATTTTCTAACTTTGGTGTCTTTTTTCAGCTATCATGTCTACTGTGATAACTCAGCATCCGCCAAAGGAGGATGAAGAGGAGGAGGATGAGGAGCAAGGGGAAGAATTTGTGTTTGAGGACAGCACAGATGAGGAGAAACTTCAGGAGGACAGTAAAGGGGTCAGCCCTGAATATGCAAAACCTGTCCAGATGTCAAAAAAGGAAGACAGTGGGACATCAGACAGTGTATCACAAACAGTCACAGACAGCACACAACAACTTTCCAAACCTTTGCCTCCTGCTGGACAAGAGGAAAGTCCCACCAAGGATGTAACTCCCACTACAGGTACTTTCAGCATATTGGAGCATTGGTTGTTCACTTGTAGAGATTATTGAGCTGTGTGTCAGTTGGTTAAAGCAATCCCAAAGTGATGACTGTGTACTGATTAACTATGGAAGAAATGCTTCCAAGTAAAGTAGCAATTTCGCAATGTAATTCAAAACTTGACTCAAGTAGAAGTGCAGCTGTATTAGCATCAAGATGGACTAGTGTTTGGAAATGTATTGAAAGTTTAACCTTCCTGTCGTCCTCCTGGGTCAGATTGACCCCGTCTGTTTTGACTGTTCCTTCTTTCCTCCCTCCCTTCCTTCCTTCCTTCCTTTCTTTCTTTCCTCCCTCCCTCCTTCTCTCTTTCTTTCCTCCCCCCTCCCTTCCTCCCTTCCATCTTTCCTCTGTCCTTCTTTCCTTCCTTTCCTTCCTCTGTCCTTCTTTCCTTCCTTCCCTCCTCTTTCCTCCCTCCCTCCTCCCTTCCTTCCTTCCTTATTTCCTCCTTCCTTCCTTTCCTTTCCTCCCTCCCTTCCCTCCTTCCTTCCTCCCTGCCTCCCTCCTTTCCTTCCTTCTTTCTGTCTCCCTTCCTTCCTTGACTCGAGGACAACAGGAGGGTTAATCAATTGACAGTGGTATATAATATAATTTTGATACAATTTTGAGGTATTTGTACCTAAAAGAGACATCATTTACTCTTTCACTCCACCCAACCAGTGTAACTGCACCTCGGGGGTCTGAGTCTAACTCCACCCACTGCATAATTTTGAAAATACTAGAAAGCAGGCAAGGGGCTTAGAGAGGAGTGGGAGGGGCTGAAGAGAGGGGGAAGGGAAGGCGGGAGTGTGGCAGTGTGAGGCAAGAGTGCAAGAGTTGCTCAGCGACAAGTAGTAATAATAATGAGAAGAAGACAAAAAGTGCAACAACATTTAAACCAGCTAGAAGTCAGAGCTTGCAGTCACAAAAACAACAGAAATCCCCACTCACATCTCACACTGCAGCTCATTAAGTGTCTGACTTTCTGTCTCTGTAGTTATCAGCTGGTTAAATGTTGTTTTAAACCATTAAACCACGGTGTAACCAGAGCCCTGCTGAAAACTGGGCCCTCACCATCAGTTGACACATTCAGCTCACCCACAGTAAAGACAGTTTGAACAGAGCTCTGGTTACATCGTGATTTAATGTTTTAAAAAACAACTACAGACAGCTAGAGAGTTGTAGAGCTGCAGGGCGAGATGCGAGGATGATTTTATGTTGTTTTTTGTGGCTGCCAGCAGCTCTTCCTCCTGCGAACAGTCGCAGACGGAGCAGCAGGCCTGTTCCGCTGTAGCTGCTGTTAGCTCCTGCAGCTAAAACTGTCTCTCTCCATTAGCATTTGAAAATGAGTTCAAGGCTGAGGGAAGTGAGTGTTATCGTTGCACTATATGAATTTCATGAATTAGAGAATTTCCATATAGTTGACTCTATATCAGCTTTGGTCATACCTTTTCATGACTGACTTTAAACAGCAGATGACAGGTTGAGCCATTTTTAACCCATGAAATTTGATGTTATTGTCATTATTAACACCAGTATTGATATATTTCTTCACAGTACAGTCATATAATGAGTTTACAGCTCAAAAAACATGTTTTAGTGTGTAGTGCCTCTTTAAAGGCCCTCACAGGTGTCTCACTTAACTCCTGATGATTCGACCTCTGCACAGTGTAAAGGCGGCAAAGCTTTGCTGCAAATTATGTGATGTCACCAATGATTGTGTTAGAAATTGTCTCACCCTACTGATGCTGTCAGTCAGCATTTCACATCCCCAGCTGAGATGATTAGATGATTAATCAATTGAAAGGAAATTAATTAGCACCACTGTTTGTCATTTTTAGCACAAAACTCTCTGATACCAACTTCTTAAAAGTGAGTTTTTTTCTAGTTTTGACAGTTTTTTCATGATAGTTGTAGGAGCCATATTGATACTTGTTAAGTTTTAGTAGTTTTCCTTTAAAAATGTTGTAATGCTGTATACCAGAGATGACATCACCACCCCCTAAGCAGACTAGGTTAAGCATCCCACGGAGCTACACAGAAGAATCTTGTAACTTTATTTTTTACTTTTTCAGTAAAGTCTTTTTTATGAACAGACGTTACAGCCTCTGAAGATTCTTGTGTGTCAAGCTTAAAAGCCAAGAGGACTGCTTAATAGTGCTTTGAGAAAAGATTACTGCTACAATAGTAAGCCTCATGTTTGGATTTTTGACAGCTAAGCAGACAAAAACCTATCAACTGGACATGCTAATTTGGGCTTCAGGGAATAATAATCTGCATTTTCTGTCATTTTATACACTGAAAAACAAACAAAGAATAACTATCATACCTATTGATGATGAAAGCCTTACAGTACTACCCATCCCTTGGTTTTCTATGTGCAATTTGATAAAAAACAACATACTGTAACAACAAATGAACTCAATATAAACTATAATATGATTAAACTAAATATAATTGCTGTGTTTAATGTAGATTTTGAGTCCCTGTTCAAGACCACAAGATGGAGAATGTACAGTGGTTGATATTCTACTTAAACCATTTTGTGCAGTTTATGATTACAACCATGCATACTCTCCATACACTTCTTTTCACTTCCTGCTTTTGGTCACACTATGACAGTAAACTTTTACAAGGTGAATTTTATAAGCTGAATTTTGCAGCTCAAAGGGATAAAGGACTTGGACACACCCGGTAGTCATGAGTGAAGGCTTAATCAGACACAATGAATCATGCACACCTGTGTGAGAGAACTGTGGGTGGACTGTAAGGCCTTTAATTACAATTAATCTACCAACCACAACATTAAATGAGTATGAAAGTAATTGTTCTATAAGTCTGGGTTTGATGAGGGTTTTTTTGTGTGTTTAAAAAAAAAAAAAAAAAAAAGGGAAAGCCCAACATTAGTTTGTTCCAAGAGTCTGGATTTGCTCACAGTAAAGGTGGATTATTGATGTTGGGACTGAACCAAAACTGTGTATCGTCAGGATAATAAAAAAATGAATACAATACTGAGAATAAAATTGTAAATTATTTGTCAGTAAAGATTTTTTGTGCCCAGGTGAGGTCTGGTACTTGACATTAAAACTGGATGGTATTCCAGTTTATTTTATTATTTATGTTATCATAGAGATAATTCATAGTTGCAGGATTTCTGTCATGTATCCAGAAGCTGTACATGAACCACTACACATCTCTTAGTCACTACACAAAGTTGTGTTTGATAAACTTGTTCTAAGATGTAAATTTTGATATTTTTTCTCTAGTTAATACAATCTGATCAGTTTCTCATAGACATGCACTGTGTGAACTACTTCAGCTACTTCAGTGTGTGTGGTTTTAATCTCTACTTTACAGGATTTAATTATTGCTTCAGGCACACAGACGTAAGAGAGCAGAGTTAACTTTCCCCTTAATTGGATGAAGTTATGTAGATATAAGTATGATATATTTACTACCTGGGTAATGTTGCAAACAGGCCCTGGTAATTACACGCCCAGATTAAGAGGGAGATTTAGGTCTTGGACAAGTTATGTTAAATTAAAAGCTTTTTTACCAAGTCTATGTGTGGTAATCCGTTAAGTGGGCTGTGGAGATGCGTAGGGGAATTCTGGACGTTGATAGTAGTGTGTGTAGTGGAGGTCTGTTATGTAATCGAGGGTTAAGAGCAGCAAAGCAAGAGAGCGGGGAATTCTGATCCCTCATTTACCAGATGACAAGCTTTTACATGCTGGGATCCAAGGGAAATCGATCTTGGCATTTGTTTAACAGCACCTTGCTTGTATATACATTGTTGTAGACTTGTGAATAACCATTATAGATCAGTGTAAAGGAAACCATACACCACCTGCCTAATTATAGCAGATTTACTTTTGCTTGTTCAGCTCTTCTTAATTGAATTTGAACACATGTATATCAGTATAAGCAAGTGTGATTCAGTTTTAGACATAAAGATAGATTTTTTGTTTTGTTTTTGAGAAGTTCTGCCACTAATTTTTCAGAATATTGTTTCATTTGCTTTGGAATTGTTTGACTCATGTTTGCCATTTTCCTAATTTTTACAGATGTTCCAGTTAGTGAGTCACCCAGCTGGTAAGTTGACTCTAATTCCTATTACACTATGGAGAAAATGACTGAGGGGCAATGGAGAAAGTAAACTCAACACCACATCACATCAGTGTTATGTCAGTAAATCGGAGATAATGTCATGCTTACACTCCAACCAAACACACCACAGTGGCTTTGAGATACTGTAATGTTATGCTGCATCTATTTGTACAACATTTAGATGCCAGATGGCAAGGCACACCCACAGTGACAAGTGGGAATGTCAGGAATAAAGTAATGTTGATGATACAATCCAAGAGGGAAATCAATGGATTGCCTAATCTATGATGATGCATACAGTATGATATCAAGAGCCTTGCTTATACTCCATCATACTGTTGGGATAAATCTAATTTACAGTCAGTTCACCCATTCATAAAAAACACATTTTCTTATGTAACCCTCATGGTATGTAGTCATGCAAATAGTGTTGGTTTTCCTCACTCAGGCTTTAAAATCTCAGCTGCCATCCCGTAAATGGAAAATTATTTGTGATGCACAAGGCACTGAAAAAGACATTTTAATAACTCAGGCAAACTCTCCTCACAGAAACAATGGACCTTTTTCACAGACATTAAATTGTCATAGCAGGGAGGAGACAGGTGTAATTAATAACATTAAGGGCTTAGTTCCATTACTGTACGGATTATTAGAGATCAGCTTGAAGTGTATTTATTTATTTATTGAGATTAACAACACAGAAAGATTTTTGTCGATTAGCCTCCACTGATGTGAGACATCTTCATTAAGCACAGAGCCATCTGAAGGCAGGTGATAAGACTGAATCCCCCTAATCTCTATAAACAGCTACTTGCATATGAATGCAGACTCTGTAGTTAACAAGCCTAGACTTTGAACTGAACTGTTCTGGTTTCCGTCTGTAGTGTTAATTGTATTAACCAATCAGGTTGAGCAGGCTGTGGGTGCATGCAGGTAGTCCAAAGAGTAGGAGGCGGGACGCTTTGGCCAAAACGCGATCTCACATCGGCCACCGTCTGATTACAATTTAGCTATTTATTAGGGTATTTCATTTATTTATCTGCATTCATATGCCTGCATTTGTCTATACAGATTGATCAAAATGTTATCTGCACAGTCATAAATTGCTAATCGGACTGTAAACATCGACCAGCGCACAAAAGAGGAAGTCTTGGCCCGGGTATGCATGATCCATTATCCAGATATTTGCTGACAAAGCCCTAGAAATGTTGGTCATTGCTCCCAGAGGCTAAATGGTTGTCGGGAAAATCGGGATCCCCACAGAGTCTAGATACTGGTGGTAGTGGTGGAGTGGATCTATCAGCTGGTCGATGGAAACTTTTAGTTAAGAGGACGTGACGTGTGCAGTAGTGGATCTGACAGACAGGATGACAGAAACGCAACTGTAGGCCTATTTAAAGAAGAGCAGCCAGGGACTGATTGCTGTGATCGTTGGTCAGGTAATTATGAATGAAGGGATTTTGACAGCGTGAGAAAAGTGACGGGGGAAAAAAACACAGCAGGAGGAAATAGCAACATTCACTCATAAATAAATAAAGGCAGGACGTGAGGGAATACAGCTGCCTTATTAAACTATCTCCAAAGCTGACGAAAATACAGTCATAGGAGGAATTACACCTCTGCTTTTTCTGGGGTGGCATGTCAAAATGAATAAAAAAGGCCTATGGGACAATTCCTTCATAGGCAAATAGTTCAAATGTAGACAGTTGACTGTGAATTGTGTGTGAATTATAAACTGGGACTTTCTGGAAAGCTGTGTTGCTATTTAAATTGTATTTCTGAGTGTTATGAGCCACACACATTCACCTGTTTTATTTATTTATTTAGCACTTTATTAGCACTTTACATTTTAATCTTTCATTTGCACTCTATGTCCTTTTAATGATTTTAAAGCTAATTATTATTTTATACTGCAATCTTATATTTAATGCTCTATTCTAGCATTTTATTTCTCTCTTTCTATTTTTCTGTACTTTGTTTTTATTATGTTTTATTTATTATGTTTTTCTGTTTTATGTAAAGCACATTGAGTTGCCATTGTGTATGAAATGCGCTATATAAATAAAACTGCCTTGCCTTTTGGTGAAGTAAGTGTAAAGCCCCACATCTAAAGAACATTCAGACAGGTGATTATAATTATTTTTTTTACCTAACTGGACCTCCTTCCAAGACTGTATTGTAGAGACTGTGTTTGACTGACAACATCTTTATTCACTTGTTAGATATGTTGCATATGTTTAAAGAGAGACAAATTACACTGATATTATTCTTATTAGGGCATGGAGTCCAGTGAAGGCACATCATTTCTGCCACATTCAGGACTTCAACCTGAGTGGAGATTTAATCAGCCAGAATAACTGAAAACACCTGTGTGAGTTCTTAAGAGGTTATATTTAAGGTATCTCAAAATCTTCCCACACGAAACTAAATTTGCATGGTTCAATAAGACAAGAGTTAAGAGGGAAATAGACATTGTGATTTGGATGAAATTACCCTTGAAATGTACGGAAATCAGGAATGAGAGCAAAAAGCTTTACTATAGGAGTTAGAAACCTCCTGCTAAGTCTCCTCCATCTGCATATGGAAACACATAAATCCAACTTATATTTAATATGCTTTTTGGATGAGTGTGTGTTTGAGTGAAATGACCTCAAACCTAGTGTGGTCTGACAGCATCATTCACACAATCAAGATGACAGTCTGCTTGAAGGCCTCAGATCTGTAAGTGATAGTTTATTGATTCCTCTTGGGCTGCTGTCTTTTGCCTGCCTCTTCCATGGGGGAGGTCATCAGTCAAAGTCATCAACAGAACAGCAGCCCCGGAGCTGATAGGAAGTTGGAGCTTTTCTCAAGGATACTTCGACTTGCTTACAGCGAGCTTAAACCCAGATCCTCCATTTAAAAGTCAGCTATCCTAATTCATGACTTGAGCAATTAGAATCTCAGCTGTCACTACAAAATGAAATGAAATGAAAAGTGAAATGTAGTTTCTGTAAATCTTACCCTACTTTCATAAAGGCTGTGTGCATTTAGCATCTGTTTAAATTACTTTAGATAGTCATCAGATAGGTTTAACCATATGAAAGCAATTCAGAGACTGTCACATAAAATATATACTCTTTTACATTGGTATGTCTATTTAAGGCAGCCCTGTGGCCTGCATGATGTAGTCATGCGGGGCCCCTGACTTGTCCAGGCCACCCACCTGGGCTTCTAGGAAGTGTGCTGAGAAACCTCTACTGATAGTGGACTTCAGGGTTTGGATTCCTGTGGGGTTTCCTGTGCTGGAAAGAGGATCTGTATTTATGCACAGGTGTGAGTATGTGTGTGTGTGTGTGTATATATACGTTTGTGCTGTGTGCACATGGGAGCATTTGTGAGTGAATTACTGCATGTGTGTGTGCTTACATGCATGTGTGTGCTTGTGTGTGCGCGACAGAGTCACAGTGAGGTCTTGGCAATTTCTCATGCAGGGAGATTTCTGCTGAGTGCACATTTCCACTTGGGTTTAGTCGATAGTCTGCCTTTTAAAGAAGAGCTATCAATAGCACTTTCCACAATCAAGGTGTTAAGACTGTCAGCACATCCACCAGATCTGTCAGCAGTTTTAGGATAATATTGCCAAAATTACTTTGCGATTGTTATTGTAGACATATGGGTTTTTTTTCTTAGAGCTACAATGACAGCACATCAGCTTGTTACAGCTATTAGGCTCAAGGCAGCATTTCTCTCCTGTGAGTTTTATGTGCACTTCAGTGTTTGATGCCAACATTTACTTCTGACTTTACTTTTTTACCCCTTGACAGATAGTTTTCATTAAACGCATTGAACAGAAGTTCAGCAATGAAAAGATCCACACAAAAGATACCATGACAACATGGCATGTATGCGTCTGTTTTATACACACAGGGCTCTAACCTACTGCTCTAAAGAGAGCATAACGTCACCTCAGCTGTTTTTATTTCCAACAAAGTAACTCCTTTTTTTGTTTGACCTCATCTTTTTACCCGTAGCAGCCTTGCAGGACTTCTGAAGAAACTCATCTAATGTTGTTTAGAGAAGACATTTTATATTTCAGAGCCACTTCTTTTTAAGACCATTTACCTTGTTATAATTGCCTCGGTTGTATGTGCTGTGAAAGCCATAGAGAAGGTTGATACTGTAGAAGCATTCAGAACAAACATGTACACAAACACAAGGAACCAAATACCCTGAGTGCTGTCTAATTGGAGGCATGTGTGGAGCAACCTTTGACACCCGCTGCATCATGGGAATGCTTCAATGTAAGCAGTGTGCAATTGTTTATGGAGGAGATTTATGACCTGAGGACAAACAGACCTCCATCAGTATGGTCAGCACAATGCTTGTGCAGTTAGAGAGAGCAGCTATACCCAGGAGAGACCAGGGGGCATAACAGGTAGAGCTGTGGCAGGCAGTGCTGCTCTGGCACAGCACTGTAGCTGAAGGGAATGGAAACAGATGGAAGTGTGAGATTTGCATTCAAGCAGCCTCTACTTTAGGCTGTGCTCTGCCCCAGGCTATGTCATTTGCATTGAAAAATGATTCCTGCTTCTGTCCTTCAGCTATATCACTCACTAGGGCTTATAGGCACAGATAAGTTGTGAAGGGGTGTGCAAAGATATGCTTGGATCGATGGAGCTACACTGCTCAAATCACTCACACCTGACATGAATGCGTACGGTCAGGTAGACACTGCTACTGTTCTGCTTCCACTCTTTTTTTCCACATTGGCAATTTTAATGACAAGAGATCAGTTAATCGTAAGAAATGTGTTGACAAATGCTTCTTTATTGTGTTTTCATGTGGGTTGAGATCGTTTTTGCTCTTTAGATTTAGACGAATGATCATCCAACATCATTGAGAACGGTGCTGAGTAATACTTCCAAGTCTTTCGCAGTCTGTCATGACTATAAAGCCAAATGGCTATCAGTAGCTTCTAATATGATATGTTGGCAGGGCATTACATCTACTTCCAGATATATGGTGGGATTTATTGCACAGTAGAGACAGCATGACGCAGTTCATAATGTGTAGAATATGTTATATTTGCATATATTATACATACATACATGTAACACTTAAATACTTGATTTTGGACTAGATTGAAGCACTAAATTATTGTGGTTTGCTGAAAGGCTAAGGAAGGTCAAGGTCAAAAAAGAAAAAGTTTTTGACAATTTACACAATTTAAATGAATCACATGTAGTGAATATTGCCTTTCACTGTTCTGTGTTGGGTAACATATATGACTGATTACGTTCTATCCTTGTCTGCTTGTGCTTTGTGCATCCTTTTTTCTTTCTTCTTCATAATACCTGCTTTACCTGGTGCAGTACCCTTCAAGGGAAGATAATGGTTTGCAAGACTGAATACAGATGGCATACTTCTTTTTTCTCTTCCAGTGTGTGAGTGTCTGCATGGCTGCCTCCCCAACAGTTCCAAATGATGGCATTTTGTGCACATTATTTTCCTGGCATGTCTTGTTTGTCTGCAAGATGCCCATCACTCTGAGTGGCTGCTGCTGCTGCTGCTGCTGCTGCTGGCATTGCAAACATTGCTGAGGTGTTTAGCAGAGGACAGATTTAATTAGTGTAGATGGGACTCTCCTACATGCTGGATGCTGTCATATTATCAGTCATGTGGGGGAGGACAATCCTTCATTTGCAGCATCAACACAGGACATGTGATAGCTGTGTCAACAAGATTTTCCCCTGTGATGTCAAAGTGTGTTTTTTATAGCTGGTTCAGGGCATGTTTTCATTCAAAAAGCCAGCGGTGATTACAGTAAGCCGCAGGCATGACAGATAATTTGAAAGTGCTCAGGGGCAAGTTAGATAACCCAAGCAACAAGCAGTAGATGTGATTCTTCTTCTTTTGTTCTTGTATGTGACCTTGCAAAAGTTATTCTGAATGAATATATCAGCAGTTATCCTACAGGTAGCTAAAGTTGTCACCTTTAACACAACTTAGTGAGAAATGGTAGCAGGGCTTTGTTCGTCACAAATACTACTCTGAGAGGATCCATGCACTGCACTATCTTACTATTTTTATTGTTTCAGTTAAGATCCTGTGTAAGTGGAAAGGTTTCATGGCCAAAGGGTCTAAAAAGCTACTTAGGAATAATAAGAGAATCACTCAGAGTGCATATCTTCACCAAAGCTGAATAACCCTCCAAATGCGTTCCTTTTTCAAAAACCTTGAGAAAAGCTCTAATAGTTTCTCATTCAAGTAACCACAATATACAACGTGATCCATGCTCTCATGCTCCACTGAAATTTATTGAAATCTTTCAACTGCTATTTGATATATCTTTACTTACTATCAAGTAAACACACCAACTGTTTATTTGATGGTAAATCGAGACAAAAGGAACAAAACACACCGTTTCCGTGGTAGAGGTAATCATTGTTGTTCCTTAAAAACATGAAGCCAAAAACATTTGACGGCAGCAATGTGTGTTCTGTCAGACTTAAGGGAGTGTGCATTTGCATGCTTGGATAGCAAAGAACTATTTCAACCCCACCTCCAGCCACCCTGCCTCCCCTTCCTCTAACTGAAATTAACTTGTAATGAGGCACACAGCACTCAGTGTCAGTTTAACTGTGCTAATGTTTGGGTACCTTCCAGGGCCTCAACACCAGCCGATCCCAGTATCCCAGCTCCACGTGTGGGAGAGGAACTTCCGAGGCTTCCTGTGGCACCATCAGCTGTGGAGGTGCGGGCTGATTCTGGAGACAACAGCAAGGAAACCGTTAAGGAAAGCTCTGGCTCGAGGGACATCTCTGAAGGTACAAAACTAAATTACATTGACAGGGAAGTGATGCACCTTATATTGTAGATCAAGAGTTCAATTTCAGACCAGAAAGATTAAACCTAAGCTTGCCTTGGGATTCAAGCTCATTCCACCTATGTATTATAGTGTTCACATCGCGGACAGATTGGATTGAAAACCAATTGGGCTGCCAGAGTTGCGTAAACAGTACTGTGGACCACACCATAATGACATTGGCTATATAAATTGTGTACCAGTATTTTGTTAGTACCACACATTGCATTTCTTGACCTTGATCAAAGGTGGCAAGAACACCATATTACAGACCTGTGGTCATCTTATGGTTCATTGATTTCTAAGGAGAAAGTAGCCGGATACACATATGTAGCTATAGACTCACACATATGCACAAACACACACAAACACCCACACACACACACACACACACACACACACAGACACAGTCCAAAATACAAACACAATACTCACTAGCTCACACGCACAAATTTTTCTGCCATGATTTGATTTCTACGCAGACATGACATGAATCCAATTAATTCAGGATGAGGATCAATAGAGAACCATTTCCATGAAGGAAAATTGCTTTTGGATTTTGACTCAGTCAGCAGTGCTGCTGTTATTTGAAGGTGGCTCAGAAATGAGAGATGTAAAGGAGCCCTGCAATGCTGCATGACATTTTTTATGCCCCACTCTTCTGATGTATTTTCACACACAGGCCCCTGCTGTCATTTTGAACGTGTACTGTTTATTTAAACTGAGTTAATAATAAAATTGTATTAAAGCTCTCTTCCAGAAGTCTGAAATTATAATAGAGAAAATGGGAAAAGCAAGTTAACGCAAGACTAAATAAATTGCTACTTCTGTACTGATCTTAATGAGAAATCTATTACTGTGCTACATTTGTATTTTTTTACATTTGATACTTTTTATGTTTAGTTTTTGAAAACCAGACTCCAGGAAAGATTTTGCATTTGTTTGAACCTTCTTTGAGGGCAAACTTGTCTGTTCTGCTTCAGTGTGACCAAACAAAGTTTATATGGATCATTATGAATAATGAAGTATTTCCTGTTTGTCAAAGCAACACTCCTCAGTTGTGGTAGTGGAACATTGTGATGTGATTATCTGATATTCATTCGCAAATACTTTACTGTGTTTTATAAATCTCACATTTGCAACAATTAGGAAATGTTCTATTGCCTCCAGTGACACTCTAACCTGTGAATGAATTTATAATTTATAGGAAAGCCATTGTGTCTCTGTATAGGAAAGTTCTGGTTTACCACGTTTGAAAATAAAAACCCATTTCCCCAGGAGGCCTAGTCACTTTGCAGATATGCTGATAGTCAAGTGGAGAAGTCCAAATCCAGTTGTTTTCTTCTCTATTCTGAGTCCTTTCTGAATGCACAAGCGTGGGGGAAAATGAGCAAGATCGAAAGAACATTTGTATAATCCTCTTTTGTAGAAAAAACATTTGTCTGAGTTCATCTCCTGGATTGTGTCCAAGGTTATTTCAAATTTTTGACTGAACTTTGTTGAATAATCCATGACAGAATACACATCTCCAATCAGATTAATTGAAAACAGTGATTGTTGCTGCTCAGGGCTTAAGCGAAAGTGTTGCAGACAAATCACAGTTTAAAACCAAATCAATAAAGCTCACTGAGCTAAATTAGGCTGAAACACTCTCAAAGCAGTTAATGACAAATCCTGCCGAGCGTGGAGATAGAATGGGTCAATAGCTCAAACAAGCTGGATACAAACATGTTGAGTCGCATGGACAAAGCCATAATGGCAACATGTATAAGAACCAGATTTCCCTGAGGAACCACAACTTTAAATGCAAATGATACAATAAGTATGTAAATATTCAAAGGGTGTATAAATTCCTAACCAGAGGCAAGAAGAAGATCCAGTGTCTTTTATCTTTCCAGGCAATGTAGTTTGAAGCTGTGTGTGCATGTCTGTGAGTGTGCTTTGTTTTTTTGGGGAGAAATGTAAAAAAAAAAACTCATGTAACAACAGGAGGTGCAGCTATCAAACAGAAAGGGAGATAAAAAAGATGGAATATAGGCGCCACTCTTTTTTCATTTAAAAAACAATGTTTGTTTACTTTGATGCTGCTGGTTGTCTTTACCAGCGGTACGTGCGCCTGAAGCTGAGTCGCAGGCGGCGGAGGTTTTAGAGGTGATCTATGATGATGTTCCAAGTGAGGACCCCCTCTCTCCTGATGACGGTCAGTATCAGGCACACTAATATGTTTGTTTAGGATGTCTGGCTGTTTTATAATCTTGCTGTGGACCTACTGATGTGTTGTAATTATATGTGTTTAGCAGATATCTATGAAGATGTTCAGAGGGACATTGCTCCTGTGAACGCAGACAATGGGTGGAGCTCCAGCGAGTTTGAGAGCTATGACGAGCAGTCTGATAACGAGAGCAAACAACCAACACGGAGCAAGGTATGTGGTAGTGGTGGTGGTGGTGGTGTGTGTGTTTGTGTGTGTGTGTGTGTATGGATGCATGCCTAATATGTGTGTTTATCTCACACAGATCATCCCCTGTGTTTACTTTAAATGGCATCACGACCCGTCCAGGTTGTTTTGGTTCGTTTCTTTCCAGCACTTAAAAAATAATCAAGGAGAATATTTCATCTCCTGCTCCCCTACCATAGTTTTCTTTATTTATTTATAGAACTGGAAGGAAACTATAAAGAACATGAAAAATGTATAGCAGGCTGTCGGGGGTTTATACTTTTGTTGTGGGATGAAAATAAACAGGAGGTATTTCGGTTTGAAAAGCCTTAGATCTCCATGCCTCTTCTTTGCCAAGGATGCTGTTCATCAGTGTTGTGCAGCACGGTTACAGTGTCGGTCTTCCACATGATGGCACTGTGTGCACATTCACATCGGACTGCATTTCCTTAATGCTTCACCAGCCTTTAACGTGCATGCACTGTTTCTGTTGAAGTCATGCTATTAAAAAAAGTATTGTGCTGAGTTGAATCTTTATTAATGTATAGATGTATACCTAGCTTTACATATTTTTACATATTGAAGGTGTTTGTGTAGAATATTACTCCATTGTAATCCAAGAAAAGCCTGAGATAAATCCATGCTTTGAGAAAGGGAGGGAGACCAAAGAGGGAAGAAAAAAAAACCCAAAGAAAAAAAAAACGCTTGATGTTATGGGACAGAAAATGAGTTGCTCAGGTAATTACAGGAAGGTGTGGTGTAAAAAAAGAAAAAAATCTCCCTACAGTTCTCTCTCCATGCCTGTCCCAGGCCACTGAACAAAAGGAAGAATTTAGCCTCACTGGTTGAACAATTAATGAAGAAACCTTGACTATTAGGGCCCTGGCAATACTTTTCAGCTTGCACAGCCCTCTTCAAAAACACACATTGCTTTTAATTAGTCTCGCCCGATTAATTTTTCACCAAGTGTACCTGAAGTTCTCCTCTTGTTCAGTTCACTGCTTAATTTGAGCAGCCTGGGAAAGCTGCGACAGAGTTTGCTTCTATAATATTTGCCCTAAACTGCCTCCACCCTTCCCCCACATCCTTCTCTACAAATCAGTGGCCATTAGCCTTATATAGCATAACCCCTCTGACCAAAGCATTACTCCAAGCTTTCACTCTCTATGCTTGTGATTAACTCCCAATGTTGCATAGCTTTTTTTTTTCTGCCTTCATCACTTTCCCTCCATTTCCCTTTTCTATTTCTTCTCCCTTCGCCTCTTGTGGCTAAACGCGACCTGCCCTCAATGCTCCCATCCCCCCCCCCCCTGTCCACCACCTGTAGCTCTCTCCTGAAGTGTGTCGGCTGAGGGAACGATGTGCCAGGACCAAACGTGAATTGGCCATGAGGCTGGGTGGCAAGCACAACTATGACATCAAGGTATCTCACCAGCAGCAAGAGAACACAGCTATATCACTTTTTTTTTCACCCCGTCGCAGAGCTTAAATCACTCTGCTAGATGTTTGCCAATAGGATTGATGATCACCCAGAGCTGAAATATGCTGGGTTGTATGCTCAGCTGACTCAAAGGCTTAACTGACTATCTGCACCATCCTTTCCAGCTTTCCTTTGGACTGTGACTTTCCTTTGAGACTCTCTGTCGGTCTCTCTCTCTTTCCCTGTCTGGTTTAATATCAAGACACATTTATGGGACACATCAATTATTAAATAATATTCTGCGCATTTACTTGCATAAACACCAGTGCAAACTTGCCCCCAAATAATGACCTACTTTCCTGTAGTAACATCATTTAAAAATACTACCAACCTTGGGTGTATTCTGGGTCTGTGGAGTCTGGTTGCAGGGCCTCTGTGATTCTGAGTGGAGTTTGTGGTCAGCTAAATTTTTCTCGCACTAAGCGATGCAGCTCTGTTACTCTGATGTGGAGCTCACTCTGTTACCATAATCTCTCCATGATATGCTCATAGACTCTCTGATTAGAGGCTGTACAACGACCCACAGGGAGTCGCAGATGGTGAGATTCGTGATGAGCCCACTGAGCTCCACTCCTCTCCATCTCTCTCTAGAGGAGCACCATAGGTTATCAAGTCTCCACAGCATGCCACTTTCCTCGTGCTCTCACGCTCCTTCTCTGTGTCTGTCTGCTTCTTCCAACCAGGTTCAACAGCTCATGAAGGCGGCGAGGAGCGGGACGAAGGATGGGCTTGAAAAGACCAAAATAGCCGTCATGCGGAAAGTTTCCTTCCTTCAAAGAAAGGATACATTAGGTAAAGCAGAGAAGTATGAAAACTTTGTAAATGTTGGTCAGCTGGCTTTTTTTTTGGATGAATGTTATTTTATTTTTAGTAATGGCTACTAGTTGTAAAGTTTGTCTTTTGTAACTCCTTACAGTTGACTCTTTGGCAGTTGCATGTGTGTGAAGCTTGCCAAGCCAAAGTTGTGTTTCAGGCAGATAGAGTTGAAAGTCTTACTTTTTCTTTATACAAATCCCTTCAGGGAGAAATGAAAGCGCTGTGAAAAAGAAAGATCTCACTGATTATAAACATAATAAATAAAACAGACAGGCTTTCACAGTTTTAAGACAGACAATGTGGTCAAGTAAAGTTTGTGAGAAAGAGATGGATAGAGCAACTCATGCCATACAATATAGGTTGTGTTATAGGCACCGTCGCCTGACAATAGAGGGAGATTAGCATCCATTAATGGAGTATTGAGTAGCTCCTTAAACCATAGATACCAGACTCACGCCTCAAACAAATCTCCAAGCAATCACAAAGAGGTAAAGAGGCCAGTGCTGCTATTTTTAGGTGTTGATCGAGGGGAATCTGCACGGCATTATATTTCTTTTCCACCAATCCTCTGTTATCATTCCAAAGTCTTTAATTGGAACGGTGAAAGCTTCTGGTATCTATGTCTTTATGGTTAAGGGTGAAGTGGGGATTTTTTTTTTTTTTTTGAGTTTTGAATGTCTTTGTGCCAATGCAGAGAAGAGAGTGTGTCGGATCGTGTTTTGCAGATGCACTTCTGTGTGCCTCCTCCTTTACTCCTACAGAGATACAGTAATGTTTTGAAAGTTTTTTTTCTTTTATTTCCCTAAGGCCTCTCTGCCTCTCTCTCTCTCTCTCTCTCTCTCTCTCTTTCTCCTTTTTCTGTTTCTGTCTCTTTTTCCGAGAGTACAGAAGTCTCTTCATATTTTAGAGGTAATAAACTTAGTATGTCGCAGTGTGTCTCTAGCTGCAGTGAGATCTGAAGGCTGCCTTTCTGTTGTTCCCTCTCTCTGTCTCATTCTCTGTCACACACACACACACGCACACACACATTCACACACACGCACACACACAGACACACACTCTCTTTTTAACCTTTCTTTTTTCATTTCTGAATGTCTGCAGAAGAGGAGGATGATGCAGGATACCTGGACGTAGCTGTGTCAGAAGTGAAGCACCCTCCCCCACAGTTGAGCCCCATGCCAGAAGGGCTGACCAGCCACCAGGTGCACATAAGAGGATTATTTTTTTTCTTACTTTTCTTAAATAAATACATCTACTATATGTTCAAACATGTACTGTACTAAAATCCAGCATTTCTGGGAACATATGCTGTACCCAGAAGCTGAAAGATAAGGCTCTAGGCTATCATGTTAAAAACCTTCAGTTGTTATTTCTCTATTTTTACATACCTGTGTGCACTTTTCTCCCTATCCTGTTTGGAAAAGAGGTGCGTTTTATAACAACTAGAACAGCCGCTTACATGCAAAAACCAAATGATTCAGCACTCCGATGGAGGCCTGTTCAAACAGACCTTCTTCTCTTTGAGTCTTTTTCCTCCTGTGACAAACACATGATTATAGTGCAATCCATCAACCAGCGCCATGCTTAAGTGAAAGCATACCGCACACTGCAGTCCCATCATGTCCTCTTAGTGCTAGATTTCCTGACTGGTCTGTTGTCTACGCAGGTTGTCAGACGCCATATCCTTGGCTCCATCATTCAGAGTGAGCGCAGCTACCTGGAGTCTCTCAGGAGGATCCTGCAGGTGAGCTGTTAAGTCCCTGTTGTCCTCCTCTGCCACATGCAATATCTTCACCATTTAGCCATTATGAATTACACTGAAAAGAGAAGCGGTGATATCCATCAAATTACCGAGGTGTCTCAGCATAAATAATCCTGATAAAACAGCCGTCCTCATTTTTGTGGCGGCGTGCTGATGCTAAGAGAGAAAGACTGTCAGGCTTGTGCAGGATGGGGTGCAGCCTCTCTTCTTTAATCTCTCTTTTTAGGGTGGGAAAGGAGACTTGTTATCTCCTCATCACAGAAAAAAAATAAGAGGAGCTCCTGAAATGGAATCAGCAGCAATCAATGGCTGCCTTATGCACTGCAAAATCTTTCACTGTCAAGATACAATGCACTACCTTTGTTGTCGAGTGACGTGATTGCCTGTGATGCTTTGTGAGGTTTAGGGCTTTTGAAATATCTCTTGTTATTCAGAGAGTCCAGCCAAGTGGTAAATGCAGTGTCTTCAGACAGATAACAAAAAAAGATGAAAGGCCACAAGCACAATTAGACATAGAGGGGTGTAACTTTCATTATTGCTGTAAAACAAATTGCACAGTTGTTCATGTTGTGCTGTCTGCCCCTGTTCTTTCTGCAGAGTATTCACTGGGTGTGATGGATTTGCACAGATAAGACTTGCAAAACAAAAAATACCATCACTGTTGATGAATAGATACATTTTTTGGTGTGAAATTGTGTTTTTATCTTACATAATTATTAATAATAAGGTATATTCAGATTCAAAGAAGTCATAAATTGTCATTCAGAAAGAGCCTGTCAACTCATTTTTGTAGGTTAAAATCCCAGTGAGTGCTGACTGAAGAATCAATCAATGCTCCTTCCACCATGTTGCTTTTGCATCTGTAACTCTGCTGGGAGCTGCTTTTCACCATTATTATTCTGCCTTTTATGATTATGAGTCACCTTGAGTTTTTAACATGTTTGCCAGTGGCAAATGCTGTTTTATGGGTGAATCCTTTGGATTTATTTCCTTCCAGGCGCCATGACTACATTTCCTCGATTCATAGAGATATATGTCTGTTATCCCTCAGTTGTCTATTTATGCTGCTATAAAGAAGAGATGCTTAAGGAATGTGGACTGCTGA
Organism: Scomber japonicus; assembly: GCF_027409825.1. Taxonomy (NCBI): domain Eukaryota; kingdom Metazoa; phylum Chordata; class Actinopteri; order Scombriformes; family Scombridae; genus Scomber; species Scomber japonicus. The sequence goes on along the minus strand of NC_070580.1, from coordinate 29,557,294 downwards.
TTCATATTAAGCACATCCACCCAAACAATCACCACCTCCCCCCCCAGCACTACACACACACACACACACACACACACATATTTGCACACATATAAGTCATTTTTGGGGTATTTACATAGACTTACACATCATCCTGGAGATCCTAAGCATAACCACCACTTGTGTAAACCTAACACTAACACTAACTGTAACCTTAACCACTGACCCAAAAATCAACATTTACCAATTAGGGACACAGCTTTTGTCCCCAATCGCACAAGACATCCCCAATAAACTGGTCTTGGTCTGTTCCCCTGGTGTGTGTCCCTGAAAGTGACTTAAGCCATAACACACACACACACACACACACACACACACACACACACACACACAGACATTTCACAAACAAACTCAATTTTCTCTTACAATCTCACCAGGAATACCACAGACCGCTGATGGAAGCTGATCCTCGCATCCTGAGTCCACGGAAGATCCGGCCTATATTTTACCGAATCAGGGAGATTACACAGTGCCACTCCATGTTTCAGATTGCACTGGCATCACGTGTGGCTGAGTGGGACACCAGTGAGAAAATTGGAGACTTATTTGTTGCTTCGGTTAGTGTGCGTGCATGAGCATATTTAATATGTATCTTCATATATGGCTGTGTGAGATGAAACGCAAACTGGACGGATATTTGCTTTTGTGTGTTTCTGTCTAAAATGCAATCAAAGACTTGGATTCTGAATAAATGCTCTCATTTTCTTTTCTTGGCATTTCTGATTCCAGAGTTATAATGAGCTACAGGTTTTAGATTGAGCAAACAGGGACAGTTTACCCCAAACATGGAATCAATTACAATTGTGATGAATATCTCCACTGCATCTAATGCTCTTTGGGATATGTGTTTACAGATTCTGGCACTAGAATAATAGTGTTCAGTCTTAGTTTTCTGTTGTGAGGCTTTGCATTGTGCTCAACCATGAGGTTCACTCATTATTTGCCTATTAGAGGGGCTGATTCGACCCTCTCCTTCTCTGCTGGCCATTCTAGTGCTGTTCCATTGATATCCTAAGACCTACCACCAAATGAGGCCACACTGGAAAATCAAAGTGCTGGAATTGTGTACCTTTCATTGAGCTGCCCCTTTTCATGTGACAGTATGTCTGTACCTGCAGGGCTTGTAGCAATATCTTAGAGGCAGGATCCTGAAGAAAGGGTGCGAAGTAAGAGGGTTAATTCTTCCATGTGATTTGCTAATTCCCCAGTACTCCTCAAACTGCTACTATCAGCTGCCTGGTGTGGGTTTAATTGAGGAGAGAGAACACACCCCCTCCCACATACACACACATACACACACACACAAACACTGCCACCTCATCCCTCTTTGCCCAACCTCTTAAATGGCTCGTGAAGGGTGTTGCGGCAACTGGCATGGTAAACAAACCAATTTTTTAAAGTACTATACTTAAGTGGCCATTTTCCAGCCTCTCTTTGCATTGAAATTACCTATAGGTCACACCACAAACAAGATGGTTAGCCAGGCATTCAAGATGTCAGAGGAAATTACATGACTGTGTTTGTGAATGCTGGTATAAAGAAGAAATAATCAAACATGGCAGTGCACTAGACCCTCTTATTGTTGGTCTATTGTTACAAATTCAGATGGTTATGCTTGTTTTTGTTTCCACAGTTTTCCAAGTCCATGGTGCTGGATGTATACAGTGAGTACGTGAACAACTTCACCAACGCCATGGCTCTCATTAAAAAGGCATGCATGTCCAAACCGGCTTTTTTGGAGTTTTTAAAGGTGAGCTTTACCCCCAAGAGTATGATTATAGTTTTTTATTTTTGTCGTCTCATTTTTTTTTCTAAATTGTTTTTCTGCTCCTTTCCTTGTTTTTCTCTGTAATGTTGAGCAGATGCCGAATGTAACAAAGCCCCAAAGCAAAAGGCTTCAATAATTTATACTTCTTAGGTTTTAAGGAGACAGACAAAGCAAAGTTAATTACACAAAATAGTTATTTACCTTGGGTTCACGGATAGTATGAAAGTGTGTCCTGATTTTGTGAAACTGTGTTGTCTATCCGATGTATTATGCATTAAGGGTGACAATCAGATTTAAGCAATTTATGTCCTGTATTCACATTGTATTTGTATGCTTGTTTCTCTATGCACTTGATATTTTTTTGGTATATCTTGAACAGTTCCCATAAGATTTATTATGGAACATGGAGGAATCTGCAAATGGATGAATGTCAAATACCTTAACTAGAAAAAAAGAAGCTGATTCACAAAAAACAAAAAAACAAAACAACACTTCTTATTAATGTCTACCTAAGACAGAAAGTGGAAATTTGATATCTTCCAATCAAGATGGGTTATACTTTTTAACTTGTAATTAATTATGGATCATGAACAAGAGGAAAAAATGTGCCAGGGTTCATGGAGGGTGCCAAGAAATTATTTGGATGTGCTGAGTTTAACAATTCCCTGTGTGCCCGGCATTCATGCATGACTATGACCTGGATCATTGAGCCGTAATGCTGATTTACAGAACCAGATCACACAGCTGACAGCCATGCATGTTATTCCAGATAACATGCGTACCGTCCTCTCTGCTGAAAGGCTCTTCTGTCTCTCTCACTGTCTGCTACAGCTTTCACTGGCAATGTTAAGCCAAACCGAGTAACAAATTGGCTAGACGCAAGCTGGAAAAAACAATAAATCAATGACAGATTTCATTATGTTGCTTTTAAAAATATTGTGGATGCATTAACTGCATACACATGACCATTAAAAATTACCTGGAGAATTAAATGCTGTGTTTGAATAAAGTATGCAGACATTATGATACAATATAAGAGCTACATTCTCAGATAATCTAGTTGAATTGTGTATAAATTGGGTTGTTTTTCATGTAATAGAATTTTCAAAAGTAAGTGGATTGAATGTCATTTTCTGAATGATTATAAACCTTGATAGAAGAGAAATATCAGCAAATCAGATTTAAAGATCATTATGTCCCATTAGTTTATCATTATTGAGACCAATAGTTGTCTTAGAATCTGTGTACGTATAAAGCACAGGATGCTATCAATCAGTTCTTGGATGGCTTTTTTTATTGAACCTATTGGAGATGTTATGGTCTAATCTAATTCATATCAGCTGTGAGAGAAGTTGTTCACTGAACAAATCCAGTATCATAGTCAGTTTTACCCATTTCCCCCATTTTCTTGGCATCAAAAGCAGATGTTAAGGGTTTGGATGCAAAATTAGCACAAGGGACAGTTCTATCAGTTTCAGCATTTCGGTTAATGCCGAGGCTTCTTGCTACGGTGATAAGGTTGCCTGGCAACAAATGTATTTCCACTCAGTAAGGGATAAGACATTGCCAGAAAAATATCACAATGAAAAAAAAAATCCTGATCACAAGTAGATAGAGATCCCATTATAGTGTAATTTGCACAGAAATAGTTGGCGACAAAGCCTCTGTAAATATACTTTAAATAACTCTCAATTCCACTTGTCTGTTTGAGAAACCGAAATTATGGTCTGCTCTATTTCACACAGGTTTCATTCCTAATGGGATCTAAAAGCTTGACCACTGTCTTCTGCAGAGCAACACACTGAAATTTGCAGTTACTTGCTCAGCCAGTCAGCTCTAATCTTTGCCAAAAGTACAAGAATCCACTTACATTCAGTGACCGAAAGAAAAACATTACATTGAGACGATTACCTGTGGTCAAGGAGAAAGCCCTCTCTTCCTTGTGCATTTTGGTGCTTCCCCACCTGTGGGTGTGGCTGATCCTCATTCGGAGCATGGCTGCCAGCATCCCGGAGGCTTTTGGTTGTTTGGACTGTAGGTTACTTGCTTAGGGTGACAAGAGACAGTGACGAGGATGACAATAGCCATGACCTTCATGCTTCAGGTTATGCTATTTCTGCAAGCTAACTCTAGCGTACTCTCCAACTGTGCTGAGGATGGTGCCTATTCCTCTCTCAGGAAAGATACACTTTAAAGGGAATACACAGATCTAAAATGTTGGTCAGATTTCAAACAAACCCTTTGAAAACCTAACCTGAAATCGTTATAAATGTTCAAAATAATCACATAAATTAATTGAAGAAAAAAAACCCCAAAACAAACAATAAAAACCACAACTGGATAATTACTAGGAACTGAGTGGACTTGTGAAGACCTCTTTGCAGAGGAGTCTCCTCTTGTGGTCAGTAAAGATAGAGTCAGTGATTCTGGTGAAGGATTGTTTCAAATTCAGCAAATGTTGCCTCACCGTCTGCTAGCTGTCCATCCTGTGTGTGTGCTGCAAAATATCAGGTGTTTATACACAGCCCTTGTTCTGTAAATGGGGAAACAAAGTGGCTAAGATAGAGCCACACAACACTATTCCAGCCAATTAGCTTGGGGCATTCGTGGAGAGGATAGGGGAAATCATCAGAGCAGCTGTCTGTGTCTGGACATGACAGTATCCTGTCTCCAGCACCCACTGAACGGTAGGAGAGATGCTGTGGTCAATTGTTTAGTGAAGCGTAATCTGAGTAGGCAGATGTTTAAGTCACCCAGCTTTGACCATGTTTGACATAGTTAAAACAGTACATAAATGACAGAATACAAGAAAAGGCATAATATGTCCCCTTAGATGGAAACAACAAAATGATGAGACATATCTAAAAATGATCATGCTGTTGGTTCAGGCTCCTTTATCAGTGGGAAACTTGACTCTGTTTGATAGGCAAGGCCTGTCTATCAGCTCAGGAAATTCAGCTCATGTCCTCACAGTGATCAGTCAGGTGAACTATATTGCCCTCTGCACTGATATCATCTCAAGTAGTCTTAGGGTTTTAGCCACCTTCTCTGTTTGACAGGTTTGCCTGAACATGACTGCCCTCCTAAACAGAGATTGAGATTTTCTCCTTGAAACCCTTTTCAGCTGCAACAGTCAGTCTGTCTACCTGATACCACTCAAGCATTTTCAGTGCATAAAGCAAAAAACATTCTCCATATCCACTGACATTTCACCTGGTCAGGTGTGGTAGAAAAATTATATTTGGTGCTCCCCAAACCTTTTATGGTTTTGACTCAGGGGTTGGGGAGGGGAAATTTTATAGTGCTGCATTACCGCTTATGTCGGCCTTTGTCCCACTGGACATATAGAACCTCTTAGAGGCTTGTGAAAAATAATACAGCCACGCATTGCAACCTTAGTTCTGTGAGTACAAATTGAGCACTCCAATCTGTGCACCCTGCTGCTCCACAAGTGAACTCCATGGATTCGAAGCTGGGTTACGCTACAGGGCGAGTACTGTGGGATAATATTAGATCCGTTGTGATTGCCTGAGTACTGTACATGTGACTTTACCTGAACAAAGTCAAATATGCTGCAAATTTTGTAACATTTGTAACATATAATTTAAGAAGCCACTGTATCTAGATTTCCATGTTATATTTTAAGCTCAATTTTGTAAAAAGAAAAAAAATGTTTGTTTTTAACGATTATTCAATATATTATTAACAATATAAGATTTTACATACTTAATACCAAACACTGTACCTTGAAAATGACATACAGGTTATTAATATAATTTGATTATATCTCATATGTGATGATGATACTGTATATGTAACAGTGACTGAAGGTTTAATAATGTAGATATCATGTAATGTACCTAGTTTTGAATGACATTTTGCACTTATGTAGAAATCTGGGGCTCTAGCTCCATTAGAAGGGAAAACAGTTTTAAAAAGTCATTAAATTAATTAGTCTCATAACCAGGAAGTTGAATTATTTCTGACACTGTCTTCTACACTGAACACATAGAGACAACTTCCCACTGATCAATGATGACATTTATTTATAGCTGAATATCTACGAGTAACTAAGCACCAGTAAGGAGTACATAATGAAGAAAAGAAAAAAAACTAATGCATGAAAGATTTTTAGATGGTAAAATAAACCTCCATGTTCAATGGGTGATAGTGAAGGGAATATGTGGATTATGCCAACTTGTAGAAGCATAGAAGCATATTGCAGCCATGAGTTGCATCCAGCTGGTTCTGAAGTTGGTGGTGTGCAGGGTCAAGTCTTATTTCACAGCCTACCAGAAAAGTGAAGGCCTGCACGGCCGCTAAGATGCCTCTGGTGCCGGCTCTGTTCCCAGGTGACTGCAGGTGCATTTGATTGCTGAGCAAACCAGGGCCTGACAGTGGGGCTTACCTTCTGGTCTGGTGGCTTCACTCCAGGCCAATGCATCACTGTCCCGGTACTCTGAGGCAGTCAGATGCGGGCCAGTGACACAGGTTGTTGAGTCCTTGTGACTTTGTGGCTGAGTGTTGTATGGAACTTTCCAGCCAAACTAACTCCTTTAATCCTTGTCGTGTGGACATATTTATGGTACAAAAGTATTTTTTTTTAAAAGAGAGCTTCAATATAATATTGAGGTGCACAGAGGCTTGTTTTAGAAAAAGGTTAAAATGTGCATATACAAAAAAAGGAGATAAGGAGTAGCAATGAGGGCCTAAAGAAGGCTGCTCAGGCTTTTTATCAGCTTGCAATACATTAATGTCAATCCATTATATTTTAGTAAGTATATAGCTAAGTTAATACATATCAATCAAATTCATTCAGCTCATTTTTCCGACAGGCAAAGGAAAAATGTGTAACAAACAAGTAAAGTAAAAATAAATCAAATTACATATTAGCTATGGCAGTCAGATAACTGACATTCTTGGATCTATTATGTTTCAGCAAGAAATATTTTCTTTTTGCTTTGTTTTATTTCTGTCTCACAGTTGATCTTGTGCCATACCACCTGAATATGTGCAATGATTTTCCTTTTCATAATGATGGTGTCATCGTGACACAGACTTGACACTGCACCAAAACTATATCTGCTCCTGACCTACACCCACAGTAATATATTAGACATAACACATAACACTCTCAAAAAATCTCCTCTTTCATATTCTCATATGACTAACTGGCCCTGATTTTATTCACCCACTCACTCGCCTACACATGATCTACAGAGGATTCTGTCAAGTTCCTCTCAAAGTAGGAATATAATTGTCATAGCTGTATCTAGCAAGCTCTTATAATGTGTTATTGTTTTTAATTATTTCAGTGTAAGTTTGGCAGCATCTATTAGCAGTTTTTGGTGCCAAACCAAGCTCACAGCATCACTTAACCTCACATTTCAGGAAACTCTTGAATGAAGGCAGGTGTGTTGAATTTGGTGGGCTACAGTCTTCAATGTTTCAATGTTGATCATGTCATGGGATCTATGTGCGGATATTTCGAACATTATTTTGTTACATTTCTGACCCAGCTGTATTCTCCCCTTATTTCCCCCCCAGAAGAAGCAGGCATCCAGTGTTGACCGGATCACTCTGTACGGCCTCATGGTTAAGCCCATTCAACGATTCCCTCAGTTTATATTGCTCCTGCAGGTAAAGAAATATGTTGTTTGTAGAGGGCCAGTCATTTCATTTGTTTTAATAAAGTGAATCCCTCCTAGTATTACAAACTAGAATACTATTAACTAGAGTTAATGTAAAGATCCTGCAGCGCATACACTAATAAAGATGCAAAGCTGCAAGGCCACAGAATTGATTATGGATTTGAAGTTATTAAGTACAAGTATGAAATCATACCTCACCTATTTTTTCACTGGGGTTAGCCTGAGCTTGAAAAGTAGCTAGCCATATAAGTTTTTCTCATACTTCTGGCTTTACATCCTGACTCTTCTATTTTCTTTCTGAGCAAAGATTTGGATTTGAGCTTGACTTGCTGGAACTGCAGTAGCTCATTTCATCCCTCAGTAGGCATTGATTATCCATGAATTCAAAAGATAAGTTATGAATGTGAATCAGGCATTTTCTCCTTGCCTAAATGCAGTACTCCAAAGAGGAAGTGTATGTATTAAATCATACATTAAAGGGAACTGGAGCTCAAGCCACCGAGGTACATCTGAGATGCATATCAAGACAACACAGAGTGTTCATAGACAAAGGACAAAGATAGACATGCAAGCCACACAGCCTGCGGTTAGACAGACTTTGATCATTTTGAGCTTTCAAATTTTCTATTATTGGTTTGTCTTAACCAGCACTGCTGACAAATGGGTATGAAATGCTATGCAACGATCTTGACAATGTTTACTTAACCACTGGAAAGTCAATGTCACATACATACATCCTCTGGAAACTGTAGCAGTTGAATACTTTAACTCAAAGAGAGTATTTGATGAAGATTTAAGCTTTTCAAGGCAAAGACAACAACCCTAAAGAGAACAGAAGAATGTTTTAAATCATAAACAAAGACTGGTTTAGGTTTTTTTTTTTACTTGCTGGATTTTTACTGAAAACTTTCCTTGTGACCTTTGCTAGGATATGCTTAAGAATACACCAAAGGGCCACGTGGATCGTCTGCCCCTGCAGCTTGCTCTGACAGAGCTGGAGATGCTGGCAGAGAAGCTGAATGAACAGAAAAGAGTAGCTGACCAGATTGCAGAGACTCAACAACTAGCCCGCACCGTCAGTGATCGCCTGCTCAGTAAGGTGACTGGATGCACACACACACACTCCCTCTTGCACATGTACGGACACTTGCACACGCACGTATACCCCAATCAAATCAACTGTGAGCCCTTTAACTCCTCTGCGGTCTTATCACTGTGAGCCAAACACCTATAAATTAAACTAGTATATAGCAATCGCTTATATCACTTCCGCACACATTAATCTACGGAGGCATTTTTATTTAGAGAAATTATCTCCTAGAAATGATGCCCATTATCATCCCTAAACAGTACCAAATGCAATGGCAGAGGCGTTGCCTCTCCATTACCACACTGAAATTACAGTCCTGCCGCTGCAAATCTGAACAAATGCTGCTCTGAATAAGAAGAATTAGGGGGTAAATGAGACATTTAATTGGAAAATGTAAGAGAGCTATCTCTTTCACACTGTCGCTCTGCCTCTTCCTCTCTCTCCCCACTTTACCTTCTCTCTATTCCTCTCTTGCACTCTCTTGCTTACTCTCTTGCTTACTTTCTCACTCCACTTATATGCTCTTCTTCTCTTTCTCTAGTGTGACTGCATCTTCCTCTGTCTTCCTCTCTCTCTCACCTCCTCCCCCCATCTCTTTATTTCTCTCTATCAGCCCTTGCTTTCCAGGACTGTGAGATGAGCTGATTCGGCCAATCTCCTCCACTCCACACAGAATTCCATTTGCTGAGGTGACGCTGCAGAATTCCAATAGGAAACAGTCTCCTCTATTGCCCCCATAACCATCCAATGAAATATTCATTCTTTGTCTCAAAGTATCTAAGTCACCGGAATAGGACCGATAACAATGTGAGTGAGAATGGGTTTTGCACACACTCACACAGATTCACACTCACTCATGCACACGTGCATGGAGCAATGCCCTCTGTGCCTATTGATGCTTGAAGATTTTAAGGGTGTATTCTTCTGGCAGCCCACCTCTTGAGGGAGTGGTACAGTTTTGTGGCCATCAAACGGCAGTCCCAGTTTGTCCAATGACTCATTTTGTGTGCAATCTAAGTCACAACCAGAAGCAGCTGCAGATTGCCTGCAGATAAGACATCCTCTTCTGTGAAATGTGGTCAGATGTGTTAGAATGGAAACAGCATAGATTTATTATTTGCTAAAATTGGTACCTTTTCTCAACTATCACAAACATCAAACTCCATATTTGGACTTTACCTACAGTTTGCAGTATATTGGCTTTACTTAAATTGTAATGAGTTCGGCTTAGATTGGCACAGTATTGGAACTATTGATTTAGGCAGTCATAAAGAATCTGGACCAAAGTGATAAAAAAAGCTTTCTGTTGCTATTTTCTCTTGCCAAACATATAGATGACTGGAAAACACTGTATGTGCCAACATACTGTAGCATAAATTGCATGTTATTGGATTCTTTAAATGTGTCTGCATATGTGCGGATGTGTAAAAGTGTTTATGCATCTCTGTCCATGTGTAGTTGCCTCATTGTGGTGGAGAGGATTGTGTGTCCCAGCGCTCATACGTTAAGCCAGTTTGGACTCTGTGGTAGTGGTACGGTGGATAGCGGAGTACAGACAAAAAGACAAAGAATGATGTGAAGCATGTCTTGGAAGTATTTAATTAAAACATAAATCCTGTAGCCCCACTGAATTGAAGGTTGTCTTTCACTCTCATCACTGTAAACATGAATGCAAAGCGAAGATAGCGTAAGAACATGTGCATTCTCTCTTTCACTAAGTCTGCTGAGTGAACCGGCTATGGGTGCGACTGTTTGTGTGCCTAATATGTGTATACGTATACACACATTAAATGACCTTCAGCAGCATGAGTGTGTTGTTAATCCCTGATGAGACATCTGTTCCTCCAAGCCTGACTTGTGTGTCCTCCAGGCACTGAACTCTGGAGGACTGGCCCTTTTGTGATGCTGTCTCCTCTGCCTCTGATCTGATTGCTGTGTCCCTTTTAGCAACTGAACTCGGAGCAGGGGTCACTGGTCCTTTGTGAGACGCTTATAGAGACTGTGTACGGCGAGCGGGGACAAGTCCTGAAGTCGAAGGAGAGAAAGGTCTTCCTCTTTGATGATGTACTCATCTGTGCCAACATAAATGTCAAGTAAGTCCCTCTTGTAAAGCAAGTTGAGCTAAATGCCCTTGCATTCATAAATACTTTGTTAATGCGTTTAAAAGGCGTAGTTCTAGCATGAAACTGTGTGTAAGTCTGTGTGAGAGTCTGCTAAACTGCACTGTTTGGAGAAATATCTATTAGGTGGCACAGGGCTCTAATGTGATACCGTAAGTTTTGCAAGGATATGTTGGCGAACTGCATAGCAAAGAGAAATAGCTGCTAGGGGTTTTGAGCGCTATCTGGAGTTGCAGGAGTTTTATCAGCTTTAAACAAATGGTAGAATGCCTAACTACAGCTACAGGAGTCCTAGATTACTGACATAAAACATTTTTTGGTTTCTTTCCAATTTATCTTCTGTGACAGCACCATTGATCACATCTCTCTCCCTCTTTCCTTCTCTCTCTCCTGGGAGAAGTAAACAGGAAAGGGATTTCGTATATTTTGCAAAGCTCCTGTCAAAGATGTCGCTTAAAGCTCTCTTGTTCAGCCTTCAAAGTAATTATGACTCCACGTCTCATTCAACTCAAGTGTCCCAAAGTTGACTTTGTCTGCCCTCCAGGATCTTGACAAACCGATCACAATGTTGATTATCTGCTTGATTACAGGAATACATGAATAGCAATGAGCTCCTCCTCACAGCCAGGGGTACAATTTTGGCGGGGAACATGGGTGATCATAAAGATTGTAATTCCTACTCCCTAGTCTTCTTCATGACATTTCAAAGAGCACCTCCTCCTATGGAGTGCCGGGTGTAGTGCTGTTAGCAGGGTGCGGAATGGGAGGGAATATCTCCCAGGCTGTTTTTTTTTCTAAACTGCCTCCTCTCATTTTTTTCATATCTCCACCAGGGGGCCTCCAGACATCAGCAGCCTGGTCCCTGTCGGCCCAAAATACACAATGAAGTGGAGCGCCCCCTTGCAGCAGGTGCAAGTAGTAGAAGTCGGACAGGAGGGCGCTCAAAACAAAGACACCATCTTCCAACAGAGCGGGGCCAAACGGCAGGGTGGTGCTTGTGCTTCAGGTGAAAAAAAACCCCAAACAAACCAGTCCTCATCTCATTCCTTTCCCACATGTGTCATTTTCTAGTTAATCTCATCACTTGGATTGACTTTTAGTCTCAGCCCCTAACTCTGACTCAGCAAAGCTAATGTGTTTCTGTTCTCAAGTGTCCCGGGGAGGGCTGGAGATGCGTCCGTGCTGCTTGTCACTCTGATTGAGGATGTGTTTGTGAGAAGGATGGTGATGACGGTCACACTTGTTCCCATCTGCCTGGGGTGTTTTATCTTGGAGAGAGATGTGGGGGTAGAGAGCCCCCTGCTGCAGCATCCCCACAGTCTCATTTCACTCTCTGATAGACCACAAACACATCTAGAGTGGAGTCATCAATCTGCAGAGATTATTCCCTCCCTTTCCAGGCCCAATTAGAGAGCCAGTAGCAGTAGATATGAATCGGTGGTTGAAACACTAGTTCTCCCACCACCCCTCACAAAACTCTGGTGTATACAGAGCTTGACGAGATCCCTGATAAATGTGCCATGGGAAAAGGGAGATACAAAGCCTTATCAGGATGTAATGGTACAGGCTTTTTAAAGTTGCTGCTCCATGACTTAAATATTAATGGTGCCTTCTGCAGAGCTACCCGTGTCATGCTCAGCAAGCATCTACTGTTTTGAGAGCTGGTTCAGAATCTCACTGGATTAAGTTTTCGGTGTTGCTCAGGTAGCGTATACCCACAACTTTGCAGCAAGGTTTTGGGATCATTTAAGGTTAACTCTCATTGCAGCTGTCTCTCTTCCTTTACCTGTGTCTAATTCTGCAAATGTAGTGCACTACAGAGGGTGTTGAATTCTGACTCTTTTTTTTTTTTTTTACCTTTTCGACATGGTGCAGTCACCTTAATCATGTCTATCCAGAAACCTCCCTGAACATCTGTGGGGCCGTTCCCCAAATTTTCATTCTGACAGGCCGTCCCATCTATTTATATTTCCATCCCTTGTGATGTCTTTCTGTGGGGTGTCAAGTTTAAATCCTGCACTCTCTCAGCATGGCTCAAAATTGAGTCATTTTTCATCTCCTGCAGGCCCCTGTGGCCTTCTTTATTAAAGAAAGCTGGCCTTTAGGGAAATGCAGGCCTGTCTTTCTTACTCTTCCCTTTGTCTCTGCTCATATGCCTGACGGACTATCTCTCTGTTCCTGCTAACACACCAAAGGCCCTCCAATATATGTGCTCTTTTTCTAAAAGCTGACTGTGCCAGATGTTAAGTCTCATGCTGTCTTACCTTCATTCTACCCCCATTATACCTCCCTCATTGCTTCTTTTCTTTTGACCTGCTGTTAGGAGCACTTTTTTTTTGTTAGAAATATACCAGTGGGCTTTGGCTGCGGATCAAACAAAGGTTTTGATACAGGTGTTGAAACTGCATTGTCTTTAAATCCACTGGCTAGCATCACTGGCACAGCGGCTGAGTGCTAGATTGCTGACTTATTCCATAGAAAGCAGGGATGGACCCCTCTGGGCTCTGGTCTTCCCCAGTAGAGAGCTACGTGCCTGGCGGCCGGTGTGGATAGCCATGTCTGAGTGTGAAAACCATATCCTGCCTCAACAACGGGATTATGCTGGATTACAACTCAGCACATTCACCTCTCGGGCCGCAGCCAACAGCAGGCCCCCAGAGGACTCGACGAACCTGTGCAGGGGTTCAGGCAATCCCCTCGGAGAGAACAGGAAGACATTGTTCTTGCAGCTCGCAGCATACCCCCTTTATATTCAGATGTTTCACTTATTGATTTCCTTACACAGATGACAGATGTCAGTGGCTGCCTGTGTCAAAGATCCCATTAAACCCCAAAAGCTGCAATGGAGCTCCTTAAATGAACAATGCCAGCCCACCCCTCTTTTTTTCTCACTGCCTTTCCTCTTACGGCTTTCCTCTCAGTCCATTTATGCAAGTGGATAGACAAAAGGAGGCAGCTCCCCTTAGAGGAACATGCCTCACTACGCCCGCCTACCGGCTCGGCTCTTCTACTACTTCATTATGTGGCAGCAGTGACAATGCAGGACAGCTCTGGAGCAAAATCTACCTGCAGAATTTAATTAGGCAGTTCTCCTGGAGCCTGCTGCTGGGGAGATGTGGGCCAAGGGAGCTAGGACGGAGGATGGCAGACAGGCGGAGACACAGATATTGATTCATGGCACTAGCAGAGAGAGACTTTGAAGGTAGCGGGCCTCAATCGATGCCGAATTTTGCGTCTAATGAGACACCTGCATTCCTTTTGGCCAGCAAAAGGGCATCATAGCTCCAAATAACAGTTTCTCCATCTGACTCTTTTTTTAACTTATAAATTCACTCTCAATCCACAAATAATGAAGATCGATCCATCTACACATCGCAACTCTTTTATTTGTGCCACTGGAGTTTTTGCAAAAGCAACTTTTCTGTCTGTACTTCCACTAGTTTTCAGAGGCAATGCCATTGTTGTCTCCATAGAGTGTGTTTATTAAGTAAAAGTCCACAATCATGTCTATCATTTTTAGTACTGAAACTATTATTAATTATAACAAATTAACCCTTTACAGGAATAGTAAGCTGGCAGAAAATATTAAAGGATGGGGTCACAATTTTTCAAGCAGGGGTTCATATGAACATTTGAACAGGTACTGCTTGCTGTAGTCATTCCTCCTGTTCTTACTGGCCCTGAAGAGGTCCGCTCCTAAAGTGTGTGATGGATGACAAAAATCCAAAATCCACAGCCCTCATTTTTTGCAAAAATACATGTATCTAGGTGAAGATAATATGAGGCTTCAAGTCTGAATCAGTCAAATCAAGTGGATATCTTCCAAAGTTATTCTTTTTAAAGTTCAATATATTTTATGAAGGGGCGGCTGTGGCCCAGGAGGTAGAGCGGTCGTCCTCCAATTGGAAGATTGGCTGTTCGATTCCTGGCTCCTCCAGTCCACATGTCGATGTGTCCTTTGGCAAGACACTTAACCCCAAATTGCTCCCGTTGCTGCGCCAACGGTGTATGAATGAGAATGAATGGTTAAATTCCCCCTGATGAGCAGGTTGGCACCCTGCGTGGTAGCCCCTGCCATCAGTGTATGAATGTGTGTGAATGGGTGAATGACATGTAATGTAAAGCACTTTGAGTGGTCGTAAAGACTAGAAAGGCGCTATATAAAGTACAGTCCATTTAGCATAAACATTTTGAATGTGACTAATTTAGATTGCTGAAGCCTCATATAAACTGTGGGATGTGTTTTTACAGGACTGATCTCTTCCATTGGAAGTGCATCAGAAAAGAATCTCTTAATGGACAGAATAAATTGGAAGAACGATTACATCATCAAAAACAAAACTAGGTACATGATGATTGTTTTAAGATAGACTTCAAAAAATGTGAACCTATCCTTTAATTTGCAACAATTTTGCCACAAATAAATCAAAAAATGCCACACATTTGTTGGTTTTGCTTTCTCAAAAAAGAGAATTATTTTATACATAACCCTGAGCTGCTTGAAATTGTTGATATTTGATATTTTTCCTTTGTTTTATGGATTAAATCACTCGTATAGATTAACTAATTTCAATTAAAAAATCAATAATTAAAGCAACAAAATCAATAATGAAAGTAATCAGTACTTGCAGCACTAATTGATTATTACTGAATAATAATTGCTAATACCCCTTCTGTATAAATATTTAATATATGTAATATAATAATAGGTTGAGCGATGTGAGTATGATGAAAAAAGGTTAAGGCAGTTAACCTTTCTGTCTTTGTATTTAATGTGTGTGTGCTGTGTGGTTGTCAGTGTGCCGTATAAGTTCAATGTGTTTTTACAAAGGAATGTGCAATATGTCAGTGACATCGCAAACTCTCAAGCTCTGTGTCGCCCACCTCTTAGGTAAAGCAATCCTGGGGCCTCCACGTCTCTACCAGGAGCTGCAGGAACTACAACATGACCTTTCTGTTGTGGAGGAGGTCACTCTCCTCGTGGGCACGCTGCAGGGACAATACCAGGTACATGCCGCTTCATGTTGTACTTTTATTGTCCCTGGACTATCTCACAGGAAAAATGTGGAAAATAATTCAATGAAGTCAGCAGAAAGGCAACATCTCAGCCATAGGTTTCCTCAGTCAAGTTGACTGTACAGGCCAAATCAAAGAAATCACAGATTGTTACTTCCATCAAATCACTACATAGCCTTGCCTGGTTCACTCAGGCTTTGTCCAAATATGCCTCTTTAAAATGCTCCCACATCCTGACCTTCACATCTGCTATTCTCTTTTCTGTGTTACACATGATTTGTAAGCTGTGTAATATCAATATATTGACTGGAACTATGTGAAATATGGAATGTATTCTGTAAACTGCAGCTTACCTTACAATAACTCCTAAGCCCTGAGAACACAACGAAGGATCACAGAGCCAGGAAAGACAAAACTGAAATACGCACAGTTAATTCAAACTGCTGGATTCCCCTGCAAACTAATACATCAAGTTTGGATAGCACAAAGATAACCATTTGAGAGAAATATCTGCTATTCTTCATAAAGAAATGGCAAAAGCATGCAAGATGTTTAAAATGTGATCAAAGAGTGGTCTCGTATTCTTCTTGAGTTATCATTTTCTAAAAGCATGAAGTCTCCCATCTATCTCCTCATCATCAACAGTGCTACAATGGTGGGAATGAGATGTTCCTCCTGATATATTTGATACAAGTGTCAGATTTGCTATGTTGCAAAGGAATCCGGCAGTGCCCTCCTGTAGTGTTCAAATCAGGACACATCCCAGTAGTCTGCCACTAACACATTAACAATATCATACACTACATAACACACAGGAGGTATACTCCAGCAATCACCAAAGAGCCTCTCAGGCTAATAACGGCACCTTTGCCTCTCTGCACTTAATGAGCACAATGTCCTCAGGAGGAGTGATATTGGCCTGGTACTAAATCACTGATTTTCAGGTTCCACCTAGTTATAATGTTGTCCACTGCACAAAAAGACGAAATACTTTTCCACAGCTCATTGACTTCTGAAAATTGATTTGATACTATTTGACTTGAGGGACTAGGTTTTACTGTAAAATGGATGCCGGTGTTGAATTGAATTCAACATTATATTTGACGGGATAAAAATGCCGTGAGCATGTGGTTTCAAATTATGTACTGCGGTTTTATGTGACTGGATTTAGTAAGTATATCAATATGTAAATACATCTACATTACACCACTGTGCCTCTTTATGCATGTTATGCTTGTATGCGTGCTAGACGACATACTGTATGACCCAGCTGAGAAACAAGTATTAACTGTGTGTGTGTGTGTGTGTGTGTGTGTGTGTGTTTTTTCATCAAAGAACCTGAACACCACCGTGGCACAGGACTGGTGTCTGGCTCTGCAGAGGCTTATTCGCATCAAAGAAGAACAGATCCAGAGTGCTAACAAATGTCGCTTACGCCTGCAGGTGCCCGGCAGGCCAGACAAGTGAGTAGTACCACAAATACAGATGTGGCTTTAAGTAAATCTAATGCGTAGCCTATTTTGAAATGTGAGTTCACACATGTATAGGAGTAAGAAAAAAAGGCAGCATAATGAACAACAACAGCAACACCAAATATTTATCTCATATTGGTAATTGATTTAACAAGTTCGTAAAGATGGAAGTGCTTGATTTATACAGCAGAGTTGATTCCAGAAAAGGTCTTAATGATGAAATAACCAGAAAAAACATAGACAGATCCAGGCTATCATACATTACAACATGGGTTATAATGATGAAGAATCTTGACATTTTGTATGCCGTTGGAATCTCTTGTATAGCAGGTTTATTCTCAGCCAAAGTTCAATGCCTACACCCTTTGCGACAATTTAAAAAAAAACTTTTTTATATATTTTTTTAAAATTGTATTCCTTGTAATTACACTTTGCCATTTTTGCTTGGTTTACAAAATGAGAGCGGCACAAAATAGAAGGGGAAAGAGGGGAAAATCCAGCATGTTGTGGTTACATATATGACACTTAGGTCACTGGGCCAACAGGACACACTAACCTTTTGCAAATTAGAGGCAGGAACAGTTTATTCTGTCATGAGTGGGTAATTACTTGACTCAAATAATACACTTGCTTCAGTACTCTGGTGGAATAATGAATAGCTTCCACAAAATGTTTTTCAGGATTGAATAGAGACACTTTTTTTCCCCTCCTGAATTCTGTTGTGTATGAGCCTTTATCTAAGATTTGACATTGGTACATTACCTTCAGAATTACTCAATTATTATATATTTTTTATGTTTACAGAATCTTTGCAAAAAGACACGATCTGAGCAACGGAGTAGAATATTCTTCTACGCTGCAGTAGTATCATTCATCTCCCAGCTTTAGGATTCATATTAGATTTGACTTTAGAAGAGAATTTACAAAAGTAAACGGTGATAAGCAAGTTAATGAGCCATATAGTTTAGAAGGGAAATTATTTCCTCAGAGTCCCCTGATGTTTTTCATATATTTATGGCATTCAAGTAGATTACTTGCAATGCAGAAAATGACCCCTAATAGATTCTTCACTCATCTGTCTGAAAACTGAATGTGCTGAATATATACACTTATATGCAATCCTTAACATAGAAGTGTCTTGTCATACATAGGATGTTAAAGTGACTGTCTTAACATGTTGAAGTGGATCGTGGTGGGTGGAGTGATGACTGAATGACTGAACACCTACTTAGAGAAAAACAAAGATAGCAAAGAGAGAGCATATGTGTAGCTTAGACTATAGCACAGGAACTAGGAATAGCAAATAATGGCAGATTATAATGGATCCCATTTCATGGCTTCTGGTGGGGATAGGATAAGAAAGAAGCAGAGGAGGACAAAAAGAGAAAGATTGCGATAGAGAAGCCAGAGCCCTGCTGAGAGAGACTAAGCAGGAAAAGGAGAGGAAGAAAAAAATAGTGAGAGTGATGATCGACCTCCCCCATGAAAGACTTGGCTCTGTGCCGGCAGGGCAGTGGCAGTCAGAAGAGTGGGTCTAATGCTTCAGAGCCAGGGAGAATCTAACTGTGCCAAGCCAAGCTAAAGTGACAGCTTGAGCAGCGGAGCTGTGCAGATCAGTTCTCCCACATCTCCCAGCTTCCTCGTCGGCTGTCACACCAGGCCTGCAGGGCCAATCTGCTTACTCAGATGTTTGGTGGAGCCAGATGTCATGCTTACAAGAGAGTCCCCGAATTCCCCTTCAAGGGGTACCCCATTTGCTGAGTTCCTCAGATAATGTCATTAGCAACTGCAGTGACAAGGAGATTTCCCACCCCTACATATGTCCAAGATGTAGATTTGTATTTAACAGTTAAATAATGTAGAGCAAGCCCTGTGCTAAATTCATACTTGGAGATGGCCACAGAGTTTTTGGGCAGAAGGAAAAGATAACAATGTCAGCTGAAAGAGAGGGATCTCCTGTAGGGAAAAAGAGCCAGTCCTGGGGTTATGTGATAGCAATCTAATTGAGGCTGGGCCTCGGAGTCGGGTGGCTGGACCGGCAGTGAGCCTCGGGGCTAGGGGTGACAGGTGGCACAGTGGGTACCCAAACCATTCTGACACTACCCAGGGTGCAGCAGTGGCAGATTGCAGGGGAGAGCAGCGGGCAGCCTGGCTCTGTCTTTCTCACTAACACAAACGCACCCACAATATTTTCCACACACAAACAGTGGGTTCCCCTTGCTATTCTTCTTCGTTTTGTCACTAATCTGTGTAACCATCTACAGGGCACAACAGTGTTTTCTGTGTCTGTATGTGCATTGACACATGCTACTGACAAATGCACCTGCAAACAAGCACGCATGCTTCTCTCTCACACACACACACACACACACACACACACACACACACACACACACAGGGACACAAACACACAGGGACACAAACACACAGGGACACAAACACACATACACACACAGTCGAGCCTTTGCACACACAGTCGAGCCTTTGCTCTGCTGGTGAGAGAGTGGGGCCGCAGCAGGGACCCCCTGTACTGAGTTGGTCCCCTCCTGTCTGGCCGCAAGCGACTCTCTGCAGTCAGGCAGCACATCACAGCCTCCACACTGCAAACAGACTGAGTACGTGGGGAGAATCCTGACTGCTGCCTCAAAGGCAGCAGCCTACGTGTGACAGCAGTTCATTAACATCCTCTTTTACTGCGTCTGCTGGAGCAACCACAGGCACAGATACATGGGCCATACTGGCAAGTGATAAATACAGAGTTCAAATTTCATAGTTTAACAAAATGTGTTTGTTGCTTCATCCCCAACCTCTTTTTCCACTAGTGCAGCATACATGAAGGAAAGGTATTGTAAGCACAAAGCCTCTTTTTATCATTGGCCCTTTTATGGAGGCTGTACAGGCTACCTGAGGTGGATGGCAAACCTTACATTCACAGTCATGAGACTGATTCAGGTTTTATTTTTCCCAGTTCATTCTGGCTGAGAGTCTGAGAGCCTGAGAGTCAAACAGATATGCTCCCAAAGAGTGTCTAGAGAGTCCTTGTGACCTTACCTTGTGTCTGGACAGCAAAGAGGTTTGTCTGAAGAGAGGTGTGCTGGATCCCATTTACAGGGTTTCTTCTCACAATTACAGATCAAGATAATTTCGTTTATCATTACAGATTGTTTTGGTTTTATTTGTCCAGATTTTGAGATATCCTTCTGTCGATTATATTCTTTTCCAGTTAATGTAATTTCATTGTTTATGTCCTTACAGCACTGAGAAATGACATATGACAAATGACAAAAAAACAAACAAAAACAAAACACAGCAACGTGTCTTTTCAGAATGAGTGTCGCTGTTTCACACTTCTGTCACAAACTGATGGAAACAGAGAGATGGATTATGTCTTCCCATTTAACTCGATTTTACATATGACTTCTCAAGATGGCGGAGTGTTTCTTTAGCATCTGTCATGTCTCTGTGCATTAGTGTATAATGGAATGGGAATAGCTCCACCCCTGCATCCACCCCCACCTCTGCTCTACCATTTTCAGCCTTATTTGTCAAGAGGTTGCTTGCTCATTTTTTTTTCTTTTTTTTCTTCACATTCACACAGGCAGGAATAACCACAGTTCACTTTCAGTTATCAGGTGCAGTGTTGTTGGAGCTAAAGGGCATTTTCATGGAAGAGTTTGTGTTGCTTTGTGAGCTGTCCAAAAAAATTGGAGAAATGTGATCCTCACATCATTTAGTAACAAGGTGTTCTTCACACACTGTTTAGATTATTTCTTTATATGGAGACTTTAGGAATGATTTGAGTGGAATGAACCTTAAATGATGAGGTTTTTTGAACAAACTGCTAATAAGACTCCAACCTGAATTTAAAGTTGTTTTAATGCAGTTGAGTTCACACAATTACAGATTTTTTAAAACAATATAAACTGTCTAAATTAAGTAAAGATGAAGAAGTAAATGCTCCTGTGTAATAATCATGTGGTGACTATAACCCCAAGTAGATAATATGATGTGACATTTAACCTTAGCAAAGATAGTTGAACGATATTAATTTGAATTCTTGCATTAACTTTTCATAATGTGGGCGGATAATTCAGTATAAGTAACACCGGGTCACCGCCTTCTTCAATATAAACACAAGTGCAAGTTCACTCATTTGAAGTGCAAGCATTTAAAATGAACTTAAATGTATCAGCCTTGTTTAGAACACAGATTATAACAAGGTCTTGTGTTATTCTGTGGTTCAGCAGTGACGTGTACGATACAAAAGGTGCAGACCTGGATCATATCAATTTTGATAACCAGGTATTTTCTGGTAATTAACAGTATGTAAGGTCATACCAGATTGAATACATGTTCATTATCTTGCATCATACACAGTAATAAAGTGCTGTTAGTGACTGGTAGCACATTGTTAGTTGTCAGGAGAGGTGAAGGCTAACTTGATACAACCATTTGGTGCTGGAATTTCAATCAGTAGGCTTTATTCACAAGATGGCTACTCTACACTTCACGAGTGGATGCCTGTTTTTACCTCATACTATTCATTCTTTTTTTTCTTTTTTCTTTTTTTTTTTACATTTTTACATTTCATTTTATTGATATGATAGATTAACCATAAATCTGACAGCACAATTAACATTTATAAGTAACCTCATGAACTGTCACAATAACTGTTTCATTAAAACAGAAGTGTAGCTGTAAATAGCTCCTGTAAAGTTTTTAAACCTGAGATTCTGTCCTTGTTTCAGTTTGTGGATTTGGACCACATAACCCAAGAGTTTCATTTGATGGCCCGATCCTTCACTATGACATTAGAGCTCAGCTGAGAGGCTGCAGCTCACCTGTTTGTGTGTCTCTGAGACATCAGAGCTCACCTCAGAGGCTGCAGCTCAGCCATGTGCCTTTGTGTTTCTCAGGCTGCTGCTGCTGACAGGATTTTTATTATAAAAATGATTCCCAGCAGTCACAAACAGTTCAGTTGGACAAGCTGTGGCTAATTTAGCGTATGAATAATGTTCATGTCTTAATGACACATATGCAGTAATAACTGCTGTTGATCCACTCATGGGAAAGGAGAGACACAGCATCAAATAGTCAATATTTCTCCCACTAATTTCAAAGATTAATGTTTGAATTGATTACAGAACATTCTTTTTAACTAAGCTCAACTGTTACTGACACTTTGGTTCCTCTTTAAAAAAGGACCAGATGTCCTAATTTGCTTTTGGGAGAAATTTTCACCAATAGTAATAAAACTGTTTAATTAAAGCAGCATTGAGCAGCAATGGCAAATTAGCAAACAAAACCTAACACCTGAAATTAAATACAACATCAAATAATCTTAGTTGTTACTAGTGGGGTTGTTTTCAGTCCTGTGAGGTTTGGGACATTTAAACTATAAATACTCACCGCTTCAGATCGTCCACCTGCTGCTACCAGGCTGCTTCTAGTCAACAGTGCATACTACTTGAAGTTGAGGGTACCAGATCATCATGTTGAGTATCTCCCACATCTTCCTATTTCACTCTTTATCATTAATAGCCAGTTTCTTTCAGAAAACACACAATCCTGGCAACTCTGCAGAGATCTTACAGTTGGTAGGGACAATCCAGCAATGCCTTGATATTGGTAGGGACAAGTTACCACTGTGTATAACCAAATCTAGGTCCATGCATGCATGTGACAAACAGCCAGTGTACTGACCGCACAGACATCAGATGTGTTTGTATGTGATTGACTGATTTGAGATATTTGTCCTTTCTGTTATTTTTGCCTCATTTCACATCGCCTACAGTGACTCCTCTGTCTGTCTGTGTACACTTGTGTCCTTGTATTGACTTGGGATACAACTGTGTCACCTCTATGATTCACACTCAGTCTGATCATACCTTAAGTCTCTTGTAATATTTTTCTGATTGATTGTCAAGTTTGTCTAGAACTAGATCAACAAACCCTTGTAGGGACACCGTCTCCATTAACTCGTCTCACTATTTGCAGAGCAAACTTTCTCTCTCCTCTGTTTGTTTCTGTGGAGGTGAACTGAAGGATGGGTGCATGACAGGTTGCCACTCAGCACTCACTCCTACATCTGTCCTGTCCTTGTGCATTAGTGTCACATGTGTGCTTCAGCGTTGACCTGCTCCCATAAATCAGCTGGGCTGGCTCCTCCGTTCGCTCCCTTGGCCTACTCTGCCCTCTCTCCTCAACCCCTCCCTTTCTGACTCTCAGCTCTCTTCATCTCCCCTCTGCCAGCATGCCCGAGTGTAGTTCTCCATTCTGGCAGTGCACCACACCTGCACTGCGGCTGTCAATCAGCGGGCAGGAGGGAGGAATCGGAGACTGCGCTTAGTTTAGCATGTTTGAGGCCGTGTGGGTATGAAGTGTTGCCTAAGGAATCCAACCAAGTGAGTAGTTGTATTCTCGTCACACCCTGTCTCCCCTTCTGTCTTCAGCAAATTGCCTCTGCCATATTTAAGCAGTGCATTGTATGAATTACACTTCTTTGTGAAAGCTCCACTTTTTCAACATGTCAAGGAAGTTTGAGATCTTATTTTATTCTGTTCTTGTCTGCAGTCTTTCTCTGTCTCTGTACGTGTGTGTCTCTCTCTCTGCCTTTTTCTTCCATGCTCTATGAAATTAAAATGAATTTGCAGCCAGCAGCGGCAGGTACGATAGAAGCTGAATTTCAGACTGTGGTCCGTTCTCCACTTAATTACCTTCTAATGATGTCTGAATGTAGAATTGTCTTCCATATATGTGCCTAAACCCCAGTCCTCCACCCCCCCCCCCACCCTTTTTTTTCAAACACTCTTTTGCACTCTTCATTTCTTTCTTTCATTGTCTCAGAATCACTGTGAAATGGTTGTACAGGTGACTGAGGCAAGGCCATTATTTTTGGAAAGCTGCTTAATGCTTTAAAAAGATGTTTCATCCTTGGCCCGACAGCTTACTGTAGTTCCAATAAATCCTGATCAATCCAGACAACAAAGTGCCCTTGTCAATGTATAGGCCTACACATTGGCTGAGTCATTGCAAATGCACAGCTGATGATGCCAGTCTCATTTTATATTGCTCAGCAATAAGCAGTTAATCTATTTTAGTTGATGGGAGAGACCGCCAAATATTTAAATTTAACGATGCGTCTAACAAACTGTGATTGAGTAGGTGTTTCAGGAAGCTAAATTCTAAGATAGAAGTCTATAACCAGATTAGTTTGTATGTTTCTCTAACTCTGTGCTTTTTAACCTTTTTGGATACTGGAACCCCTTTTGAGCTGTCCTGAAGACCCTCTCAGTCACCCCCAATAACTGCATAAAACTGCATATATATACACAATCAACATGAATATGATGTAATCCTATTTATATTACCTGTTTTGCTCTCTAGCTTTGCTTTCCTCTCCTGTTGACTAGTGTCTGTTTGACTGTGGTCCAAAACAGATGGCCGTTTTGTTTAGTCAGAGCCATTTCTCCATATTGCTATGCTATGCTATGCTATGCTATGCTATGCTATGGTGAAACACAGTTCCTCTTCTTAGTTTGTGTGTTTGCAGTTACATATTAAGTGCTACATGAACCTTGCAAATCAAGGACTTTTTCACAACATGCAAATATTTCACAATAAGAGTCTTATTAAGAAATTAAAGGTTTCTGCCCACTGAAATGCTAGAGGGCTTTTAAATTGAAATGGATACAGAAAAACATTTTATTAAGAGCATCGTGCAGTAACTTCAAAGGGGGATAAACCGGAGTGGATCAAAACAAGATTTCATTCTAGAGTATGACCAGTAATACTTATCAAACATGGATCAGCCAGTCTGCGGACCCCTGGTTGAGAGATAATTTTTGGTTTATCACATGTGATGTTCTGTTATATTCAACAGCAGATATTTCTTTTAATAGCTCCCTGGAGAGCTTGGATGAGTCTCCTGTCCTTTCTTGCTAAATACAGTAAGAAAAGAGTAACTAGACCAAGAGACAGCATCACTGTTGATTTTGTGGCAACAAAACCGAATGATAAAATTTATGACAAGAATCAGATTCGGACTCCCTGGCCTTTTACAGGGATATAAAAAAAATAATAATCATCCAAAAGGTCATCCTTGTATAGAAAAATACTTTGTTAGCTCATGAGATGCTGCTACAAATATACAAGTAGCTCACAGCATGCTACTTTATAGAACCTCAGCACCTGCTTGGCAGTAATAGTAGTTTGGTATGGAGTGAGACATGAATCAAAACAGTCTGAGGCACCTGAAGACTTAAGATTGGACATTTTTCCATTACAGAGCACAGCAAAGTAAAATAAGCTGTTTACCTGTTGGAGGTGTACAACAGCGTTCAATCAAACATCTCACTGTGGTTGTTTCTGCTTGTTCTATTCCTCCCTGTATTTCTAACTGATCCGCTAAACCAGGAGCTCTAAATATCTCCATATCTTGTTGTGACAGTTGGTTTTTACTGCTGCTAATGAAGCTTTGCTAATTTACTGTTGCACACATTTAATTTCTTTTAAATTGTTTACAATAAAAATCTCCCATTATTGAGTCATTTAAAAGCTTTTATTATGAAGCAGTAAATGTTGAGTTTGCATCAGCTGTAACTTTACATTACTCTGATACGGCTGCCCCTTGGCAAACATCCAGACATCTGGCCAATCAGATTAGAGTGGACTCATCTGTTGGTGAGCTTTAAAGAGACAGGAGCAAAGACTCCTTGTCAAGAGACTGAGGCTGAACTGAAGGACTGCATAAAGAGGCAGTATAAGATAAATGAGTTTTCTGGACTGTGAATCATGCAAAGCTAATGTAGTGGAGTCAAAAAATAAGAATGTAGAGATGGAAATGAGTATAATAGGTTCCCTTTAAGTTGACTGTATACACTTCATATATAGTTACAATCTCTTTCTGTAGTTTCCTTCCTAAATTAAAATAAACCTGCCCAGAAACAGGTTATATATTGCTGTAAGTTGTTATGTACAGCAAAACACATTTACAGTGATAAA
Organism: Scomber japonicus; assembly: GCF_027409825.1. NCBI lineage: Eukaryota > Metazoa > Chordata > Actinopteri > Scombriformes > Scombridae > Scomber > Scomber japonicus. The sequence continues at coordinate 29,531,135 of NC_070580.1, read as the reverse complement.
GACTGTTTTATGTTATTTTTGTCTGTGAATCTTCTTTATTTTCTTTGTTTGTTTGTCAGGAGTGAATTAAACTTAGTATTTCATTTTATTTTTTGATGGGATCTATGGTAAATATTCTGCACCTTACCAGTTCTACATGTGAACCCACTAGGAAACATACACTTACTCACACCTGTAAGTAATGTGGACATTTACCATACATAGACGGGGGAAATGCAAAATCCAGCATGAATATGTGTCAGTGGCATGTAACAAGGCCTTAAGCAAACTGTATTAGCATGATTTACTTTGAAGAGCATGACAGGACATTTTTCAACTCTGTTAAACTTTAAATTATGGATTTGTAATGGGAATAGTATATAAATAGATTAGGAGGTGTTGTGCACGAGACACAGCATCCGTCTCTTGAGAACTTTTGTTCAATGATTCAGTTTTGTTTGTTTAATTTTTGAACACCATCAATTCTCAGCCAAGTTTGTTCTGCTTTACCAGGATATTGTGTATTAAGATATTAAAGGGATACTTCACCAAAATATATCAAACACTCACCACCTGTGAGCTTTAAAGGAGATTTTGAAAAGTGTTAAATTTATTTGCAGAGGATTGAAAGTGTAGTCGGCTCCTTGGATTCCAACAATAATGCAGTTTCGAGGAAAACAGAAAATTAACTGCTAGTATGCTTCATGTGTTCTATAACACACAAGGTTGTATTTTAGCGATTATGTAACCTGTACACCTACATCTTCACTACTTTCTCTATTTCTTTTGCTCTATTTCTGTGTTTCTTGTGTACACACACACACACGCATGCACACACACACACACACACACACACACACACACACACACACACACACACTGAGTCTGGTGTCCAACTGTGCCTGAGCTTGAATTGGCACCAAAAAGCTCTCACTGATCAGAGTCTGTGCTGGCAATTCCTGATCCCGGTGGAGGCCACATATTAGTAGCATTTTGAGAGTCATAGCCCACCTATAACCAATTTACCGCGACCGGGCTGTGTGATCATCACAACCTGCCCTCAGTGTTGAAGGCTGGAATCATAAAACCTCAGCTTGCTGGACTTAACCGCTGTAAAACTACAAGCATGCAAGCAACTCTTCTGACAGAAAAAAAGCTTGTGTATTAAACTTAAAATCCCATGAAATGAAAAATGTAATTTCCTTGTTGGTCTCTTGTTTCTCTGGCTCTTTTGTTCTACTTGCATATAGCACACCCACGAAATGTGTCATGAAATGCACTTTTCCTTTTTTTTTCTTTTTCATCAAAATCCTTTCCTTTCCTTCTCTGTTGTCAATTGCCCCTTGGAAATTCAGCCGGGATAACGTAAGCAGTGATGGAGAACTATCAGTTCCCATGTTTCTAGTGCCTACTGTTGAACTCTTACCCAGTAATAAGTCTCACAGTAAAGACATGGAAACAGAATCATTGAAACAGAATCATTGAAACACGCTATAATCTTACAGTAATTACCTGGGATATTAGAAGTTCATATACATCAGTACGAAATAAGCAGACCTTTTAATATCAGTGTGACATCATCATTATTTAAGTTTCAGTCTGCTAAATTGGAATTTTTTCTTTTTAACTATTGTTTAAAACACCAAAGATTTCAATTTTTTCTTCAGTAGCATAAACTCTTACCAGTTACCAGCTCTATGGGAATGCTTGGCCATCAGTTTTTAGTGCTCATCTGAGCTCATTATTGCGTGTAGTGGCATGAAAATAAAATCCCTTGCATGTAGCAGTAAGGTTAGAGCTGCCTTCTGCATTTAAAGCTCTATGTGTTGAATGCCTCTTCACTGTCTTGTTTTGCAGATAGAGATTTAATTGTCTGTACAAGCCACTTAACCTTTTTGATTCACAGGTTTGCGTTGTGCTTTATTGTCATCACAACTCCACATGAGTGAAACTTAAAATTGATTCATTTTAATTACTGTAATTACAGAATTTCAAGGTAACATACTGTAGTAACATTCATGTTGTTTCATGCGGCTCTGTGTCAGTACATACAGTACAGTAGACTTAAGCCATAAGTAATAACAGCAATAACCTGCGTGCACAGAGACATAACAACCACAAAAAATGATTGGTTCCTGCAGTTATTTCTCCCAGTAAAGGGAGTACATTTTGTTTTCAAGGTTTATGGTTCAGCTTTGTTATCATTACACAATACAGGGTTGCACAATGCAATCCAGTTGAAGCCTGGTATAAAATCCCAGTAAATATTCCCAATATCTTGCAATATGGACTGTCTGACCTGCTCAAATGATGAAATGAAAAAAAAGAGACGAGCCAGCACTAGTGTGTATATCCTGTGTTGTTTTGCACTTAGTTAAAAATTCAGTATTGATATATCTGATTTATTCCCGCATCTGAACTTGTGTGTTTGTGTGTGTTCTCCTCTAGGTCAGGCCGTCCTGTCAGTTTCATGGTGGTCTTCAACACTCCCAACCCCCTTAGTAAGATCTCCTGGGTCAACCGTCTGCACCTTGCCAAGATTGCACAACGTAAGCACACACACGCACACTCACCATTTCACTCACAGTCAGAGGCACACACGCGCACAGATAGGATTACTATGTCATTTTTATTTAAACAGGATGATGTAATGCAATGAAATGCAATAACAATGTTTTAAGTCAGAGGCTCAGACACATCATCAGTGTTTGCTTCACTCTCTATTGGCTAAAACTGGTGTTAAGACTTACATAATCAGAGAAAAACCAAGACACTCAACTGGGTCATCGGAAGTTTATGTGCTGAGGAAAGAGGCAAATGTTAAATTAGTAAACTGTGTTCTAAGATGTCATCTATCTTTGTGAAGCCAAACATTACTTGTCATTCAGCAAAGATGAGAGCTACTTACTGTGCTTGGAAAAACATTGGAAGTATTTTAAATTCTCTACCAATCATGTTGAAGACTAGGTCTCTCTTTTTTTCATATTTTGACGTGTCAGTGTAGAGACTCAGCACTGGTCAATGTTCATTCATTGAGAAAAAAAGATGGCCAGACCCTGCCCAGCAGGGAGCAGCACAGTTCTTTTTTATCTTCCTAACCTCTTTCCTCCAACCCTTGCCTTGCACTGGCCAGGCCTAAGCCTACTATGCAGCCTGACCACACTATATTACAGTATATCTTCCTCTCTGGGGCTCATCAATGCATGCTGTCATCCAGTGGCAAAAACAAAGACACGACTACTGAGGACATTAATCTGCTTATTTGGCCACGATGGCACGCATATTCAACCCACTCACCACTACAGACTCTTTCTCCATCCTTTGCTACTCCCTGAGTCGCCTTGAGCGTTTCTTCCTTGTCATACACACTTTATTCTGCATTTGTTGTGCATGCAATATGTCTGCGCTTGTGTGCAGCTCCAGTCGTATTGTTGCGGTTTCTTATATCCCAGAGGCCATTGCTGTGAATGCCTGCGCAGAAACATTCAAGGATTTAAAGGAAGTTATTAAAAGTAGATTTAAGGACACTCAATTCAATGTCTTTTGTATTTAAGTGGCCATAGATGTGTTGTCAAAGAGTTTGATACGCAAGCATAGTCTTGAGATAATCAATGGGACCTTGGTTGGTCAAAGGTCAAGAGGTAGACGCTTTTGTGCTTTACAGAAAATAAACTTGCTTCCTGTCTATCTTGAGATTCTTTGTCCTTGAGCATTACATAAAGAAAAAAACAAACACAAACAACAAACACTTGATTATTCCCCTGTTCTGCTGGCTCACCTTTCACAGTAGTAGTATAGCAATGTATGAAGCATACAGCACGTCTGCAGACTCTCCAGTAGAGCTTGCTGTATATATAGTTTGTGACATCAAAAACATCAGGCTGAGCACATAGGATGCTGCGGCTGCAGTGAAGCGCAGGATCCCCAGCCTTTCCTTGTAGCTCACACCTTTATCAGCAACACACCAGGCGTACTGATGAGGACACTGGCATAGTTATAACATGCAGCTCTCCTCCTCCTATGGCTGCTGTGTGGACATGGGTGATATTTAAAGCCAAATCATGCATGTTATCCATAGCTGTCCATATGGATGAAAAACTTCATACCATTATAATGTTTATGGAGACCATAAATTGAGTTCTCTCATAAACCTCAGACATGACTTGAGGAGAATAAAATGAACAGAGGAGTATCGAAATATGTCATTCTAACTCCTTCTGCCTAAATTAATTCAATAAACAGAATTTATTTGGCATTCACTTGAGAACAAAACACCAAATAAATGTTTATTGAATTTTCTCAATTTCTTTGAATCGTACAGCTGTGGATAAAAAGACACACTTCAAAACTGAAGACAAAGATAAAATGCTATCAAAATGTAAATATTCCACATTATTTTTTACTCTCTTATTGATTGACTTTATAATGACTGCCAGCACCAATCTGTCTTTGTTAGTCTGTGCTATTACCTTGCAGCCTCGAGCTCTTGTCACATAACTTCTGCTCCTGTGTGTAAAAAGATAAACCTGAAATCTTTACCTTTTTTTGTTTGACTTTGAGAAAGTTCCAGATGAATCAACTGATTAGGTGAAATTAACAAAGATTACATTTTAGATTACATTTTTTTTGGCCAACACTTCTATCTACTCTCCAAGGCAAATGACAGTACCATGAGGAAGTATAAGCTCTGATTCCCCAAAAATGACAAGTACCCAAGTGCAAGGAGAACAAGCCGAGGTTCAAGGAAAAGTAATAGAGCACAGAGCAAGAACAAGAAATAAAAAATAAGAGATGACAACTTGTTTTAGGACAAGTAGACCAAGAAGGGAGGGCATAGATTACAGAGGCGATTTCAATATATCAAGCTCAAGACACACATTTGGGCAGTGAGGTTGAAGAGAAAATAAAGACTAACATGTTTGACTTGGATATTGATTCACTCATCTCTTGTTAAAATGACAGACAGCATGTATTTAAACTTGAGTTCAGTTTGAGCATTTTTCCTTAACATCTGAATTATTTGGAAACATTCACCCCAAAGAAGTCAGTATTTTGTTTGAGAGTAACAGCATGCATTTAAAAAGAACTGAATTTCCAGTAGTGTGTTTTGTACTTTGATATATGCATGACACTTTAAAACTTCTTGACAGATGTTCTGCTACAGATGCTGCTTTTGAAGTATCTTTTTTTTCTCCATTAAGCCATAGACATAACTCTCATATCATGTATCATATATCACATATCACTGAATTTTTAAAAACCCTGCAGTCCTTACCAACCACAACCAAACATGGAGAGAGATTGCACAGACACAAATGCAAAAGCAAATAGAACATCCTTCAAAGAAAAAAGAATTTGTGCTAATTTTTTCTTCTTCTTTATTTTTATCCTCAGGCAATTATACAGGGCCCTTTCACATTAACTTTCTCTGGAATTGTTAATATAAATTTATATAAATATATATATGTGTATATAGTTGACAGCCCACACAGTGTCAAACCTCTCCATCTGCAATCTCACATAACCTCACAAACTGAGGTTAATGGAAACGTTTTAGAATGCTTAGCTGATAAGAGCTGGAAGGTTATAAAAACAAAAATAAGAGCTTAGTTACTTAAATTGAGTGACAAAACATTTTCCAGATGTATAAAGTAAGTGACTGCCTGAAAGTTCAGCTCTCTGCCCATTTGTTAATGATTGTTTTTAATATAGCTGCTTGTCTGTATGAGATCTCAGGGGCCAGAAAACTGTCCCAGCATGCAATGGAATTAATAAAGTCAGACAGTAGGGATAATGGTGAATGAATTGCAAAAAGTTTAAATGCAAAACATTTTATCAGTATTTTCATTAAAATATGAATGAGAAAAAAATGTATTAATAGTTTCTAATCATCTTTTTTTTTAAAGTAGCTTTTATTGGTTTTATACATTTAACACAACTTTCCACCAAATTGAACATATGATAGTATATAAAATAATAATAATACTACAAAAAATAAAAACATCACTTGAAAATGAATAGACATTTTTTTGTTCTGTTAGTAAGAGAGCAATTGTCTGTGTAAATGCTTAGTATACACAGTTTTGAACTTAGAGGTATTGAGGAAATGGCCATTTGAGAGATACAGTATAACATACCATCAAACCCCAAATTTTTTAATCTCCTCACATTCACACAAGTAGTGATGTAAAGCACCTTGATGATTATTGCATTTTGGTCAGGAATATTAAGAAGTATATTTAACTTCACAGGAGTGATGTACATTCTCATTATCCATATTGTATTATTATTAGTGTTATATTAATCTCAGTCAAGCATTGATGGTTTGTGTCTTTGAAATGATTATACCCCATTCATCCCCTCATATGTGCTCTTTCTGCTTCTTACTTTCAGAGTTGTATTTATGGCTTTTTTTTTAACAATATCTCCAGTGCTGACATCTGAGATTGTTTTAGGCGTGCCATAATAAAGCTTCTAAATTGTAAGCAACACATTTTTCTGTTGCACATTATACTTCACTTTCAGCTCATCAGACATTAGATTGGTGTCTTCGTAATGATCCAGTAGTTTAACTGTGCCCTTATTTAACCACTTTTAAATCCCATGTCATTTTTAACTGGGCTGAGGTGTTATCCCACATTAGTGAAACACAAGACAACACTGGGGAGTCGCCTAGATATTTATGTACTTCATGCCAGACAATAATAGTGTTTTCCACAAAAGGATTAACCGTGTTTTTTTCTTCATTTCCTAAAGGGAGTCGATTATAAAAAGCTATCCAATGTCAACCCCTTGAGGACAACAATTCAATTTGTAACCAAGGCAGAGCAACCTCTCTAGAAACCAAAACATTGAAGCCCTTCACTGGGCAGCCCAGTAATACCCATGAAAATTTGGTGGTTGTAACCCTCCCCTATCATAAAACAAGTACAAAAGAGAAAGTCTATGTCATGGCTTCACATTTCTCCAAATAACATTTCAAAAGAGCTTCCTGACTTTTTGGGGGAAAATGAAGAAGGAGGTAGAGGAGCCAATGGAATCGATTGGAAAACATAAAAACTTTCAGCAATATATTAAACTTAATTATATTTATTCTTCCCATTATGGACAGAGACAATGTTATCCATCTTGTGTCTTCTTCCAACACTTAAGCTAATATGGGCTCATAACAAGTTTAACTTAGGGTGCTTATCTCTGGTGTTATTTTAATATCCAGATACTTATAACCATCTATGGCATTTATAGGTGGGGTACTGCTGATTTTCTTATCTCATGTCCATTTGGGAAATTGGTCAAATTGACTGATATATAAACATATAAATATCAAGACCAATGATGTGAATTTTCAAAGTATTGATAGAAATGCTATGGCATCATCTGCATCAATATGATATGATGCTCTATGTCCCCTATAGTCATAGTACTTAAGATTAAGGATGTGATCTTATTGCTATTGCCAACAATTCCATGGCTGTGACAAAAAGTCAAGGTGAAAGCAGCAAAAAAAGTTATAAAAGTTATATAAAGTTTGCTTAAGCCTTAATGGATTGTTTTCAGCTACTATTGTATAAAGTTGCTCATATTCAACTTTTAAGGTCAAATAGTTACTTTTCTTTTTTGATTGTACTGAATTATCAGGGTTTGCTACTCTCTCCAGCTTTCTGATTTCAGAGTCCAGTTATGTTTGATTTTTTTTAATTTGGAGCTAGTGAAACAAGTAATCATCTAATAGTCCATTTTCATTGCAAAGTAAACACATTTTATGAAATCATAATCTTGAAACATTTTAGGGTGCAAGTGCCATCTAGAAGAAACTCTGATTAACTGCAAATCATTGTAAAATTATGAAGTGGGGAATGAACTGACGAAACAGTGCTATCATATATGCAGCTTATTGGGTAGCAGAGAAGTGGAAATTAAAAAATGATCCACATGAGAATAGGTTTTAAATGATGATGAATCACATGAATATTCCCCTTTAATTGGATTCAATTGGTTTTTGCGTTCTCCGTGGGTTGCAAAGGTTCAGCTCCTTTATAAACTGTTGTATTTTCTTTCTACTTTGAGAATGACAGATGTCTGGCACAAATATACGATTATTAAGGTATAGGTCTAGAGTGCAGGTAAAATTGTCTGCTATCATTACTGTACATGGAAGGGAGGCAATGAGGGATTGTCATCATTTAGGTCAAATTGATATTTTCACTCAAAAGAGTGCCCTGTACCACCAATTACCTACCAGCTGTATCAGAAATAGCAGTAATCACTTTGAATGGCACAGACTTGTGAACCAACACTATAACCCTTCTAGAGTGAGAGGAGAAGCATAATGCCAGTACCTGGTCTGGCCAAATCCTCCCTATCTTCAGTAATTCATCATTAAGTAAATGACTGTAGTATCTTGGATAAAAACAATAAAGGAATCAGGCTGCTTAAACCTAGTAATAACCTGTTTCAATTTAGTAATTTTACCCATCCCCCTTACATTCCAGGGGGTCTTTCTTCTTATTTGAAGTCATCTTAAACTAACATTAAACCACATTTTATTATCAGCTCTATAAAGGAATAAAGATGTTGCTTCAGTGTAAACTTAAGAGTGTGCCTTAATGCAGAGTTATATGTGAAGAATGCATATAAACATATAAAACAACAAAATTCTACCATAAACTAATCCCCTTAGCGGTCATCCTGAACAGAGCAACCTCTTGCTCCCTCCCACCCTCCCACCCTCCCCCTCACCTTAGGGTATAGTTAAGTGCACAAACTGATCTACTGGAAGCAAGGGAGCAGTTGAAACAAAACTAGAATAAACAACACTCCCCTTCTTTCCCCAAGAAGGGGAAAAAAGACAGTTTTGTCTCCTAGTAACCATCTGATATTTTCATGGACAAGCAAGCATTTATTTAGGGTACACTTCAGGGACGTCGGCCATATAGATAGTCCATTTCTCACAAAGACTATATAGGCAACGGTAGGGTGAAAACCAAAAAAACACACATCTCTGCTAATCTAAATGAAAATATCAGCCATTATATGACAAGCTAACACCATAATAACTAGATATAAGTGGGAAAAAAGCAAAGCAAAAATAAATAGGTGAAAAAATTACCCTTTGCATTTGTAGGTTCACTTCTTATTCAACACATCAAACAGTGTAATTTCTTGCATGGTACAGGAAATTAGTGATAATCTCCATAGATCCAGTTTAGTTCCTCTGTGCATCTTCTATGCATTGTATACCCTGAACCAACTTCTCAGTGTCTTGCAGGGATTCAACCGCACATATATGTCCATCAGTGGTTAGACAAAGCTTGGCTGAGTAAACTATTCCATAGTGTATGTTCAGGGATCTCAGTTGTTGTTTTACCCCATAAAAACACATCTCCTCTGCCTCCTCTGCTGGTGCAGCTCCACCGGTAGGTCTGGTAAGAACATGACCTCCTGTTTACAGAGCAGCATCTTGACTTTGCCTTGGCTGGTTGCATTACTCAAACTGTATCTTGGAAGTTTGAAAACTTCATAATGAGGACACTTGGTGAGGGGGTTCGCCTGGATTGGGCCTGACTGGGGAGCATGTGTGGTACAGCAGAGTACAACAGATACATGTTGTAGGAAAGGTTGTGGGGCCCAGTGCTTCAGATAGCCATTTCTCAAGTAAAGTGATAACATCATTCTTTTCCAACAAGTTAAGCAGTGGTTTCTGAGCCTTTTCAAGCTTGTATGTAAGGAGAGCCTAGCACTTAAGTCTTACCTTTCTCTGAGTTAATTTTGTCCTTGATGTTGCTAATACACTCTTTTACCTCATCCATGCAACTAGAGAAGTGTCGCACATCATCTTTTTAAAATTAAATTAAAACTCTATTGCTATTTTAATTAATTTAATTTAATAAAAAAACATAAAAAAATGACTAAACTGTAAGTAAGTGGGTTAGATGTTTCACTTATTTTATATTTAAAATATTTACCCCGAAATAATAATAAGGAATACAGTGACATTCACATACCAGAATATGCAAATAAGTTAATTGTGATTGTTTTTTTTTTTCAATCAAAAAGAGTCATCATGTGCAGTTGATTGTAGCAGCACCTAGATGAGTAACGGTACATGTTGGCTCACACATACACAGCAGCATTGTGACACACTGGTCCTCATCAAATCATTCATTTGAAAACAAATGGTAGACAAGAGGGTGGGGTGATGGATTTCATTGAATCCCTTGGGGAAATAGATCAGCACCAACCTGGTCAGGATGACAATTACATGTTAATTGTATTACACCCACACTTTGCCTTCCCATTTAACCAAATGTAATTACAATAAGGGAGTTGTTGATTTAATTTCACGGATGGTGTACTGTCACCGAGGCTTCCTCGTCATTGCAGGCGGAGGCAGGCATGCCCTGTGCTCAGGAGAGACAGTTGAATCAGCATTTCAAACGCACCGAACCATGGGCTTGTTTAGTTTGAAATGGGTGCCCCGCTCCGAAATGTCCCTGAATGGTGTACACCACAAATAGCTAATGTTCTCATGCATGATTTAGTGAGTGATTAGACATCACAAAACTCAGTTACCCAGACCCATCCTCACATCAGTGTTTATCCTGTTACCTCCATTTAGAGGAAACATAGCAGTATTGTGGCATTCTCTTTGCCACGTGTGAATATTTGCTTTTAGTGTCATTCCTGCATGCCGTATTAAAGTCCTATCCCATCAGTAAATTGCCCATTAACAATGCCTTGTTAATTCTGTGAGCTTTTCTGTGAACCCTTTGCACCTTGAGCGTTTCCATAACATTTGCACAGGTAGTTGGTTGCGGTTTAAAAAAAAAAGAAAGTTTAACTAGAGATTGTTGTCCTTTAGCAGAATGCTGAAGCTGCTCTGGTAGTCAAGCTTTGGCAGCCAAGATAAGACACGTTTCCAATAAACAGCATTTGTCACTTTGTGAGTGCATGTGGTGTAGTTATGAGGCCTTGAAATAGAAAGTGAGAATTACCCCATGGTGGTGCTCTGCCAGGAGCCCTAGGGTCCATTAATAACCTGGTGTGCCACTGCATCTTTTATGTCTCTCAGAGTGGCCCTACTGTTTCAGATGCGTCTTCGTGAAATAGCCAGAAGCATTGCCTAATTAATGGACTTTCTCCCCTCAGAATTAATTGCTTCCTACTATGCCGTCCCAGCCCTTTCAGACAGGGTTAAGGCTTCAGACTTTGATGGCCCTCACAAGAAGAACAAGAGGCCATCAAATCATGAGAGATTGCAGCCTAGATGTTGGAGACACAAGCAGAGGAATGAATGAGGGAAAAGCAAAAGAGAGAAGTTGAGGGTGTGTGGGAGTATGCGTTTATGTGCATGTGCGTGTGTGTGTGTGTGTGTGTGTGTGTGTGTGTGTGTGGAATGGAAGGGGTGGTGGTGGCGGTGGTGAAAGGATGATTGAGACAAGCAATCAGTCCCACTGCAGGGAACAGAGGGCAGGCAGGGGGTTGTTGCCTGCGGTTACACTGCTAAGTGTGCAGGTCCCTCGCTTTTTCCCTCGCACGCGGATCAATAGATGAGTGGAGTGCAGCTAGGAGGTTCTGGCACACACTCTGACACGCCTTCTTAATCCACTGTGTGATAACCTGTGCCATGCCGATGTTTACCGCACAGGATACAAGAGAGGGGGGGAGAATGCAAAATCAACCGCACTGCATGGGCTTTAGGGAAGACTGCGAGGGCATTACTTTCATTAGCCCAAGGATTCAGATTGCTTGGTTGCTATGGTGACTGATTTTTTTGCATCTGTTCAAATAACATTAGCTCAACCTTTTGTGTAACTGTTATTTTTGTTTGTTTGGTGCTGTTAAAATGTCTCTACTCAATGCATTAGCTGAAATGATTTTCTTTTGATAACACTTTTAATAAAAACATTAAACAGAAGCCTCCTCATCCTCCTCAAAAAAAAGGCATTTACTCCGTATGTGCTGGCATTCTTCCTTAGCCCTAAAATTAATCTGTCAGACAGCAAAGATTATCATCCTATCTCTCTATGCTCAAACATGGGAAATGTTTATGATGAGTAAACATTATCACGGATTTAATTAACAGATCCCACACTTGCATTGATCCATGGGAAATATCAATTGCACTGGTGTATTTAATTAGTCTATATCTTTGCCCTTTGTGTCACTGGGGTTGATACAGCTCCATGCTCTGCAAATTAATCTTCATCAGCAAAAGACTTGAAACAAAAGCATGATTGGAATAAAGAAACCGAGAAACCAAATCTCCCTGTTAAGCATTCCGACCCTACGTCTCCATAAATGATGTTATACATAGTTATTGTACAGTAGCTGGGATTCAGTACAAAGTCGATGACCTTAACCTTTAGCTCGGTGAATCTCATCATTCATAAAGTTTGTTTTTCGTTAACACAGTAGATAAATAAAGTGCAGCGCAGTGGAACTCTCTATAATCTCTTCTTTAACACATCAAATAGAAATAAAATGCTTTTTTTTCTGTGCAGTTTCAGAGCAATTAGTGTTCAAAGTAACAACACCTTGCTTTTAGAATAACATTTTAAACTGTTTTTCACACACTTCTAGATTTTCAATGCCGTGGACATTGGTGGGACCTCTGTAGTATTACTGTATTAATATTAAGATCATTTATTATATTATATTAAGAACGTAAATCTAGTTTTATGACTACTAGCTTCATAATCCAGTGGTTCCCAACTGTTGCTTATCTGATGAACTATTTCACAGACACCACCCACTATACATTTATTAAACAGGTGAATATCATTATAGACATTTTGTCATTCAAAGCAAAGCAATCTTGGAATTATGAATGTTTAGTTTACTTTTTGTTTTTGTTGTTTTTTCCCAGAAGGTTTGGTCTAGTTAGTTTCAACCATTTAGCCAACACTTGAAGTTCTCCATTTGGACTTCTCTGCTTGCTTGTTAACTCGTGTTCATGTTCGGTTTCCACAGCTGATTCAGGTTGGTGGAAGATATGCTGTTGGTTTATTGTAGTTGGTAGTTTATTGGTCAGTATGAAAATAAATGTGCTTGTGGCACGAGATCTCGCAAGAAGAAATCTATAATTAACGGGAGCACCAAAAAAAAGAAAGAAAAAAAGATGATCGGCTTTCTATCGCTCATTCGCACGTCATGTCTTCTTTTTATAATGTCATGTGTGGATCATTAACCTTGTTGCAGCTTCTACCTGCTGAGAATATCTCACAGAAGTATGAGATGAGGAGATGAGCAGGTTGACCTCAGGTCTCTATACTGAGAGCCTGAAGTAGGAGGAATCTAGCGCAGCTATGGAAGCCTAATGATGCAAAAAGTAAAATCACACTACCAAATTATAACACAATTTATATTGTTCTACTTGTGTATTTATGTGATACAGGATTTGTGCAATTTACTTTTATTAGCAATATGTTATAATTTGTGATAATTGGATTCTTTAAGTAATTTATGTTAGAATTTTCTACTCTTTATAATTTACTGTTTAGTATTTGTGATTGTATCTAACTTTTATATTTATGGTTGTTATTTCCATAAATACCAAAATGATCCATCTATAAAATATCTATATGGGAAACCTTTTACAGTGCTGCATACTGCATATGATAATTATATATTTAGAAAGTAAAACTAAAGTGATTCATTACAAGATGATTAGTTAAAACATTTCAATTCAATTTCCATTTTGTGAATTTCAAATAAAAGAACAGTAACGTATTTCATTCTCATTGAAGTTTTCTTAAAGATATAGTTAAAAGCTCGTCTCAAACAAATCATGTTTTCTATTTTTTTTTTTTTTCAAATCTACTACTGAGCTACTCCACAGTCCTTCCACGTACCCCCTGGCTACTGCAGAAGCTCCCACAAGGGTACAAGCACCCCTGGTTGGGAATCACTACACAGATCTGTCAGCAGTCAATACATCCTGCAGATACTAGATCAATCTGAAATTCCAATTTTACCTGGCACAGAAAAGAGAGGTTGGATGTATCTCCAGTAGTGTGAATACGAGCATGGCTCTGTGATGAACTATCAGATTGGTTTATCCGGATAGGATTTGTGCACTCACTGTCCTATAAGGTTTTCTCTATAAAAGCCCACTGCTCTCCTTCACTCAGAGAACCATCATTATAATAATAGAACGAGTACATCCAGGTAAGTTATATGTCATATGTTCAGTATTGCTATGTATGGAAGTATCAAACTAGATGAATTCATGTTCAAGCCAAACTGGTGATGTGTGTGAACATTTGTCCTTCAACAGAGAAATGACAGCTACATCCCTGACACCTAGACCTTTATTGTAACACATATTACTCTATTCTTGTTTTGTTTCTATTTCTGTTTTCAGGTGTTTTTAGTAAGAACTTGCTATAGTCCTTGTGCTGTAGGGGCCAGAGACACTTCATATGGAATCATTTTTACAGTACACTGCATGTGGAATCTCTATTCAAAGCTTTTTCCATTTAACTAATTGACCACCCACATAAAAAAATAACCAGTTCATTGTATTAGTAGTAGTACGTAATTACGGTTTTGATTTTTATTATATGGGACTGCTGACATTAGTGGCTTTGCTTGCAGTTTGCTGCCTGTGTCGACACAGTTCCGCACATTTGACACTAATTGGTATACTGGAAGCCACAGTAAGTCGCATGTCCCAGACCCCCACTTGTAATTACCAATAGGAGGTTGACATGACTGTTTTTTTCATCCCTTAGTCGGTAAGTCCTATTTATGGTAAATCCAACATGATGGGAATTTGGCATGAAGCATAATTCACAAGGCAATATTCCAGGAAAAACACAGAATACATGGAATAAAATGCTTTCAATTAGATCTTAATTTTATACACATCAATGATGTACTCAGGTAGGAGTTAGCAAGTAGTGGCTAGTAAACATACAAAACAGTAAGCTATTTATAAGCAAGTTATTACCGATCACTTTAGTCTACATAACATAAAAAACTGACTTTACTTTAAAAGTATTTTTCTGATAGATAAATAACTTCTGAACTAGACGATGACAGCTCTTGATTACTATGTTTTCTTGTGTTTAGAGGTTCCACTGAAGCAAATAAATGTATATTTGATATAGTGTAGCTTTGTGTGCATGATGTGTATGTGTGTATTTAAGAGAGTGTGCGTGCGTTGAGGTGAGTGGTCTGCGTGTCCCTATTTAATGCCGTTTTCAATTTAGGTCTGTGCTTATCATTTGTTCACCGTTATTCATCATCATTACCACATGGCAAAGACTGAAGGTTAAGGATAATTTACGCTCTCTCACAACCCCTTTCTCTCTCTGTCCATTTGTATGTATCACAGTCTCTCTCTTTCTATCTTTCTGTGTATCTATCTTTCTCTTAAATTGGAAACCAGATCAGTTTTTACTGACAGACATATTCAGTGAGGAGAGAAGTCAGCACACCCAAACGAAGAATTATGTATGCTAATGTAATAATAAGGTGAAGAAACTTAATGATTACTCAGGGGAAAAGGAAATCACTGGACCTGCTGCCCCACCTGCAGAAATGTGCCCTCAGTTGAAGTCTTTTAATAAGTGACCTCACGCTGAGGCAGAGGCTCGCTCAGGGATAGTCAGCCCAGAGGCCACACACACTTCCCCCCAATCCCGACAAAAGAAATTAATTATTAAATAACACTGGAGATGACTGTAAATATAAATGATTGAATGACTTAAAACTTGTAGTTATCTATCTCATTTTTCACAGTTTTTCACAATTGCTGTTTTTTTCCACTACTGTATGATTACTTATAGAAGTACTTACAGTAATTGGATGTGCTGTCTTTAACTGTTGCAATATCTTGTTGTAGATTGTTTATCCTGAAGGCCTCCTCTAAGAATACATTGTGAAAATGTAAATGAACATGGCCTAAAAAAAGATTTGACATACATAATGTGCTCTTTTCTTTCAGTGTGATCACAGTGCACAGTATGATTTGTATCATACAATATGCAGACAGACATTGCTTTTTAAATTTCATACATCTTGACCCTAGAGTTGTGTAGCCATGCAAAGACTTTTATTTGCAGAGGTTGTGAGATGCTCTCTGTTGAGAATTCAGAGGCTGTGAATGAAACTCTGCTTGTCGTGCTTAACAGACTGAAAAAGAAAACTTGAAAAACCCAGCAGAGAAAATCATTGAAAGAAATGAAAAGTCACAACACTGAAAAAAAAAAAGATTCAAAAAAGATTCATCTTTATTCTTATCTCCTGCGATGCTGAATCAATTCACAAATGTTAAAAATCCATTTTTGACATGTTAGTTAATAATGTGATGTTGACGAAAAGGGCATAACTCAACTCAGACACATTTTGTAGTTTATCATCAAAAACAGGCAGTGGTTACAAGTAGTTGTCCATCTGTCCATCCACACGTCTGTTACTTCCATGAACATGATACCATAGTAACGCCTGGAGGCAATTTCTTCGAATTTGGTGCAAACATCCATTTGGATTCAACAATGAATTAGATTTGGTGGTCAAAGGTCAAGGTCACTGTGACTTAATGTCTGGCCCATGAATGTGATATCTCAGTCAGGAGCACCTGGAGAGCATTTCATTATATTCATCAATATCCACTCGGAGTCTTTGAAGAACTGATTAGAATTTCGTGGTCAAAAGTGACTGTGACCCCGCACTCAAATGTTTCACACAAATGTGTAATAAGGAATAAAATGAAGCGATGGCATTTCAAATTTGGTTAGATACTGAATTGGTGTCACTAGTCTTGGAACTGTGGTAATTGTATAAATCTTCTGTGCTGCCTGGTTGAAGATGATTGTAAAGCGTCCGTGTTTTGGAATTTATAGCTCCTTTGTAGCAACATCCATATCTGAAGCATCGTCTACTGTCATGACTACAACTCCTATCAGAATCCGCTTTATTGGCCAAGTGTGTGAACACATACAGTAGAAAGAAAATGCACAAATGACTCTGGACACATGGATGTAAACTGCTACTTGACTGACTGTCTTTCTAATTTGATTTAATGACTAAATATTTGAATATATAGACAAAAGAATGTGTATTGTGAAGATATCCGGGGATTGGAGGGGTGGACGATGCTGTCGTTCTGTAAGGTGAAAATGTGCACATTTTCCATCATTGGAGTTAAGTGTGTGCGGGTGGGGGATGGTGGGCCTATTACCGTGGTGCAGAGTTCAGCAAGGTGACAGCTGAGCGGACGAGGCTGTTCCTGAACCTGCTGGTCCTAGAACAGAAATTCCTGTAGCGGTTCCCACAGGGGACGAACAGTCTGTGGCTGGGGTGAGAGGTGTTTCTGGCAATGCTGTGTGCCATCAGTTAAAGGTATAATACGCAGGATTTTCCAAAAAATTATATAGAGACTCATGCAAAAACAATCCCTTTCAGTTATCACTTAAGACCCATTAGAAGTATGCGTCATTGTATGTATCTACAGAGATCCTGCCCTCTGCCTGTATTTCCTTATTGCTTTGCTGTGTTCATCAACTACTTTGGGTAGTGGGTGTGTAGCCCCCTAGTCAAAAACAGCACGCAGGATGTGAGGTCGAGACTCTATAAAAACATAGCGACCGGGTTACATCACTGTCTCCTTGGCTCTCCTCTGCTCTCTGTCTGTGTCATGGATGTATAAAGAGAAGCGGTGTATGTCTGTTTGACCAAGGGTGGGGCTGAGCGACACTCAGAGGCCACAGCGGACAGGAAGAAGCGTGTACTTTGGCTGCATTCACAACAAACCAATGCATAAGGCAATGTGACACCTTCCCGCAAGGTTGTGCCGATGTATGGGCAATCACAACATAATGTATTTATCTGATTCATGGCATCACTACTGCTGTCTTTCAAATTTGAATGATGTGTTTGCAAACAACAACTGACAAATCCTGGATAGTATGCCTTTTTAATATTATAATGCTTATACTAACACTGCAGAGCACTCCACCTCAATTTTGTTATTCTCATAAAGCCAGGAGACTATAATATGGTTTCACATTAATTGAGTCATTAATTAATGCAGTTAACTTGTATTTCAGTGGACTAAGGACACAGTATAATGGAGCAAAGGACTGAAAATAGTGCCCACTCTTCATTCAATTGAGAATTGATTAAATCAGATCAGATCATATTTAACTGTGAGATTCCCAAAGGTTCTCCTAACACTACCCAATGTTGTTCATTCGTGTCCTTGATCATTTTTGTTACCTCTCTCTCTCTGTCTCTCTCTCTCTCTCTCTCTGTGTCTCTCTCTCTCTCTCTCTCTGTGTGTCTCTCTCTCTCTCTCTGTGTGTTTCTCTCTCTCTGTTAAACCATGCTTTGCAATTTTTATTCAGATGTACTTCAGCTTTGAATTTGGGATGCCCTTCTTGCAAAACTCAAGTCACGAGAGTGATGTTATATTTATCTCCGTTTTTTTCAGTAGCAAGTTAAGAGCAAAGAAGCATTTTAAAATCTAAAATAAGATTTCCTAGAAGATATATTTTAGCTGGCACTGTCTGTCTGTGCAAACTCATGTAATTGGTCCTTAAGTGCACTATCTACCAATTTAACACAATAAGAGTGAGAAAACAATGTTCTTATCAAACTAACCCTGTTGTCCACTTTTAAAATAACTGCAAGCATGTCTGTTGCATTTGTGATCACACCTTCAAGGCAAATTACATGTAAAGCGTATCTTATTCCAAGGCAACATATACAAACAAACCAGGGAGCAAATTTTAGCAAGCTGTGAAATTTCATGCACAATTTAGTTTCAGTAGATTGAAATTGATGATTGCAAAATTACATAATAAGAGTATTTTGGCAGATTTGCCCAGTGCCTTGTCAGGGGGGCACCTGTTGTCAAAGCACGGAGCTGTGAGCGTTGAAATGGCGCACACAACAGGTAAATCCATTATTATAACTCAAATCCAGCAGTTGCCTTTTTCCTGCTGGGGCTTACTCACTGTTGATTAAGTGCAGGTTTAATCACTGCTGAGACCGTGTGTTGGCAGTACCTGGCCTCGCCTCCTACAGCAGGGAATAAACCTCTGGCTGATTATAACATTTACATGCTAATAACACCATTCATATTACATACCTGAGGTAGGGCAATGTCTTTCTAATTATTTAGCGTGGTTTTGACGTATTTTGAAGGAACATTTTTCAGCTTGGCTCAACTGTGGGGGTGAAATGTATTGCTGTTGATAAGTATAACATACAAACAAACAAAATAAGCTGATAAACTATAACAACATCGTGTTGGTACCACCTCAATGAGAAATTAAAAATAATACCTTTTTTTCTTTTTTTTTCTTTTCAGGAGAGGAGAATTCACCAGGTTGGTTATATGGAGAGGATGAAGGGAAGACCATGGCTCCATTTTTGTGTCCGCTGCTTGCCTCTCACATGCCCGTCTTTGCTGCAAAGTCACCAGAGAGAAAGGTAAGAGTCCACTGCTGCCAAAACAAGAGGGAAATCATCAGTAATAGCATCAGTGCAACACATACAAAGCACAAACTTCTTAGTTTGTCTACGAGCTTGTGGGCACACAGGGGAAATAAATAAATGATAAAAATGAATACATTAAAAAAATACACTGATACATGCAGATTATGGAAGCAGAAACACTCTCCATGCTTTTAGGGAATTACATTCACTTGTGTTTCCACCTGCTCAGACCAACTTATTGGCAAAGACGACCCTCACAACGTGCTGCTTACTTTACAAACAGCACGGATAACTTCAATAATTGTTTAAAGCTTCCAGCATCACTGCATGATTTAATGGTAAACTTTTGTGCTTCACTAAGCACTAACCAGAACACTTTTAAAGTAGAAAATCTGTTTAATTTTTAAAAGTATATGGATTTTCTTTTTCCCGTTGGATAAATAAAGACTGATGTTTTGCATATGGACTTAAGTTCACTAAAGTTTGAAGAAATAAAATGAGGCTTTTCAGATATGCTGAAGAGGAGTAACACCAAAACTATGTTATCATACCACTGACAACATATTATGGCTGATGCACATTAATAGTTAATAGCTGAGTGTTTTTATTGAACTCTCTCTCTCTCTCTCTGAGAGACCTCAGCGTACCTCACCTCTTAGCCTCTCCTCACCTGTTGCTGCTTTTGGGTGGATGAGAAGTAGTCATGTGATTGGCTCGGATTGAAGCTCAGCCAGCTCCACCTGCTTATTCTGAGTTTCTCCTATTAATAATATATGAGGCTACTCTGAGCTGCGCCTAGTTTGAACCTGTGGTCACCAAAATGATCAAAAAGAGTAGTGGTCAAGCCCATGTCTGTTTGCACCTGGAGATTTATCTTGTGTTTGTGTTTACGCCAAATTTCAGAAAAATAAAGCAGCCCATCTCATTCATTTGCTATATTACTTACAATGGCCTAATACAACCAGAGATAATACCTTGGTATAAAGAGAATGGTAAAATATGGGATGGTTGACCCTAACCCTAACCCTAACTTCTGCATTACAACATCTGGACTTGGGTGACAGCGTAGATAAAAAGACTTTGCATCATCACCCTTATTAATACATTATATTCTAAACCAAACCAAATACTTACTGTAGTATCATGTAAGAAGGAACTATCACGTGCTTTCATTTGGTTGCATAACGATAAGACTAAAACTGATAATGACTAATGAAGGGAAGACTTTTTTTTTACTGAATCCTGTTACAGCTGAGTTTTAAGTTTGAATTCAGTTCAGGTTCAAATGTGATTAATGTTTATAAACCGGCAGTATTTATACTCAGGAAGGAAAATGCCTCCCTTAGAATCAATCTGTCAAAGTAGTTTGACTTTTCACCGACACTAACTTCTCTTCTAAAGCAGCCATTAGCCCTTAGTGGTTGAGGAATCTTTATTTTAATAATGATTTTGTCGAAAGCCATCTTAGTGCCATTTAACACAGTCATTTCCCATTGAATGCAATCAAAGTACACTTGCTTTGCCCTAACAGCTAAAAATACATTGTCTAAGTGATGATCTCACTCAAAAATACCTAGACTATTAGAATTACAAAGTGACATGAGAGCATCTACTCAAGATACTGCATAATTTCAATCAATACAAGCTGTTAAGACCTAGAAGCCTCCAATAGATCAAATGGTCAGCACAGGTGAAAGATGGACTAAAAGGGTGTTAGAAGTTAGAGGAAATGGTATGAAATCAATGTGTGGGACTGAAAGATGATATTTCCAACCACATTTTCTATTGCAATAATGTGGTTACGGGTCTTACTGAGCAAGGTGGGTGCTGGGGGGAGCCAAATTACCTTTGCCACCAGGGGAGGATGTTATAAAGTGATCATGCAATTATCTTAATGGCTGTGGGACACCCAAGCATAAATCAATGTTCCAACATTAGATTAAGACCTATATGCCAACCCATAGTCTGCTAGCCATGTGGATGAGAGAGGAAGGTTAGGTGAAACAGAAGCTGTGAAAGTGCAGAAAGTGTAGCTCCGACATGGTAGCGGAGGATTTCCCAAAAGGTCTTGCAGACGTTCCCGAGCATTCTGCAAAAGTGTGTTACATCTGGCTGGAAGTGGAGCCAAGTCAATTAATATGTTTTGAGCCAGTGGGACCCCCTGAATCTCTGAGGATCTGCTCGTATTCTCCACTCCCTGCACAAACAAATGAAGCACCTGAGCACACCAGTGAAGGGCATAGCAGCCATGTCAGTCACAAATGTGGTTTACCATGAAGTTATTTCATGAGGCTTTATTTTTTTCGGAGGCGTATCAAATTGAGTATGTATGTATGAGCCTGTAATGGTCGCTCATGTTATTAAGGCTAATGTGAAACATGAACATTTATGCTTGCACTGCTGAGCATGCAACTGTACGTCCATGTACGTTTCTCCTTTTGACTACTGTATATGCTGTGGCTATGCACTTTTGTGCATCACAAAAATGAGGATGTGATAAGAATGGGGGGCCTAGGTATCAGAAAGCTGAAGAGGTAAGCAGTAGTATTTCTTTCCCTTTTTTGACTAAAGAGAAGGTAGCATTAAATGGAGTGACTTTAAGTCCTTCATGCAGAGCAGACTGTGATTAGGGGCTTAACTCAGCAGCAGCCCCCCTCTCTGTGTCTCCATCTGTGCCTCAGCCACTGCCTCTGGGACACACACGCCTCTCTGTGCCAAAGCTCCGCAGCATCTCTTTCTCCAGCTCTTGCAGCTTCTCTTGGCAGTCTGAGTTACAGTGAGTAGAAAGGATGAAGAAAAGGAGGCAAAAAAAAGAAATCCCAGATTAAAAGAGATGTGGCCGAAGGGGCCGAAGCCATTTCCTACAGAAAATAAAGTTCTAAAGCAGCGTAGCATGAACAACACGCACAGGTCACCTAAGGGAGCTCAACCCACTGCTGGCTGTGTGCTGCTCAGCGCACCCCGGTCCACTCGGTGGGAGCTGGAGAGGGATACTGGGTGAACTCGTTAGGCACCGGAGATAAACCTTATCACAAGTCTGCTGAGTGAGAACAGCGGGGGCAGACTGACTCCTCTCAATTTATCTCTTTCATTTTCTCCACGTCTCTCTCTCCCTCTCTCTCTCTCTCTCTCTCTCTCCCTCTTTTACACACACACACTTACACACACCTAGAGAATCAGGCGTTATCGTGGCTAATAGACAAACCACATTCTGATGGGTCCTTGTTGTTTAAAGAGTCAGTGCACGCTCCATTTCGCTGCCCTCTCTGCCATTTTTTGAAAGATGATACAGAGCAGGTTTGGCAGTTGGCCCAAAGGGAGGGTGTGAGGTGGTTGGGTTAAGGGATTAAGAGGAGATACTGTAGCAGAAAGGGTAACAGCTGAACCAGCTTTCTATATAGGATAACCAGCTGTTAAATGGAGCAATCAATATCATTTTCCGCAAAAAAACTAGCAAGTTGATATCAAATTTTAACAAGATTGATGCCTTTAGAAATGATAGATAAATAGATTGTAGATTACATTTGAATGGGCTCCTCTACAAAACTGAAATTACATTTTGAAATTACTATTATTTGTAAATCATTTGCCCGTTTTCCCAAAATGTGAAGATTTAGTGATTTCTTTTCTGTTTCATATCATGAGAAATGGAATACTAAAATTTGGGTTATGAACGACTGAAACTGTAACTGTATCTGTTAACAGATGCCTTTTGTTGGCATCGATTGTAATATTTGTTTGTACTTAGTGTCTGGAACTTAAAACGGATGATAACAACTGTTCCCTTTCATTTCCCCCGTTTGACTGCATGAACCTTACAGAGTTTCATCAACTGTTTGTTTCAGTTCTGTCCAACAGGCTACGTTAGCCTGAAGCATGGAGGCCAATAATGGATGTATTTACAAAGCCCAATAATCTGTCAGCTCAGCAAGCAGTATAACAAGTGGCATTCAATGGCGTCACACAGTGCATTGGGAACTGAATGGCTTACATTATGTGCCTGTCTCTATCTGGGACACATATTTCCTTGCACATTGTATTTCTGTATATATACGCTCTTTCAGCAAAGCTGTAAAGATCGATGCCTGGTCTCTGTCCTGATCTAACCATTCTTCAAGAAGTCCATGTGCATCCTGTGTGTGCACTATTTTACGGTCAGGGGGAAAAGGAATCCCTTTGGCCGCATAATGAATCTCAAACTCCCCATCTGTCCTCCAGTAGGAAAGCACCTCTTCCTCTGCAACTCTAAAAGGTTCTTAAAGATCCAAAGCTACAAAGACTTTCGAAATAGTAAAGGGACATGTTTCCAGACTCCGTTTATGAGGCATTAGGCTAGGACAGGGCTGAGGATGGCTGCTATGCCAGAGCTCTTATAATACCTTGGGGGATTTCATCATGTATGCTTTGAAGTGCGGAATGACAAACTGGAAAAGGGTTTGGGCTGCATCAGGGTTAGCTTCCTTTCTCTTTTTCTTAGAGGATTAGCTTCTGTGTCTCAGCTCAGAAAACTGCAAAGCCTGCTCACATCTCACCCCTAATACACTTCACTAGTTTACATAGATCACACATTTTTTTGTGATTTTTTTTTTTTGGATGGGGTGTGATTCAGTCTGGAAATCCATTAAACATGTCATATAGTAGGTGATTTCTGTCTTTGTCATCTGTGCAATCACACTGTACCGGGTCACAGGGTCTGTACTTGTTTACTAGACTAGCTGGTGCTTTTGGGGGCATGTTGTGCATGTCCCCCTTACTCGCTGTGTCATCCATCTTCCTTGCTGATGGAGTGATAAGAGAGCACCGCTATGCATTCAGCTAACCACATGAAAGTGACTGCATGTACAGAAAATGAGCTTGTTGAGCGGCACCCTTGGCAGCAGCAAATATACTGTTTATGGCTATGTTTATGGCATTGTCTGGTGAAAGACTGATTTACGAACATAATGACTCAAAGCTCTTGCAGCCAAGATGAAGGAAGGGTTCAATAGTGTATCAACCTCAGATGAGATGCCGTGTTATGAAATATGGATTAAAAAAGGAGAAGGACAGTGTGAAAAGGTGGCCTTTCACTGATGCAGTACCTTTCTGATGATTTATTTCTTCCTCTACCTCAAGCCTGTTTTTTTTTTTATTACAATTTTTTTAAGGTAAAGTCATCAAGTTGACACCTTATGCAACGCTTCAACTTCTGTTTTTCTTGAAGGTCGTTTGCTACCTTTCAGAGTAGGAGATATCAGCAACCTCTCTGATTTGTCAAGAATAGACGCCACAGCGTGGATTAAAAGCTCATTCTAACCACAGATCCACCAGACTGTAACAGCTCCCTTTCTAACTCTGCAGTAATATCCTCCTGGTAAACACAAAAACACAAACAGCAGGATGTGCAAGTGCTTGAGACTGTTTGGGGAGTGCACACTATTCTGTTTCGGAGCTTGGTTTTTCTTTTTCTCTGTATATTGCTTCTTCTTAAAAATATAGTATGAGTAATATACAGCATGTAGGCATTTCTGTGACTGTCAGGGTCAAATGAATTGTGAAAATAACCAACAATTCTAATGGTGCTGTGCTCTACATCTCCTTTTTGGCTGTTTTAACTTCACCATATTTCTACACATGATTTTTAGATCTCTCACTGTTTGTCAGCAGTGGCTCCCCACCAGTTTCTTAATTTAGGGGACTTGTCAAATTGTTTTCTACTTAGAATTCAAACCCGCAAAGCAATGTGTATTCATGAACCAAAAATTAATTTCTGCATGATGTTTGATTTGTATTTCTGAGGGTTTTTTTTTTTAGACTACATTTTCATTGCACTAGATTCTCACCAAATATCATGCTGATGTTTTCAAGACATGAAGGAGAACCTAATGTGGCATCTACAACTCAAATGAACAGACTACAGCATTAAATGCATATACACTCTTACATTTCCTTCAACCAATAAAAGTGTTCTGAAGGTTTTTAGCAAGGCTGATATCTGAGAGAAAAATATATTTGCAATTAAATTCAGAACAACATCTCCTGATCAGTTTTATTTCATTATTGTGTCGTCCTCCCGGGTCAAATTGACCCCATCTGTTTTGACTGTGTCTTCTTTCTTTCTTTCTTCCTTCCTTCCTTCCTTCCTTCCTTCCTTCCTTCCTTCCTTCCTTCCTTCCTTCCTCCATTCCTGCTGTTCTTCTTTCCTTCCCTCCTTCCTTTCTTCTGTCCTTCTTTCCTCCCTCCCTCCTTCTCTCTTGCCTTCCTTCCCTCCCTCCCTCCCTCCTTCCTTCCTTCCTTCCTTTCCACCCTCCCTCCTTCCTTCTTTCTCCCTTCCTTCCTTTCCACCTTCCCTCCTTCCTTCTTTCTCCCTTCCTTCCTCCTCCCTCCTTTCCTTCCTTCCTTCTTCCTCCCCTTCCTTCTTCCTCCCTTCCTCCCTCCTTCCCTTCCTTCTTCTTCTTCCTAACTTCCTTCCTTGACTCGAGGACGACAGGAGGGTTAATTATTGTTGTATGTTAAAATGCACTCAAAATCCTTTTCACACAAAAGTAAAGTAAACTTTGTAGCCACTCTTAGAGTAAGAAGCCCCTGTAAAGACGGACCACAGTTCTCTCAACAAAAAAACAGATGGTTCCTACTCATCCTCCAAGTTCAAAGGGGGCAGATAAGCTTTTGGCATGCAGAATATGAAAATGCAGACGGATGTGTCAATCTAATTTCTCTGTGTGAAGCTGGATCACAGCAGACTTATCGCTGAAACTGATACGGCTTGGCCCTTCTGGTCAGCGTGGCTCAGCTCAGGAAAACCCAAATCCAGACACCAAACATATCACTGTCACAAATACAGGGGGCAGTGACAGTTCACAAGCTCTGACTGCTTAACACTCCCGATCAAAGGGGACCTCTCGTTGAGGTCGGAGCAGAAGTCAAACTTTGGCATTCGCAGAGAACAACTCTGAGGGAGTTGTGACAGTTCCCAACATCTTGGCCAATGCACCAGAAGTGTGCAGAGGTCAGACTTTGTTCTTTGTAGATCTAGATCTCTTCTCTGCCAGGGCTAAGAAGCATCAGAAATCAAGTTTATTAAACTTAAGTAATAGTGAGAAGATACTTTCAAGCCAAAAGCGGCAAATCCCAGTTGTGCCTCCTTTTTGCAGTGAATTGAAGTTCTATTTAAGCAGCAAACAAAGATGCAAGAACAACAGAAGCAGAAATATAGCTGTGATGGGTTTGCACTCGGCATGAATCTCGACTGACAGGTTCAAAGTTAATAACACGAGACGCTCTGTAGGTGTGATATTCAGAAATGTAATAAGCACTTGTGAAATAAATGTGAAGACAGAAAATTCCTCCAGAGACGCAAAATGTCCAAAGCTTATTAGACTAGTTCAAATTGTCCAGATTCTCTTTTTTTCTTATGTGTGATAGTGTTTTTATCATACCAAATGTTTTTATAGTAGATTATTTTTACCAACAGCATGAGAGCGTAGAAGAGTTATATTATGAATAGCTGCCATGCTTGCCAACAGTATAGCCTTTCCCATTCATTGGCCAATACTGGCAAGTTGCCATGTTGATGTTGTGTGTGTGTATATTGAAATGAACAAAGGCGTATTGAAATAAACATTACAAATATCAAAGATGCAGCGTTAGCACTGACATGTTGATATAATCATTTTATCGTGTCGTGATCATCTCAGCAGTCTTCATCCCACCATAGATGTCCTGTTGGATCTTTGCAAAGATTTGTTTTTGATTTGGGATTTTTAGTTTGCTGTTGTAAAGACAGGAGGGCAACATAAGGTGTTTGATAGAGAGTAATTTACTGGATATATATATATATATGAATTGTATCATGTATCATCCACACTTTCCATTACATGCAAACTGATGAACTGATTTCACTTAAATTCTCTCCTTTTCAATAGAGGGCAGTATGGTGCATGTATATATATCAACAGAGTAGACACACCCACTGCTTGGCAGCGAGGTCATCTGTGTAAGGCCTGATCTGCTGCTGTGGCAGTTAACATACTAATTACAGGAATCATAGACACTCTCTAGCAATGCCTCAGAGTAGAGTTCTTCTCTGGCCTAGGGTTTGTGCTCACTCTGTACTTGTCAAGATAGCATGCACGAACAAATTATGCACCCAGAAGGGAAATCCTGCAGATCTGCTAAATGTGGTAATTCGGTCACATTCTTCCTCTGTGATTATACATCAATGCAGAGAGGACGATGGGCAAAAACTGCATCAATTGAAAGAAGGAGGAAGAAAGCCCTCTCTTTGATTTCCTATTGTGCCAAACCAATCCTGTCTGTTGCAGTGGCATGTTCTCTCCTTATTTTCTTCACTGGTAATTAGTCTTCCTGCTACTGTTGCTTTCAAGACATGGACTACTACCGCTCTGAATGCTGCTTCATTTACTGCTGTCGTCCAATGTTAAGATATTTAAGGATATGTCTTTACCTTCTGGTCTCTTTTTAAAGCAGCTGCAAATGTGAACTTTCACTTCAGTTTTTATATGTTTTAGAAAGTATTTCCACAGTTTGATTTCAGTCAGTTGAAACTAAGAAGATAACTTGTCATTCCCTTTTTCAGCTCTGTAATCAAAACAAACTCCCGAGCTGATTGGGATAAGATGGCTAGAAAAGAAATACAATAATAACAAAAAAAAAAAGAAACTTTCAAAATATCATATTACAGACTGGAAACAATCAGGCCTAAATTGTAGTGGATTAGTATTTGTGAAACAGTTGTGATTTGTGTTTGTCAGATGTTATGCCAAACAGGCCATAGAATTAGGATCCAAGGATTGTAGGGGCAGACTCAAAATTTGAGAGGTGCTCCTTGATGTGCAGAGCTTCCTTGGCAAAAGTAGTGTCAACTGCCACATGGCTTGATCTGAGCTGGCACCAGAGCCCCTTTTGTTCTGTGTTTCCTGCCATCTGATATTAAGGATTATGGAAAGCCTTGTCCCCTCTTTGTGCCCGGGGTTTCATCTACTACTCCATGTTGACAAACCGTTGTGTCAGTTTCTTTCTTAGAGGTGGGTTAAGATTGCTCATGCAAAGCTTTTCTGGACTCTGTGCCGATGTCTCCTGTCTCTAGCAGAAGGGGTGAGGAAGATGGAGGAAGTGATTGACTACACAGAGAAGTTTTGGCCTGTAGTCCTCTTTTGAACCCATTAATGCAGGGGCAGTACACTGCTTTCATCCAGAGTTGGAACTGCCATGACCGCAGGAGTCAGCAGTGTGGGTCTGTGGAGTTGTGTGTGTGTATGTGTGTGTGTGTGTGTGTGCGTCTGTATCTGTGTGAGTGTGTGAGTGTGTGTCTGTGTGCGTGAAGAGGGGGCATAGCGACACAACGAATTTGCATCACATTTGTTGGGCGTGTTGCAATCGTTCAGCTAGGAGCGGTGAAGGACACGAGGAAGAAAATCTCAGTCGAGTCATGAATATGAGTTTGTGATGTCCTACCAATGTCAGGCTGTGGCTCTGAGCAGCGATATGCAAAACCACTCTCCAACTTCATTCCACTTATTGCTGATATGATCTGTGGCATAGCCAGGGGAGACAGGGAATCGGTACTGTACAGACACTGGTTATTAAATAGAAGGAAATGTCCTGAGCTGGTTTTAATAATAAGCTGATAGCCACATGGTTTTGCCGCAAGTCCTAACCACCTCTAAAGGACCTGATACAGGCCTATCAAGAGTTAAAAATCAGGCTGTCTACTCAGCCCTCTCATGCAGATGGTTTAATCTTATTGTCTTCAAATGACTTTGAATATTCTGAGTGCAACGCAGGCCTGCAAGCACAGCAGGTGGTTGGCCCTTTGATCTCTGCTTGGAGATGCTGGAGGAATTTAAATCACGATGTGACATCTAGCTCATGAAATCATAACATGAACAGCAAGTTCCAACTTTGATCCTGTTGTCCTTTTGTATTAGGTTCATTAGAGAGTGTGATGTATTGGAAAACAGATAATGAGCAAACAACATTTTGCTGTCTCGCTATGGTTGAGTCATCGGAGTGTACATGTCCATATAGTGTGGTTTGAATACAATAGCTTATATGCAATACAGTAGCTAACCGTCTACTCGTGATATCTCTCGAGACTGTGCCATGTCACTTGAAAAATCGTTCTACACACGAAGTCTGTAAAATACCTTTGGGTTCTGATTCAGATCTATTTAAATCTTTAGTTAAAAGACTTTTCCCACCATTTTGAAAGCTTAATAATGTTCAAAGAAGCTAAATTTACCATCAGATACAAGCAGGAGACAACTTAAAGGAAAAACTGGTAGAGGTCTGAATGCTCAACGGGGATCTGGTGGCTCTACTATGCTATGTGGGGCATTTTGCTGGAATGGTTTGGGCCCACTTTTCCACTTAGAGTGAAGGGTCACTCAAAATCAATACAAAGTTGTTCTGAGTGATCACCTTAGTCCTATGATGAAACATTCCTATCCTGATGGGAGTAGTCTTCTTCTTCTTCTGCTGATGCCCTCATCCATAGGGCACGAAGGATCACTGAGTGGTTTGATGAAAATGATGGGAATTATATGCTATGGCCTTCACAGTCACCAGATTTTACCCCAACTGAACACCTATGGGAGATTTTGGATGGCATGTTAGACAGCACCCTCCAGTAACATCTTCAAAACACCATATAAGGGAATATCTTTTGGAAGAATGTTTTTTCCCTCTAGTAGAGTTCAGAGACTCATATTATTAAAACCCAAGGTGAATTGAAACTTTTCTGGAGACATGTGGTGGCCCAACACTTTACCAAGACACTTTACGTTGGTTTTACCTTTAATTTGTCACATGTCTGTAAGAGATATAGGATAGTATATATTTGTCAGTGACACCCTGGTGAAATTATGTGTAGAAAAGCCATGTAATGTAATAGAAGACCTTACTTCACGGGTTATTGTATTTAGCTTTAGCAAGAAACCTGCTGGAAAACAGTTTCTTATTGGTTCAAGACCACAGCTGGTAATGTTATTAATAGTCTTTCAATGTATTTCCTATTAAAAAAATTAAAATGAGAAACAAAGTTGTTGTACTTGTATAATTTGATGGTCTAAAGAGCCACTATGCAGTAATTCATTAGACAAAAACAGACATCTAAGGATAATATAATAAAATAAACATATTTTAGTATCAGAAATATTTTTCACTCTCCCATTAACCAACTCAGAAACCCCTCAAATGTATTTAACAATCCCTTTGTGTTCTGCAGAGTGTTTATTGTACAGGGGAATATAATAGTAAAGGAAGAGTTACAGCAGTCAAGGGAGTGAGTTCAGTAACAGCCTTCGTCGTGTCAATTTAACTTGTGCTTTAACAAGAGCATCATAGATAGAGAGCACAAAGACCACTTTCCCACCTAACAATAAACACAATTAAATTGTTAAAGAGTAAAAGCAAATGCATAGGTGTGTCAGTGAAGCATGGTTTAATTAGTAAGGTCTCAATTTTAGGGTACTTACCTTTTGTATGTTCAGAATCAGTCGTATAGGCTCAGTAATCCTGGTAATTTTACTTTGAAAATTAGATGGTACTCCCCCCTGCTGAGTTATGCCAGTGAGGCATACTCACAGTGAACAGTCATCCTCTCTCTTGTTCAGTTCAGATCTCACCATCTGTTTTTCAGTTTTCTCACAGATCTCTTTTGTTTTTGTTCCCAGTTGCCCTGATTTTTTCATTTGACTTCCTTATACCCTCAGTTAGAATATCAAGCTCTTGAGAAAGAAAAATCTACAATGAATCAAAGAAGTAAATGTCCTACTTTCTTCCTTACATGTCTAAATGTACAATATGGATCTATTTTATTATATCTTAAGTGATTACAGTTTAATGTCAGAAATAAGTTATTCAAGTTTTATTCCTTGGTAAATGTTTGAGTTGCGAAATCAAATTGACTCAAAAGGTCAAATCGAGACCAAACATGGTTAACGCGCTCAGCTTCCGTTTATATTTTAGCAATGAAGTAGTGTCACTTTTCATCAGAGCTTGCTTTCTTGATAAACTGAGCAGCAACTTTGCAAAAATCTCTTATGTTAGTAGCTTGTTTAGTGTGCATTACCTGTAGCAGTGCTCTGGATGTAAGTAATTTCAGGTTGACTGGCGATTCACTCTGCGGCCTTCCTGCTTGTAGCCTTAGGCAGTGGGGTTGCAGTAGGGAGGGAGCGCCTGCACTAGTCAATTACCAGTTAATAAACACTGGAAGTTTTCTATTAGTGCTTGTTAGTGCGTGTAAAAGATTGTTGGTATGTGGAATTGGGAGGAAGGCACTGTGACTATGGAATTAGAAAAAAAATAAATAAAAAAAATACAGGCATATTTTCTCTCCCTGGGTCTAATATAGCACCCAGCTCTCTTTACTCTTGCCTTTCTTGGAGATACTATTCATTATTTGATTTTCAGGAGGCTATGCAGTAGTTGTTTTTTTTTTCTTCTTTTGAACAGTCCAGAAATGTGTGCTCAGGAGTTTCACCTAATGCATTGTTTCATAAGTGACTGTAGAGCAGTATTTCCAATAAAGAGAATCCATTACATATGCATGGTGGAGGCCAAACAATGCAATGCTGGCTGCAGTGTGTCTTGTCATTGATAACATTATAGGCCCCGATTAATATGATGCATGGACCCCTTTTGGATAGAAATTCTATCATATCCGATGCGTGTCCTCCACATATCTGAGTGCAGATTTCATAGTGCTTACTGAGGAATATTGCTGTAAGTAAACACAGCGCACCTGTGTAGCCTTGGGAAGAAAAACAACATTAACTTCTTTTGGGGAAGTCATTCTTACCAGGGGACACTGCTCTGACAGTCTGAGAGTCAATCATTAAATATATACATTAATTACTAAAACTCTACCCAGTCATATTAAACCACGGATAATAATCACTACTACTTAAATTTGTTGAGATATAGAGCCAGTAGATGTAGCATTGGGTAACTAGGCAAAAAGTGTTCACAGTCACTATAAATGGTCCCATCCATTCATTCCCTGGAAAAGATCTAATTATACACATTTTACATTTATCTTACATAAAAGCAATGGATGCTTCTCTGCTAACTATTGCCACCTGGAACTAGCATATGGGCTGGCGCCCTCTTGGGGTAATGGGTGGGGCGGACTCTCTGTCGACCATTGGGTCATTGGTAACCAGCAGCTGGGAGGCCGCCCTCTCATCACATCAACAAATCTCACTTTAATTAGCTCACCTGCCCGTTTCCTCCCTTATCCTCCCCACGCTCCCTGAAGTCCTCCATCAAACCTCCCTCAACCAGCTTACAGGCTCACCTTCCTCTCTCATCCTGCCTCCACACCTGGGAATTGCTTCAGCTTCTCAACTTCACACCTACAGCTTTGCAGACACACACACACACACACACATGCACACACATGCACCAACTCAGACACAGTGCTATAAAAGAGACTGACAATTGACTTGAAGAAAGCTTGGATCGCATTGATTTTTAAATGGTGCCTCACTGATACCTTATTAGCATTGGAATCGCCACTGATATGGTCATTGCTGAAGACCTCCATTTCCTGTGTGTCTGTCGATATAATTTGCACATTCACAGGTAGAAATGATCTCACAGGCTTTGTTGTTATGCTCACCCAGGCTCTATCCATTGGCTGTTTAAAGAAGTTCAATAAGTGGACGAGTGGTTTACTGTATTGATCACAGTCACTGTCTGCACTTTAATGGGAACACAATCTGTCCTTGCTGTGGTATCCTTGTGTATCCTGTGAGCCATTCTCATACAAAATGTTGCTTGATGTAATAGCAGTTTCATTCCAGATTGATTTAATAAAAAAAAACACGTCTTGTGCTAATTACTTCATGATTTTATGGATTTAGTGTGAATCATTGTCCCTTATGGAAGGGAGGACAGTTAAATATTTTAAGCACAACACTGTGACATTTGCAAATAGCTAATTACTTGTACAATATTCAGAAATGAGATTTTCCTTTTTATACCCAGAATCATTTTACAAGTGTAGGCGTCAAATTTCTCAAATGGTGGATATCTCATTAAGAAACAAGCCTCCTCATTTACACATCAGCTCTTTATCTGAGTGATCCCAGTGCACATTTCTGCTTTTGAATACCTTATGAAGTTGTGATTGGACTGTTCTGATAGCGTGGATATATCCCGCTAGTATTGTCAGGTGTACTCTGGAGAGTGCTAACATACAAAGCAATCTATGCCTGTGAAAATTGGCCTACCATGCTTGCCAGTCTCAGGTGGCTGATAAAATCCACCACAACCAAACTACCAGCAGCCAGTCCACAATAGTGCTCTAGTCCCTCTGGTCCGCAGCCACACTCTCTCTCTCTTAACCACAGGGCTTTCCATATGGGTACCTATTAAGACTGCCACTTAATTACCTTTCAAAAAACATTTCACTGCATTTGATGAAAGGCTGGCAGAAGGGCAGAGGGAGAAAAAAAAAGGTAGAGACAGAGGAAACAGAGCAAGCATAAAACAAGGTAAAAGATGGGGAAAAAAAATGTAAGCGTGGGACTGAGAGACTGACAGAGAGGATAAGCCATGCATCTGCATAGTGAATTTGAATAGATGGAGAAAGACACAGGGGGAGTGGAGGAATAGCCTTGCAGTGCAGATGGGGAAAGCACTGGCTAGTATGTTTTTTTGGTGTTTACTGTTTACATACACACCCCCAACAAGAGAGAAAAGGGGTTAGGATCCTGGCCAGAGGAGGCTATAAATTACCCGTGATTGATACTTGCTGCCGTCGAGGATGACAGTTAAAGACGTGCTGCACTCATCGCTGACCCCCCCCCCCTCCTCTTTCCTCCCCCCTCTCTCATCCACGTCTCACCCATTCACAACCCCACCAGCCCGACATCACACAATTAGCTGTTCCGTCTGTCACATGGCCCACCCTCAGCAGTCATACACCGAAAATAATAATCAATTCAATACCAGATAGACCGCTGGTTAGAAAAGCAGCTTTCACTGCAGAGGTTTGATGCACATCAGCTAACTGTAAATGTCAACCTCCATCTCTGCGTTTCAGGCAAACAAATCTGCCATATGTCTACGGAATATGGATTCCTTTTCCCATTTTGTAAGATGTTGGCTCTTTGTATTGCTAATAAATAGTCAAACAGCATCCTTGGTTCAGGACTTCAGCCTCTTGTGTATTCACAGGTTTGACCAATTTCAATTCTAAAGGTAAATGTCACAGTGCAGTTCTACTAACCCCCCTGTGTCTTTTAAGTGATTGCTCTGTGTATATTGAAGCTTGAAATGATTGTGGTGTAGAAATGGATTACACCAATCATGTAATCATAAACTCAATCTTTATGCATTTTTGAAATAACCAGGAAACGGAAAGATTTTTAACCGTCTATCCTTCTACTATTGTCAAATTGTTATTCACTTTCTTGTCAAGTTTGCTGAACAAAACATACCAAATACATGGTAGGAAACTGATAATAAGTGTGTGGACAGCAGGAATAAAAGTAAGCACCAAAACTGTGGATGGAAAAAAAAAGAAAGAAATCAAGTATTGTGTAATGACGGTTGAAACTGGAACAAAACTTTAATATTTGCCTCCAATACTGACTGATACATGGAGCATTATTTATAGTGTTGCTCTTATGATCTTGGCATTGAAAGCAGAAAGCAATCTAAAATGTAAGACCTGCAGGTTATGTACTGATAGGAACATTGCAGAGTTAGTCTTGTTTGTTTCCATCACCTTTTTTATTTTTTAGCGTTCAACTTATACAATTGCTGTTTTAGATACAAACTATACACACATATCTATCAAAACATGAATTCACTGTGGAGATAAAATCTTAAGAAGAGTCCAAATGTTTTTTGGATACTCTATTTAACCGTATAGTGTGTCTGACTGACTCTTTCAGAAAAATGTATGGTGTGATATATCTGCTTTTACATCTTATAATGTGGGCAGGAAGCTGTCAACTCCTGTGTGAAATAAAGTACTTGTTGACGGCAAAGTTATATTCACCAGTTGAAAAGTGATACAAGGCAGTGCCAATTTGCTACTAACTACATCAAAAGAATAAAAAAAAGGAAAATGCTGGTGTTTAGTCATGATCAAAATAGATAAATATTAATTTTGTCTCTTTTTCTTTTTTGTAGCTTGAAGCTGCCCTCCACAATCCTGTCCACTGTGCATTGTTGGGTTTCTCTGCAGCAAGCACCTCTTTACCTCAAGGCTATCTCTGGGTAAGTAATATGTTGCTTACACTCATTCATGCATACATATACACACACCCACACGTACATTTGAATGCCAAATAACTAGAATCAATGACAAGGAATATTCATATTTAACATTTTGGCTTTTAAAACAATTACCACTACCACTGAAATGCCCTTTCTACACTTAGTTCTCATTTACGTATTTTAAAAAATGAATTAAAAAAATTATCTCAAGGCTAAGAAAGCTCAGTTTTTCTCTGTAAAATGTCGTTAGGAAACTATGAATTAAAACAGTATAAAGGGATCACCAACCTTTTTACCTCTTAGAGCTAATTTGACAAAATTAAAATGGCTGAAAGCTACTCATGTTTTATATTATTAGTAACTTTTATTCACATGGCTGATCTTTATTCAGAGGAACTCAATGAGCTTCTTTTGTGTGTAAAGTCACAAAATGTTGCTATTGAATCAAATTTTATTTCAAAAGATCTTAAATTGACCAGCATGTTTTGTGTGTGTGTGTGTGTGTGTGTGTGTGTGTGTGTGTGTGTGTGTGTGTGTGTGTGTGTGTGTGTGTGTGTGTGTGTGTGTGTGTGTGTGTGTGTGTGTGTGTGTGTGTGTGTGTGTGTGTGTGGAGGCATTTTTTTTACATTTTCAGTGTGTCAAGCTCACACTATAATTCAAATAATAATAAATAATAATGTCAGAGAAAAAGTTATCATTACCTTCATCACCTGCGGTTCACAGTCTCAGTCTTTCTGCAGTTAGTGAGATGACTGGCACTACATGGAGTCAACAAGACAAGTGTGTGCTTAAGTGTATCCACTTGGGCTGTCGCTTATGTAGTAATTGACATGTTTGTCTGTCAGTCTTGCTCTGAACTTACATTTCACAAAGTTATATGGACCCAAACAAAGCAGACATTTTCAGAGCTGCTTGGTTAAGGTTCTTATAGTTTTCTGGCACTACAATGGTCCAGATATGCTGTGAATACTGTTGAGATTTTAGATGGGCACCATTACGCAGCTATATAACCTCCATCTCCACAGGATTGACACAGAACAGTTCGGCCATCTGTCCCGAAATCTCACCTATGTCCACCCTCATGAAGAGGTTGGCAATAAGTGTCACACAGGGCTTAAGTTTCTCAAAGTCACTAAATCTGTCTGCTGAATCCTGTCCAAGCTTGTACAGTAGGTCACAATACTTGTGTACATTCAAAGCATCACCTGCCTCTGCATGACTTTCCAACAGTTTTAGACTGGGGATGATTGCTGAAACCTTTAGTTTTTGAGTTGCTGAATGTAAAAACACTTTAACAGCATTGATCATATCACATCATTCCTTTTCTTTACCCTGTAAATATAGATTCAAGTGGTTCAGTTAGTCACACATGGTGCTTTTCCACTACACAGTTCCAGCACGACTCGACTCGACTCGACTCAACTCGGTTTTTTTTGCGTTTCCACTAGGGGTAGTACCTGGTACCTGCTACTATTTTAGTACCTGCTCTGCTGAGGTTCCAAGTGAGCCGAGCCGTTACTAAAATGTGACGTCAACAGACTGCCGGCCACTGATTGGTCAGAAGAGTCTTCGCTGGAAGAGTCATGAGCCGTCCCACACAAGAATCAAACCCGCCATTTTTAAATACCGCCAACAGTGTTACAACCACACGGCTCAATTTTGTTGCTTTGTGTGTGACAGAAAGCCACATACAGCAGCAAGTACACCATCACCTCCATGTCCTCCATTGTTTATGTGTTTGTGTCACGTATACAACGAAGTCACGTTAGTATCGCTGAGCCGTTGCTATGACGACCCCACCCACGTTGAGTAGGTACGTTTTGTAATGGAAAAGGTCGTTCTTGGAACCGTGTCGAGTCGAGTCAGGCTGAGTAGTGCTGGAACTGTGTAGTGGAAATGCGTCATTACATTCAGCTGTAATGTAAGATCAAGTAGGCTGCTCAGCACCAGACCATATGGTGTATCCTTCTCCCTTGATTCCATGAAAACCCTGATTTCACTCAGCAAGGGAATCTGTAGTATCTTACCCCTTCTTAGCCATCTGATTTCAGTTTGGATATTATACTCATCAGATCATTCTCCAGGGACAGTGTGAAGCTTCTGTGTTGCTTGGCCTTCACTCCGACAAAGTTGATCATTTTAATACGACATGATAAATCCCATGACTTTCTAAGCATAAAAGCTGTTGATGAATGACACAATGATAGTTTATAAATTTACGAAAGTGGGCATACAATTCTTAGTGGCACTCTGTCAGCGGTTACAGACACCAGCTTTTCAATATGGATCTTTCTCTTCACAAAATTGTCCTTCAGACCAGAATATCAACTTTTCTGGTTGTAGTTTTCAGTGGAAGTAAGATCAGAAACTCTTCCTTTGTGTAAAAGTCAAATACCATCCGAACGAAGACAGCCAGCTGGGTCATATCACTAGAGTCAACTGACTCATCACATCGAATCAAAAACCATTTGCACCTGTCAACATCCCATTCTAGCTGCTCTGCTGCATTCACAGGCTGCACAGACACTCTCCTTGCCACAGTATTAGCAGCAGGTCACTCAGTCATAATTTCTATCTCACTTTTATGGTTCTTGAATAATGTTTCAGCCACAGGAGTCATCACCTCTTGTTTTTCTCTCTCACCATTTTTTTGTGCTTTTTTAGGAGTGTCACTTTAAAGTCTGTGCTGCTGTGTTGGCTGCATCTTTTCCGCTTTAGTAAACAGCGACTGTTGTATTTTAAGTGTTGTTTTCAGCTCCTTTATCTTCTGTGTTGGTAGAGTGCTACCAGCCGGGAAGTCCTGTGAACAATTGTTGTGGAGTGGCAATCGATGTTGCATCTTTTACCAACTGACACACTTACACCACAAATGAGACATACACACTTGTCCTTCACATTTGTCCCATTCCTCATGAAAGAGTCTTATTGTTCCCCTTCTATTGGCCTGGTTTTTTCTGCAGTCACTGTAAAAATCGTGTGTGTGTTTGGTAGCCTGTCAGCGTCTTTCATGTAACCAAACTTGACGACAGTGTTACTCATTTATTCAACAGCTGATTGGCAAATAATCATTTTGTGTCATAAGGGGGCGGGATGTCTGTGATATGTGATATATGATTGGACAGAAATTTCAACAGGTTTATCAAGTGACTTTGTGTTATCAAATTCATGTACATATTCTTTTCAAACTTTTATGACCTACTGGTAGTTTGTGAGTGATGTGATGAGACCCCTGGTATAAAGGGTAGTGGTAGATAACTGCTGGAGGGTGTTTTATGATGAGTGCAGTCAGACTATCACATTACAATCCCTGGACTTGTGGGAATTAAGACGGATCTTGAAAGAGAGAGAAATTCCGAGAGGAAAAAAAAATGTTGCCAAGAATCTGCTATTAATCTTTACGTTTCAATTTTTGTTCTTCCTCTTTTTTGAAGATGGTGGGCAATTTATCAGGTAATCCTTTTTCGACCTAAGAGGTGGCTAAATAAAGTGTAGGCCCTCCAGGAGACACAGTACGGCTAAGTGTCTGTAAGACTTAATTGCTTTTGTGGAGCTATTCTAAAGACTAGTGGATGCTCACTCAGATGGGAGAGAGGAGATATGGTGGAGCTCTGGCATTTTATGGCATTGTGTTATCTGTTTGAATGCGCCTATGCCACTCTGACCTTCATCCTTTATAAGAACGTGTTATTATAGATGACTTCAACGACCTTGACCTTGTCCTTGTCCTTCCACACTATTTGGAGGAACAAAGGTAGGTTTCCCACATGCTGTGTGTAACATTGGTCTGGAAGGAAAATACTTCCAGTAAAATGATTGAAGGCTAGATTAGAATGTTTCAGTTCATTCACAACTGCATGCATTCATGAAGAGTAAGCCATTAATGGTTGTTTCAGCAGTTATCAGTATTTATAACTGATAACTGCTGAGTTAGCAATATTTGTAAAACATGCCAAATAGCCATACAGCAAAGATACCTGTTAGTAGAGCATTATTAAGTCAAGCCTAAAGTCATTGGAGACAAGTCTATGTCATGTCATATAAAGTCTCAAGTCTTAAGTGTAAAGATCCAAGTCTTGGAAGTCTAAGGCCAGGTTCAGACCGGACATGGAAGCGCTGCGATTACCTACAAAGCGCTGAGGAGCAGAGCCATTTTCGTGCCATGGCTGAATGTGTCAAGCCGGGCAGAAAGTCAAACAAAGCAACGACGAGAGAATCCAGTTTTCAAAATAAAGCATTTCAAAATAAAACTATTTTTTAATAATTAAACACCCTGTTTGACAAATGCGGTGTGTGTGTGTGTGTGTGTGTGTGTGTGTGTGTGTGTGTGTGTGTAATCAGAGCACGAGATGAACACACACAGGCACGTGCATGCACACACACACACAAAAGAGAGAGAGCTGTCATACACACGCAAACAGAGACAGTGAGAAAAAACAACTCCAAGTGTCGACGAGCAGAGCCGCTTGCCAATCGGCGCAGAGAAATACGCGTCTGGTGTGAACTGAAGGGCTGTGGCACGCGCAAGAATTTCTGAGCATGGCATCCAGCTAAAGAAGGCCTTTCACCTAAGAGCCTGAATTACCAGAAGACATTTTTATTACAAATGAAATAAAAACCTTAAAGTGAATCCATTTAGCAGTACATTTATCCACACTCCAGAAATTCTGGAAACAAGACAAGTAGTTATTTCAGAAGTGAGCACATCTGACCTTCTTTCACTATTGTGCATGTTACATACTGTACCGTACGATATGTAACCAAAGCAAGAGAGAAACTGGGATCTACTGAAAAAATAATAGAGAAGGCCTGCGGATCCGGCAAGAATAATTAGTGGCTGAGCGTTCCGCCCCCAGTTGGTTCTACCTCCCTGGCAGGCTTGTCAAATAAGGGATGACACTAATCATGTTAAAGTGAGATGGGCTATGGGGATTTCTATGTGCTTTGATCAGAGTAATGACATTGTGTCTAATCAGCCTGATACCCCAGTGTTTCCCTGTTTGCCTTCACCTTCCTTGTCCCACTTTTCCCAACATCCTACTTCACAATTTTAGATAAAGTTTGCATTTAATCTGCCTTTTAAGTTTCTCATTTTATACACCTATATCAGGAAGTCAGGATTCATTAGAGTGTCAGTAATAGGAAACTTGAAATGAGGCCATTTCAGACTACAACAATCTGGTGACCCATGCTTTTGCTTTCTTAATGTAATAAATACAAATGAGCATTGAGTGTGCCATCATGACCATTCTCCCACGCTCTCTCGCTGCTTCCAGACCAATCTAATTAATGCTGGCAGGGCATTTACTGTTTGGGAAGTTTTTGCTTCTCCCAAGTTGAGAGGAGGAATCTGTCCAGGGCATGACTCCAGATCTATTTCTTTAAATAAGTAGTGAAGACTTTGTCCAGGCACAGTATTTGAACTGGATATCTGGGGGATTGAATCGAAAAGAGTAGGCGACTGTGTTCAATGACAGGGATAGTGCTGATGGTGGTGTATGGAGGGGTTTAGGAAGCACAGATAGACACGTGATTGTATAAATTGTGGAGGAGTCTGGCCAAGGAAGGGCCTTGCCTCTGGCTCTCGTTACACAGTCACTTGAAGCTGTGTTTCTTTTTTTCCCTTTTTTTTGGGCTCCTCGCTGCAAGATAAGTCTTCCCTATCTTCTTTTCACCCTGTGCAACAGACCATTATTTGTTCTGGCTCATTCTCAAGAGCCCACAGGATCGCTCCTGTCCAGATTCAGCACGCTGATACAAATCAAACAAATGATTGCATGCAAATAAGGGTGAGCATGGAGGAGAAGAGCTAAAGACTATATTTAGCTCATGTCACATTTGCACGATGTGATTCATACAGAGAATAAATCTTCGGTGTCTAGCAACAAGCAGCTGTGCTTCTTTTCCAAGATGGACATTTTTTTTCTGGACATCCAACTAGGCCTGAAACAGGAGTAATGAATGAAATCATATTGAAAACCCACAGGGACACTTTAATTGTTTGGGAATGAGAGCAATGGCACCTTAATTGGAAATGCATTAGAGACAGGTTGGAGGGCTCCTGCAGTCTTCGTTTTCTCAGCATTGGCATTGACAGGCTTACACAAAGGCCAATATGAATGTGGCACATAGGAAATCAAACCTCTATTGAGGTAGACACACATCCTGTGGGTGTGGATCAGCTTGGGAAGCTTGTTATGATTGGTCGACCTTTTTTGATAATATCTAAGGTTAGCTGCTTTGTTTGATAGGGAGTTTTTTTTCTAAATTTGCTCTCTTTTCAAAAAAGGACAGACATCTACAGCCATTGATTGAGACTTTGTCCAAATGGAGCCACTGAAGCTTCCCACCTTTCAACAACTCTTCTTTTATGCTTGTGTTTACTTCTTTGGGACACAAAGCATTAAGTGTGACCTTGGACATGTTAATATCAGATGCCAGTTTGACTTATTGAAAATTATTTAATTTTAATATTATTATGAAGTGAGTTGGGCAATAGATCAGTCACTTGATCTTGTAATTTCTAAAAAAAAGCCTCAGTGTTAAGCAACTCAGAGCCCTGTCTGTTCTTCTCTGATGAAAAGATCGCAGAGTTTCAAGAATTGTTTGATGTTGGAGAGATGCCATTGTGAATCCATTACATAATGTGTTTAAAATTCTAAGTGATATTCAAAAAAAAAAGGGGGAGGGGGGAGGGGGGGCACTACAAACGACAAGGTCTGAAAGGATAATTGATTTGAACTTATTTGAAATCTAAATTGCTGACAGGTAGAGAATGTTTAAGAGACAATATCCTCTGGCCTACACGATTTGAAGGCAGAAAACACACATTGCAAGCATTATCTAAGAGAGGCTGGTCTGGTCTTTTTTTTAAAATGTGTCAACAGCATAGTTTATTACCTATAGCATTACGATTCAGTCCATTGGTGCGCCGGAACATGGGGCCTTGACCTTTTACAACTAGGTTTTCTTCTCCCTACAGGTGGCTGGTGGAGGAGAAGGCTCTCAGGGCCAGATAGAGATATTTTCCCTCAACAGGCCCATGCCAAGGGCTGTGAAGAGCTTGCAAATAGGCTCTGCGGTCCGATGTCTGGAATATGTGCCAGAACCTTCTCCGACTGAGGACGTGGAGACTGGAATTCAGAAGGCCCCCTCGGGGATGGGAGCCAACATTTGTGTTGGATTAGACAATGGACGGTGAGATGCTGCTATCACAGAGACAAACAAATACCCAATCTTTTGTGCTGATATAGACAAAAGACAAGACAAAAATTTGAAAATGATAAGAGCACAGATGCTATTCTCTCAGTACCCTTCAGATCTTCATTTGTAAAATATTGCCCTTATCTGTTGTTACGGTCCCCTAAGATTTCTAGCAGTATAGATTTGCTTGTCATTATTTCATCAAAGCAAGAACTCAGAGTTGATACCCAACACAGCATCAATACTGTCACTACTTCTAAGGTCACTGTTTCATTTTTAAATCCAATAAACCTTTGGCTTCCTACTGCGTGTAATTGAGGATAGGTTTAATCTCAGTCTCCTGTCATAGTTACAGTGAATGATTTTTTATTCCAGAAAGATAATATTCTTAGATTTCAGATCAGTCATTATGTTACCACTATTCTATAATGTTCATTTACAGTAGTGTTTAGTTGTTTGTATAAAAACCTAAATCAGAGGACATGTTTCAGCAGTTTATTTTTTTGCTGACTCATCCCCTTTCATTATAAATGTCTGTCCAGGGAAAAAGAAACAAGACGTACAGTAAAATGAAATACAATTTCAGCATTTTAGCACAGTTGAAAAACTGTCAACTCCAATGCTGTTTAACATTTTCTTCTCAGACATGGAGAAACAAACAGCGATGTGCATTTGTCATTCTGAAGAAGACAATAAGATGCAGCAAAGTTCAGATGGCATTTCGAACATGAGAAAGACAGAGTGGTTGCACATACACAATGCTTTGCTCCAAAGTGCACTGTTAAATCAAACTGCATGAAAACGAGGCACTCTGTCATTTCAAATGACACTCATTTATCATGTTGGCTTGTGTTGCTTTTGTTCTTCTAGCATTCTGGTCTACGGCAGTGTGGACACTGCAGCACAGTGCCTATTGACCCTTCATAACCCAGAGGGCTGCCCTGTGCTGTGCCTGAAGCACTCCTCTCGCTTCCTGTTTGCAGGCCTGCGGAACGGGAACATGATGGTTTATGGAAGAAACAACAATGGTAAGGTGCTTCCAAGGTTGCTTTGTTTCCAGACTGATGGCTGTAGTTTAGTGTCTGTCACAGTGGTGCCTATTGCCACCCTCAATGTGTGGTCTTTTTGGAAAGTGAGAAGTCGTAGTTTACATTGACTCCTTTTTTTGTATTTATGTAATATGATGATAGATACAGTAACTGTAACCCCTTTCTCCAAAGGCTTATAAAGAGGAACACTTTATGTGGTATTTGACAAACC
Source organism: Scomber japonicus (assembly GCF_027409825.1). Classification (NCBI taxonomy): domain Eukaryota; kingdom Metazoa; phylum Chordata; class Actinopteri; order Scombriformes; family Scombridae; genus Scomber; species Scomber japonicus. Next base: position 29,487,011 of record NC_070580.1, on the reverse strand, counting down.
ATTCAACCTCTTTAAACTCTAGTACTGGGTAAAATAGTGACCGAGAGATCTCATTGAATAAAAACATGTATAGTGTAAACTATGACTCTCACTCTCTTTAATATCTAATGAGAGGCTAAGGGGAAACATCCTGGTTTTATAATAACTCAATATATTGATGAATGTATTCACTAAACCATGAAAGATAACAGCACAAGCACAATATCTCAGTTTTGACCTTGTATTAACTGAATGCAGAAATTATAATACAACAAAACCCAATATGAAAATTAAAATAGAAAACAAAACAGAAAGACCTGGATAATTGAATCTTTAGTCTGTGTTAACCTGAGTGTGCATCAATCTTACTAGAGGAACTAAAACACTTTGTTCCTCAAGCAAGGTTGCATTAAAGTTCATTAGTGGACTTAAAGTTGGAGGTCATGAAGAAACAGAACCTCTGTGTATAAAGTGAAAACAGCTCCTACTTCTGCAGGAGCCTGCACCAGCTCAGCAGTGACAAGCAGCTGGAACCACACCCTCATCGATAATAGAGCATCCTGTTCTGTGATAACTCGTATGCATCTACTCACATCCTTCTTGCATGATTACTCAGAGGTCAACAGGAAGTCAAACTGTTGCAGCTTATTGATTCTTTAAAGTAAAAAAGAATTATTAGTAAGCATTTTAGGTTTTGATCAAGCCTTGAAACATCTTGAAAATGTATAGATACTGACTGTCTGAACAGAGTAATATATAGATAGTTGAATGATAACTCTTATTTTTAACTCTTATTAGATTCACATAAATGTAATATATCTAATGCACATTTACGTCAGCTGAATAGGAGTTATGCATCTTATCAACGATTGGCAATAATTCACACATCTAGAATGACAATAATGTATAATAATGTAAATCAGGTTTTTACCTAATGAAATGATCAATACATAATGAAAAATGACCAAAAAAAAAATCTATATATATTTCCTAAATGCTATTTATATGAACTTGAATATCTTTTAGATACAGTAAATAAGGCCTGTCATCACTGTAAACCCCAGCATTTATGTAATACAAATGCAGCTAGACAAAACAAAGGGAATAATGTTGCAATCAATTACACTATTAAAATATCTATGTTAGAAACTGATATAGGCTTATTAGATATTTAATCTACTTTTTTCTGTATGTCGGCCACTCCTGTCTATTAATGAGATATAAAAAGTTTCTATTAAATTCTTGCTCGTTAACCAACAAAAACATTTTTTTTTCTACAGTGAATTAATTAGAACAAATGAGTTTTCTAGCATTATATATTTATAACAACTCTGTAGGAAAACATCTATTGTGTTGTTATTGAAATGTTTCCACACTGTGTAAATATCAGTGTTATGTGTCACTTGGCTTACATTTTTCAGTATACCCATTTTTAGAATGAGCGTGTTAGTAACATTATATTAATTTTAGACTACATCTCAAAAGACTGCCTTAGAATAAAATTCCCTTTTATGTTATACTTCCCATTCCTGGTGATGATTTTCAAGCCGACTGTATGAAAATGACACTTCACCATGTGGTAGATGGCATGCCATGTTTAGTCATGCATTGTGGGGGGCTTAACACCATCTCAGCAGAGGTTTGCGGTCTTCGCTGCCAGCAGGAGCACAATAGCTCTATCACTGGATTCCTCTTACCTGGCCACAGTATGTCAATGTGCTTGCTTTCCTCCTGTGCTCTTCTCTCCTCTCAAGCAGAAAGAGTGATTAATTACACCAAGCTGCTGCATGCCGATTAAATATTACTATTCATGCTTTGTATATATTTAAAAAAAAAAAAAAAAAAAAAAGGACAGGAGAAAAGCTCTGGAGGGTGCCGGGGAAATGTTTGTGGATTCGGCACATCTGTTAAAGATTTATGCCCTTGACTAGCGTGCTACTGTCTAAAAACAAGTCTGCAGCAGCCAGGAAATGCCAAGGCTACAGCTGAGACTTGTATCAAAAGCCGTATGAATACACATAGAACAATGTAACTTAGTGAATAATGCGCTCCAGCTTTCCTCACCGATATATGCACACATCAGACATCAAATGACGATGACAATATTTAGCAAGACGAGGCAGAGTAGTTTGGTCTGGTGCGACAAGCCTTTTTTTCCCCCACACCCATGTTAAAGAGGGAAAAAGCATTGGCATTGGTCTTGCTTAGCGTAACGGGCTGGTGGGACATTTACAAGAGTGAATTTTAAAAGGTGGAAAAATGACCTTTATAACATGCCAAGCAATTAACCTGTGGGAGTCAGAAGGCACTGTAAAGCTATTCTGCAATGAAAGGCAGAAATAAACAACGCAAAATGTTAATTAAATGGCTGGGTGCACTTTCTACTCTAATTGTGCTTCATTAACGCATAGTAAAGGAAGTGCTTATGTAATTCACTTTATAATGTGCTTCTGTGGTAGCTGCAACGTGTACTCTGTGATTAAAAGCAAAGAAAGCGAAAGAAGAAAAAAAAATGTCTTTTTCATTTTTACTGATGAAGCAGAGAGAGAGAGAGAGAGAGAGAGAGAGAGAGAGAGAGAGAGAGAGAGAGAGAGAGAGAGAGAGAGAGAGAGAGAGAGAGAGAGAGAGAGAGAGAGAGAGAGAGAGAGAGAGAGAGAGAGAGAGAGGGAGAGGGAGAGGGAGAGGGAGAGAGAGAGAGACAGAGAGAGAAATATGGACTTAAGTGTACACCAGACTAACTAATTTTGGTGGTAGGGGTGCAAACATTGTGCTGCACAGTGTGTGGAGTCTTCTATTGAAATGAAAGTCCACAGTCTTTTTATTTAGTCACCCTGTAGTTCATATTCTCACTTGTTTTCTTTTTTTTTTTCATGTTATTAGAGTGACAGAAACAAGCCTCCACTGTGAGCCTTTCCATTGATGCTTTAATAATTGCTCAGCAACGTTAAATAGCTCTAAGTGTATTTTTTAAAGTAAACACCAAGCTAACTTGCTGTGGTACAAGTGGGAAGAATTGAATTTAATTGCTTCGCTCAATGTGACAATGTTCAAATAGAAGTGGAGCATGTGTAGAGTCAATTAAAGGAGAGCTTCACTGATTTTTAAACAAAGTCTGTTTACAGGTCTTGGGAGTATACTGCTGCATATGTGAAAAAAAGTTGCATAAAGCCTTTTGTTGATCCAGAGAGACCTGCACAGAGTCTGATAATTTGCCTCTGATGGGGGCTGAAGAATACAATTTTGAAAAATGAAAAACATCTGGGGGTGTGTGGAGTTTGACAGAAGTGAGGTTACCAGACCTCATCACCACGTGAGGCTAGCGGCTCGAGGCTGCATTAGCTTTTACTGTCACAACACAGTTTAATGTGTCTAAATTGTTGGCAGCCCTGTTGCACTGTGGAGAATGTGGACACCAGGTTTTGACAAGGAAATGATTTTGTTCCTTTTTTTAAATGTGTTCATGGTGAATTCGGCAATGTAATAGCAGTTGCCAGGCTTAATTGGTGAAGTACTATTTTAATATAATTGTGAGTTATAGCTGTAATGATAATCTATAACATTAAGGCTTTCTTCACAGTTTTGACTATCATATTAAGTAATTGTCCTTAATTGTTTTTTCAGATGATCTTTGGGACCCTGATTCCTGCAGATGTGTAAATCTGGGTTCAGAACCAGTACGGATGTTGTTGGTGCTGGATGACTCAGTGTGGGCAAGCTGCGGGAACTACGTCACAGTCATGGACATCTCCAGCCTCAAGACTCAGGTAATTTACAAAAACTCAGTAATGTGTTGCTCTGGCCTTTAAGCTGGACATTATGGAAGTTTGTCTGCGTATATTGAATCATGGAACACTGTGTTTGCTGTTCATTTTCTATTTGCATAAATACTATAGTAAATATTTTAAGGTAAAGTCATGAAAACTAATTTTTCCACCTGATGGAAATCACTGAAACTGGATGGAAATAATTCAGGTTTCCATGTTTTATTGTGCACATTGCAAAACATAAATTAAGTACAATGGGGCCTCAGGCTAGAAGCACACTTCATTTAAGAAGATTTGTGTCATTCATCAGTTTTATTGTACTTAGAATTTTCTCTTTAGATACAAATTCAATTCATGAGTAGTCCAGATCTGTGATGAATAGATCACCTCTGCCTTAGTTAAAATGTTTGACTCACAATTCTAATGCCTTAATCTGCATTCATTTTGAGTTTAATACAATACTTAAGAAAAACTAATTTAATACAAAATATGTATTCTGTTAAGCATATTTTCATCATATAGGCTGCCAATTCATTTAAAAAGTTTTCTTCTCAACTTTATGATCAACTTCCACATTGCAGTAGTTGCTTGGAAACTTTTCTCACTCCCGACAGCTGCCTCTGTGTCTCTCTGCAGGTCTCTGTCCAGCATCATGTTGTGCTGCAGCTGACAGTGTAACATCACCCACTGTAGACTATAATATCCTCTACTAATATCACTGTGACTGTCACTATCCCTTCACTGCCTCCCATCACAGAACGCTTTTTCCAACATCTAACTTCACGTCAAAGCCTCCTGTCTTTCCTGTCACAGTGCAGAGCTGCTGTGATGACGTTAGATTGATCTACATTCTCTAATTGTTCCCGATCTCCTTCTGTCACTCTTAAGTTTGTCATGTGTTTTTATCTTCTGATTTCTGACAGCAGTGACTTGAATTTGCGCTGTGTTTTTACTCTTACTCTGGGAACCTTTTGTGAATGATTGCTGACCCACAAAACAGAGCGAAACATAGAGCCGTCTATGGCAGTTTTTAAAGGTGTGGATTATGCTAATGCTCACATGAACGCGCACCAACTCATGAACAGGTGGCATTCATCAGGCGGCTGGGAGAAGCAGGCTGAGTCTCTTATTTTCCTCCATGTTGCTTTGTTCAAAAACAAATATAAGAGGAAAAATAAGAAAACATTCATGCATAAGGCCCATTATCTTTAAAGTGTTCGGGAGCAAACCTATCAATCTTAAAACATTTGGAAATTGAAACGCTTTTTGTATGAAAGAAATGTCCCAGTAAAGCAATTAAATAATGAGCTTCAAGCAAATACTGAATGTTAGATTTCTGCTTCTCTTATCTGCAAGGTCAACTCCACCCATCTTCCCAGTTGAAAAATATTCTGTCTTCTCCAAAACATGGTTTGAATACTTTTATGGATGGATTCATCAGTGAAACTGCCAGACAAGGTGTTTTTTTTTCTTTTTATTTATTTATTTATTCATTCTGCAGCATTTGAGGAAATGTTCCTTTCCTTTCATTTTCTGAAAAGATTTATGCACACAGCCTAAGAGAGCCAGCATTTCTAATCTGTGATGTCATCAAGATTTACTGCCTGGAGCTGCTGCATGGACAACGAATCAAACCCTTTGTAGTTGTTGGAGCTCTCACACACAAATAAGCTTCATTTTCTTGTAGCGCTCTGAGCTCTGAGTTATGGTGCTGGAATGCGCACCATTATCTCGCGAAAATCAACCTGGGTGTTTTCTCTGTCTTGCCTTCCATTTTTGTGCAGTCATTCTCCAAGGTGTTCATCTATAGTGTGTGTGTGCCATTAGAGGTGGTACATGGGGGCGAGTTCTCCGGCTGTGGTAGACAATAATGAATGACAGAAAACACACTCTTCTGGGTAATGTTAATATGGTATTCAGATGCTGAACTGCAAACCATTACCATTTAATTATGGCTCCCAGATGTGAATGTGCGTAGCTGTGTGAATGGTTAGAAGCCTTTTGTGTTGAAACGTAGCATGTGTGCTAAGAAAACTTTCCCTGGATAAATAAGGAGGTTGATGACAACTAAAAAATATGATGCTAAATTTGAGCAGCCAAACAAAAACACTGACTATTAACAAAATGCATGTGTTTTTTTTTTTTGCATTTTCAATTTGAAGTAGCAACATTATCAGCAGGGAAAATGAACAACCACCTACTCACTTTGCGATCACAGATGTTATAAGTTACATTTTCTCTTAAAAGTTACAACAAATCAGAAAAAAAGCAGCTGACAAATCTGGACGTTCAAATACAGAGACACCTGCTTATTGAGCCGGCCTCAAGATCCTTATAATCAGTAGTGAGCTGACTAGGGATGTCTCCTCTTATTCCTCACCTTTTTCCCTTAGCCCAATCCTCCAGGGGCACGGGCTTAATCAGCTGAGTGGCCACGCAGTTGAAGCACAGTTCTGGTTCACTGTATCTCCCACAGAGCTTAACAGGTCAGCTATGGTTACCTCTTTGCTAACCTTGTCTTCCTCACTAATGTGGGCTCATGAGGGCTTGCTTCACATGGGCTGTGGTGCATATCCAGAATCTGGAGAAGCATAACTTGGCCACCGTACCAAGCTCTATGACTTGGAAATGGGCTAGAGGGTCATGGATTCATATTTACTTCATTTTTATACATTGTTTTTCTCTGTGGATGTTTATTGCTTTGTTAGATTTGCTGTACTTTTTAATCATTTATCCATGACTTTGCTCTTCCTGCACCCTGCTGCTTTACACAAGTCAGTTTTAAAATCTTCACAGTCAATACCTTGATGATACAGTGTTATTCAAATAAAACATTTTACAGTCTTTTTAAAATAAACATGGTTGTATACTTTCAACCGTGTTGAACTCACCTGTAACAGGAACCCAAAGGATCCTCACTACTTACGCATTTCTGTGTACTCTTTAGCTTTGTACGATTTGATTATGTACACTCCACCCCAGTGGGGATACAATAAAAATATAGTGCTGACAAAACCTCAACAATACAATGGCTGCGAGCAAAGAGACAGACAAATGTGCTGCAAAGAATGTGAGGATTTAGATGCTGTTTCATCTGTCTTAAGATGCAGATGTCCTGTTGCAAGCACACAAAGCCTTAAAATTATACTTTTGACAGTTTTTGACTTCAGGGTTTTCAGACACACTCATTGATTTGTGGGCGGCACGGTGGTGTAGTGGTTAGCACTGTAGCCTCACAGGGTTCGAACCCGCCGGCCAGCTGGGGCCCTTCTGTGTGGAGTTTGCATGTTCTCCTCTCCGGGTACTGCAGCTTCGTGCCAAAGACCAAAAACATGCGGCGGAGGTTAACTGACTCTACATTGTCCATATGTGTGAATGTGAGCGTGAAAGCGTGAATGGTTGTCTGTCTCTATATGTTAGCCCTGTGATGGACTGGTGGCCTATCCAAGGTGTACCCTGCCTCTCACTCAATGACAGCTGGTTGGCTCCAGGCCCCCGATGAATGAAATGACTGAATAGTTGGTCTGTAAGGATACACTGTTCTTTAAGATACTGCTTATATCAGCATGCTAACATGCTTGCAATGACAACTACAACATGATGATATATAATTCAAATACAAACAATATTTCAAAAAATCTGGGCTCATCAGAAAAAGTACACAATGATAAACCATATTTTCATTCCCATCAGGCCAACTGAAAGGGCTTGGTAGCAGCAGGAATTATAAACACACAATGGGAATTTGAAACAACGTAATTGGAGAGAAAATTAGGAAAAACTCAACCAATCAAATGTTTTATTTTCTAGATAGTCACACAGTAGGGGCTGATTTGAATGTGGAGATAATGCAGCTCTTTGTTTGTTTGATTTTTACACAAATTCTATTTGTTCACACATGCCAGCATTTGTTCCTGCAGCACATGATTGCAAACACTCTGCTATCAGCTTTTTCTGTGGTTTTAAAAGCAGATCTCTACATTGTTACGGAGCAGCACAAACTTCAACACTCTGTAGAGGTCTAAGGCACCCCCTTTCTCTGCTCCCCAATGTAGCCAAACCTTAACAAAGTAGGACATGCATGGACATAGAGCCTTTGATCAATACTGACTGGCAGGCCTTGTTCCTTCCTCTTCCCATTACTATGTCTTTTTCTATCTGCTTACTCCTATCACTCACATGTCCACTTGACTGCCTCTCCATAGCTAACAGTGGAGATGTGGACTTAGGGCTCAGCAAAGGACACAGACACCTTGTCACCTGGTGTAATGAAGGACTAATGAGCTGTTCAGACCAGCTGTAGTGTTTGTGGCTTTATCTCTGCTGTTATTCCAGCTGCTGGTGAAGGTTTATAGGATGGATGTTGCTGTTAGTGTGACACTGCCGAGTTGAGTGTAGAGGGCACATTACTGCTGTCAAGCTTCGCTGACCACCTCATCTCTGTAAGCAATGCTGGATCCACCAGACTAATACTAGGTTGTTGGCTGGGGGCAACAGTTATGGCTTGTACTTATTTATCTTGCATTTGCCACAGTGCAATGGCCGTGTAACACGTTTGGTTTCTATGCTGATGGTAAAATATTTGGATACGTTTATTTTGTTGTATTGCCTTAAATGTTAATTGATATCTTTTGAAAGTTATGAATACATTATTTCTAAAAATGTGTATATACTTTATTTTATCTTGTGTATCCCAGCCCATTGAGATGACAGTATTATATACATTGTCTATCACAGAATGCCTTCCAGGTGGTTTCTAACATATGGTAGTCAAGATGGCATTCAACAATTACAGGATGTCAGGCAGTGATTAGCTGGAAGTTCCTCTTAGAGCCACCACACTTGATAATGATTAATGTGATAATTATGCATCATATAAAGTATAGCAGGACTGTGTACTTTTTCTTTACAAACTTGTCAACTCATTTGAATTGCAATGGTTTGTTGAAGGTGAAATGTGCCATTTCATTAAGGATATCTAATTTTTTGACGGCTGCACTTGAAAAAAGAAGAGATGCACTGTACAGTCTTTCCCGGGCGGAGCAGTACACACTGCTGAGGAGTCAATTAAAAGAGAAAACACATCAAAGGCTTCTTTCCTTTTCCCTAATTTCAAACAAAGGAGGACCCACTGGCAAGGGCACACAAACAGGTGGTAATCCCTGTCCGCCGGTGTACTTGGGTTGAGGGGGGAAGGGGGGGGGGGGGTGCGTTCTCATCTTCTCTCACTTGCTCTCACTGACTAATTGCCTAGCCTCATGCAACTCATGCATTGACAGTGATAGGAGTTTCAAGATGATGCCCAAACCAACCCTTGTCACGCCTTGGACCGCAGGGGCGGTATGTGTTGCCATGATAAGGCTCATTGCATTTATTTCAAGCTACTCATTAAGACTGTGTGCCTGAAACTCTCTTTTCCCATTGTGCTTTTAAAAAGATAGAAACCAGGGGGATGATGCAAAAACATGCCCTGTGCGTCAGGGACTCTGTAAATTACAAAATTAGGAGACACAGTTAGACTTTATTTATAGAAAAGCGAGTGTGGCACAACCACTGTTTGAGAGACTCATGTGGCCTCTACTGACCTCATCTTGTCTTGATACAGTCATGGCAGGTTTATGACAATGTTTTGATATAGATGAACACTGCAGTAAATCAACTTTGAATAGAATACCAATAATTAAGTTGTATTGTCAAAGTGTGTCCTATGCTGAAAAGTCACAGTCGTGAATTTCCTGCACTGATTTGTATGTTTTTGATAAGTTTATATAAAGTGAAAGCAAAAACTTTTCAAAAACCTTTTATTTTTTCTGATGCAGTACTAAAGTGGTTTGAATACTACTTAAAGGACAGGAACTACTTTTGTCTATCGGTAATTACACATCTAAGCAAACAAATGTGACATGCGGAGCTCCCCAGGGCTCCATTCGTGGGCCTCTACTGTACATGCTCCTACTTGCTCAGATTATGGGAAACAACAAAATGTGTTACCATAATTATGCAGACAACACTCAAATCCACTACCACATCACCAGGGGACTATCTGGTCCAATACAAGCACTGAATAAGTACATTGAACAAATCATCGTGCCAGAATTTGCCAGAAAGTGCCAGAAACAAAGATAAAACTGAAGTAATTGTGTTTGAAATTAAGGAAGAAAGATTAAAAGCCAATGCCCAGCTCCAGTTGATAATGTTAAAAATCTCAAACAAAGCCAGAAATCTTGGTGTCATGGACTTACACCTGAGTTTCAACAGCCAATTAAAACAATTACAACACCTGAAGAATATATCAAGGATTAAAGGACTTATGTCTCAGCAGGGTTTGGAAAAACTTATTTTCAGTAGACACGGCTACTGTAACGGTGTCTTTACAGGTCTCCTGAAAATCGATCAGATTCAGAAAGCTGCTGCTCGAGTCCGCACTAAGACTAAGAAAGTGGATTACATCACTTCAGTTCTCACATCTTTTCACTGGCTTCCTGTCTGTCAACCAATTGATTTTCTAATACTATTGTTGGTTTATAAAACACTGAATGGTTTGAATGGGCCAAAAATCATTTCTGCTGCTACACTATGAACTATCTAGACCTGTCAGATCATCTGGGGCAAGTCTGCTTTCTGTACAAAACTAAACATAGAGAAGCAGCACTTAGCTTTGTTATGCACCACATATCTGGAAATCCCAGGAAACTCCCTGAAAACAGCAGGTCCGCTGTGACTCTCTTCTCTTTTAAATCAAGGATGAATAATTTTCAGTTTGCCACTGCCTTTTATTAAATCAAATTTGAAGCTTTTGATTAATATCTTACACTGTACTGTCACTTTCATTCCAGTGTTATCTGTCTTATTCTAGTTTAGCTTGTTTTAATGTCTAATTTAACCCTTACTTGTATTCAAATGTCTTTTTATGTTGCCTTTTCTTGTTTTTACATTCAACAGTTTTTCGGAAAGTCCCCCAAATAATGTCAACTTGATATCAATATTATCCCAGCATAAAATCCCAGAGAGAGCTAACATTTCAGCTTTGGAAATGTTTAGTTTTTTATCATGAACATAATTTTTTTTTGTTGATGATGTGGATGATTGCTTTTTTTCCTCTGTTGCCTCTTTCTAATAAAAGTCTTATTGTTCTTATTACAGAAGTTTGAAGTTCATCCAGACCCAATGGTCAGCGTCGCACACATGGCACGCGCCGGTGGAGGGGTGTGGATGGCGTTCTCCGAGGGTTCCTCCATTCGTCTCTTTCATACTGAAACACTGGAGCTTCTGCAGGAAATCAATATCTCCACACGCTCAACACTGCTGAACACTGGTATGCACACATCACACTTGATCTTGACCTCCATATATAGAGATCAACCCACTGAAACACATAACTCATACTGCATCACTGTTTTTCTTAATGACAGTTTATTGTGTGCTACTTCCAAATTGTACAACAAAGTTTTATTTCATTTGTTGTGGTCAGTTTTTTCTCTGTTGTATTAAAAAGAGCCTCAGTTAAGAACTGATGACGCTCTCCTCCCCAGAATGATATTCTTGTCTTGTCCAACTTGCTCCTTGGGTCCTGCACTTCTGGGACTGACCTGAATAAGTATCCATCTGAGGCCTTCACAAAGTCATAATAGAGCCATGGGGTGAGAGATAGGGATTAATAAAAAAAGAAATAAAGTCATTGAGAGGCAGTTAAATGGCAACCTTAACGATTTCCATATTAAGGGTTCCCATGGAAACACTTGTTCATTAAACGTCGGTGCTTCTGTAGTATCATTCCCATTTTACTTCTTTTTCTCTGCATATACCTCTCTGTTTTCTTCCCCTTTTAAGTTAATATATTACTTTCTATTTGTCCCACTTTCTCCCTCTCACTCCCCATTTCATCTCATCCGCTCTGCTTTAAAATCCCCCCCCCCCCCTTTTACTTTTCACTGCAGTCCGTTTAGGATGCCACAGATAGCCCATTACTTCCTGTGTGCCTTCCTTCATGATGGATGAAATATTTATCAGCGAGTGTGGGTGTTTTTGCCTTTTTTTAGAGGGAATAACCATGGTAAACAAATTAGATAGCTGTGAAGCATACCTTGAACTATCTAATGGTGATACATAAGACACAGCGTGAGCTCGCTTCCGACAAGTTCAGGCTGCTGCACGTGGGCCATCAACCCATTCAGTACATGTGAAAATCATTTTAAGCTTCAGGGAGTGGTATAAATGCATCTGGATTTAGAAAATGTTGTCCTTTTCATTGAGTCACACCAGACTGTGATTGATGTATTTAGAGCAATACTCAAAGCTGTGGTAGCACTCCACCTCATCAGAAAAAAAAACAGGTTTTCTCTTGTGAGTGAAGAATAAAGTATAAAAACAGGCATGTGTTTCAGGCACCAAACTTTTCTCTTTTAGATCAAAGTTCCCTTTTTCCCCTTTTGTTCAAGAGGAGACTTTAAGGAGAACAGACTCCTATGGCCATGGTATCTGGAGAAAACCAGTGACCCAGAGGTCATTTTCACCCAGCGCCAGTGCTTCTGCTTGAAATATGCAACAGATTTGAGGGAAGGTGGCAGCCTTAAGGCTTGGCCCTTGGGGAAGTTACAGGGGTGAAAAGGAAAAAAAAAGTGGCTAGGCTCATGTCTTTAGGGTCCAGAAAGGAAGAGGATCTTTGACTTAAATTGTGATATGTGGAGCTCACAAGAGAAAAGAGGATCCCCCGACACTCTACAACCATAGATACTGCTCATGAAATACTGATAGTTTCTCGCTATCAATGGACCTTTGTTTCCCTAGGTTTCTCCTTGAATTATGCTGGGACATGCAGTAATGATATACCCCATAATCCTCTCCCCTTAATGTGATTTATACTCAACAGGGAATTCCATTTGCAGTAAACAACAGAGAAGTTTCTGAGGCAGAGGAAACTGCTGATCTCTTCTCTACTAATGCCTTTAATAGTTCTATCCTTAGGGTGAAAAAATAATATTCCAAAATAAAGTCCTCAGTGACATATCACACGGAAACATTTATCTTGGGAGACATCTTCTTTTTTAAGGCAAATACCGGCTCCCACGATAAACCCATGACACACCGCGGAGTGTGTGCATTGCTGCAAAAATTGGAGGTGCAAGATTGCTTGAGGTTAAGCTATACCTCCTTAATCTCAAGTGCCTTTGTCATTATCCGTCTTTATCGCTGTTCTTATAGACAATGCCCGGCGCCCACATCTTCAGACTTAACTTCAGATTTCATGGTAACCCAAGAGTGGGTGTTCATGAGCATCACTCTCTCACTTAAGCTCTCTAACCAAAGTACAAATAGTCTCTGAGGCAATATGAGCAGGTGGCAGACAGTTTGGAGATAAAGGCCTTTTTCCCAGCATCTAACTCGTTGCTGTGACCCTCCAAGGTCTCCCCCTAAAGGGCTCTGCTCTCTGTTAGCTGAATGCGCTCCTCTGCTCTACCTCCACCGTATCAGCTTCCTTTTAGGGTGGATTCATCTCTGCGTAGTGAAATGAATTAATTAATGACACTGTTGAGCCACTCATAATGCAAATCATAATAATCTGAGCATGATACAGAACAAACATGTAAATACAGCTACACATGTAAATGAGCATTCTCTTTAGTTGTGATCACATGAGTGCTGGTGTAATTCAATTATGGTTGCCATGGATATTATGATAAATGGTTCTATAGATAACTAGGCCACAATGGGAGCCAAGAGCTGAGGGACCACAGAAGGAATGCGAAAATAAATCCGCAACAAACAATGTTTTTCACCCCTTTGTTAACTGGAAACAAAGGATGTGCATGTATAATAAGAGTGTGCAATTATCCTTTCTCCGACAGTAATACAAAAACATTTCTGCAATGGAAAACTTCACATCAGAAAATGTATGTGGACTCTTGCATCAGATTCTGTCACACAAAGAAAGAAAAGAAAATAGTTAACTGTATCCAAAGAAAGTCACGGCATAATCCTCAAGGATTATCAAGACACTTCATTAGGTGGAAGAGATTCTCCCTGGATTTCTTCATCTGTCACATTAACAGAGAACTGCAAGAAAAACTAATACCAACTTGTTATATCTGACTGAATCTGATTATCTGTAACAACCATACAGTACATACAACACTATTCATCTATTTTTCCTATCAGCGGGTTCACTTAAAACACTAGGTATTCTCATTTTTTTTTCAATGATAAAGTCGCTTGCTATTGTAAGTACATACTACTTACAGACAACTCATGGATGCTCAATGTGCATGTATGATGAGGTAAAGACATTCAGGTATTTCTAAAATATCAGAGTATGTTACCAAGGCTACTTAACTTTTACTTGTCTCTTAAGTGTGAGTATCAGAAATCTTTTAAATAGCTAATAGCTAAATAATATCTACTAATTTTACTTTATGTCCATTCAAAGTCTGATAATAATATGCTTGTGATTGATATCTGTTATATTTTACATGACTAAACATTAAACTTAATTTAAAAGTCTTTAAAAATCTCTTCTTTGTATTATAATATTCTGTCTAAACTATTTTAAAGCTGTCCACGCTCTTAATTGTCAGTTAAGATCAGACCTGTTTTCCGTGTTGAAGTTAAGTTTGTTCAGTGTTTACGAAGGGCACTAAACTCTAGCAGTTGAGGGGTTTAGCTGTAATACCTGCAGCAAAAGAACCAAAAGGATCAGGAAAATGTCACTTAAGCTCTGACAGTTCACATCCACCCAGGCCTGAGAAAAGGTCAGATTTAATGCTCCTGTGTGAGTGCACCATGGGCATCAGGGCCTTACCCGTTTTGAAAGGACTGTAATGTCTGCATTTGAAGTACCTTAGGATGTCTGTCATTTTAGCAAGAACTTCCCTACATATCCGTTTTGAACTTTGAATCTAAATATTTCAAAACCACTGAAATCTAAAACAGAAATGTGTAATATACCAAGTTCAAAAAGTCTTGTTTCCAACTTTGCGCTTTTATGAGTTTTCCTTTCAACTGGGTCAGTAGCAAGTAGACAAATCCAATTTTTCATAATCTTATGTAACACAGACCCTCAGGTGGATGTGCTGTGCATGTGTTAAGCTTGTCAAATACAGATTGATCACAGAGCTTAAACCCTACCCAAAGCTAACACTGATAACCAACAATAAAAGTATGTTTTACTTTTTCATGCTATCATGTTGTGTTCATCATGCTAGACTTACCCAGATTATTGCTAAACACACAATTTGGAAGAACTTCAGGTAATAACGCAATCAATAGAAGTTCATAATTCACTCTATGAAATATAAACCTTCCAGTCTATCAAAGTTGTCATCAGGGAAATATACTGTATATTATTCTTCCAAAAGGCACCATCATTGTTGTAATTTAGAGCTGCAGCATGTGTCATTCTATAATAAAAGGTGGCTAAAAAAAACTGAATTCAATTTTCTCTCAATGTTTTCTATATTGCAGGTCAAAAGAACATACGAGTCACAAGTCTCCTAATTTGCCAGGGGTTGCTATGGGTTGGTACTGCCCAAGGCTTAATTATCACTCTTCCAGTCCCCAAACTGGAGGGCATCCCCAAAATAACAGGTATGGATCAGAGGGAGGTGGCTGAATGTGATTGAACAGGCTCTTGAGAGGTCAAAAGAAAAACGGAGAGGTTTTTTTTTTTTCACTATAGAAAATTACTCTGCACTGCCCATTATTGAGGTCACACTTCACATTTTTCTTGGGGCTGTGGGAATCAGTGCAAATATTACAGGGCAGCCAACACACAAATCATACTGTATACATTCTTGCAAGGGTAATTTAAAAACTGCCTGGCACTGGTTTGTTTATTATGCCAAGTGAATGAGGTTGTTAGTTTCCCACTTGCGCAAACCTCACTTCATGACCATCTTATTCCAGACTACTTTATTGAAAATGTGTAAACACACCACAGCATGTAGCTACTATCATTACAGTTACAGCAGTAGAATTATCATAAATAATTACAGTGAAAGTGTTGATAACAAATGATTCAATTCTTGTCAGTGCACACAATTCAAGCTGTGACTTGCATGATCATTTCCATTAACTGATGTCACTGATACTGTAATACTTGCCCTGTAGACGTATAGTATTTGTAGTCTCTCTACATTTGAATATTTTTGTTGCCTGCCCCCTACAGGAAAGGGAATGGTCTCTCTAAATGCCCACTATGGCTCTGTGGACTTCCTGGTAGCCACCACCAGCACCCTCTCTCCAGAACTTCTGAAGAGGGATTCCATCGCTGATGGCCCAGACTCTGCCTGTGGAGGTGAAGACCGCAGTGACACCTCCTCTCAGGAATCCCTACAACACTCCAGTTCCTACCAGGGAGAGGCGAGAGGCAAAGGACGTGGTGTTCTGCTGCAATACAAGCTGCGCTCCACATCAGGGCTGCCTGGGCGGCCTTTAACAGCACTGGGCGATGAGGCGTCAGACTCCTCCCTGGAGTCTTTGGAACACAGTGTGGAAGATGGATCTATATATGAGCTCAGTGATGACCCAGAAATGTGGGTTCGGGGGCGTCCTTCTGAGAGGGACGGGGGACGCAGAGACAGGGTGATTTCTGCAGCTGTTATCTCTGGAGGCAAAGGCTTCCGTAGACTGAAAGAAGGTGCACCAGCAGGTACTAGGACAAGTGGGGAGGCTTTAGAGAATATTCTAATGGTATGGCAGCTCCCACTGACAGTGTGATATGGAAAATATATGGCAAGGTGAAGCTTATTTATAGATCCCAGCTTAGCCTTGAGTCACCTGTTCCATAAATTCAAGGGATTTGAATATGTGTTGAGAGGGTGTTGCCACTATTACAGAACTTGACATCTAATAATTTAGCATGTGGAATAAGGAAGCTATATGCTCTTCACCAGAGGTACTGTCAGCCGATAGAACATTTGAATGGTAAGGACTGTACGTCATCATCTTCCCAGCAGTGACAGAGGCCGCCACAGATTAGTTCCTTGTGGTTATTTTGATCTGGCTCCTCTTCCTGCCTTAGTTAAGATTAATATGCCTCAATTGAACCTCATCATTGCTGTGTGTGCTCTGCCACATTTCTTGTATGTGAAGGACTTCTGTGTGAGCACCCATGGACAGCATGCCTTTGAGAGGCAGCCTTTGTTGAATCCGCCATGCTCTGCAGAGTTAGAGATGGACATCTTTTATCTGATCCTGCGAGAGAGATCCCATCTGTTAAGAGCTGAAAGCTGGGGACTACCAACGCATCACAAAGCACATTAGCATCACTTTATTAGCTTTGCCAGCCATTCTCTCATCCCATACAATGTGAATGTAAGATACCTTCTATTGTGTCTCAAAATTGAATCTGGGCTCTCTTTAAAAAAAAAAAAGAACTTAATTTTTCTGGTTTTGCTGCAGCTATCGCAAAAACGTTTGGTAACAAAAAAATGACTTGCTTCCGAGAGCTTACCATGGATTACTTGAGGTGGGTCATGTTAGTGCAGACTGACCATAAAATCATCAAAACTAACTGGGATTTTTTTTTGCTGTTTGCAAAATCAAAAGGTGGGAGAGAAGAAGTCATTGCTTTATATAGCAGAATCTATGTTTGCACTGTAGAAATCCTGTAATTATTACAGTTTAATTTGAGGAAAAGAATCTTCTCAGTATCACATTTTAAAGTATTATCTTGTCCAAATTATGTAAATGACAGATATCTTTCATTATTCACTGTCATCTATCATCAGCATAAAGCAAATGTGTTCACCGCCTTCTTAATACACAACTCACATTAGCTGGAAGCTCCAGTTAAAAGCTAAACTCTATAAGCAGATGATGTAATAAATGCTGCAGCCATCCAAACTGCTGTTGGCTATGTCTCAACAGAGATAACCTACCTAAGAGAAATGAGCATATTTACATGCACTCATCATTCTCACTACATTTTCAATAGCATCTGAGTTGATTAAGATGAGCCCCTATTACAGTTAACACACTGTACATTGATGTATATTATTTGTGACATTAGCAAGGCCACTGAGTCATTTAAACCTTGTCCATAAACACTTGTTTTCCCTCTGTCATCATAGTGTTTTTGGTAAACACTTGGAGTTTAATGCAGACATTAATATTTTATGATGAGGATATGAGGATTCAGATAAACAAGTTGTCATCACTGTTAGAAGAAAATCTCGCATCTCCATTTTTGTTTGGTAATCATGTAGATGGAGGCCATCCGACTATGAACATGGCTTTGAGGATTTTCAATAAACCGAGCAATAGTGAAGGTTATTGTATATCATTGTTCTCCACGTCTGTGTCTACTTAGCCTTTCCACCACACATGGATTCTCGCCTTATCCCTTCATCACAGATGAAGCATAAAGTTCATGTTTTGTATTTCCCTGAGCCACATTGAGGTTTATTTTCCCTTTTCTTCTCCTCCTTACCACTTTGATTCAAAGCATTTAAACATCCTGCTGTCTGCCAGGATCATTAAAAAAAAAGAAAAGATGATGTAAACTCTCCTTGAATGCTATCATCTAAATGTAAATCTCAGTGTCACGTCATAAATGTATACTCTTATTCATGTGAGATTCATTGCTGCTGGAGAAACAACACCCTCATGGTCATAGATGTTCAGTCTGAATAACAGGATGAGCTTGTATCCCTGCTTGAGAAACCTAATGAAATATACATGACTCCTTCACAGAAGCCACCATAGAATTTGCATTGTTGAACTGTTCCTCAAGCTTATCCGCCAACAGCTGAGATTTAATCTCAAAAGTATCTTGACCTTTGATGGACACTCATACATTTCATTTGCTTACACTACATGTGTACTAAGTATTATCCATGCGCAGAATATTAATACTCATGACTGGTCGTACTGTACTACTAATTAGAAACTGCTACTATACTACTGTAATTAAACCAATATCCCTTTTTATAAAGCGGACTCTGTAACAGTGTTGATGTTTTAGATGAGAGTGAAACAATTTTAAGCAGTAATTCCTGTGATGTTAAAGGATAATACCAGTTTATTACAAATTGGATTTTCTTTTTTCCAGGTTCGGTCCTTGTTTCTATCTGTTATGATAACGTACTCACAAAGTTAATCTCTGAGATGTAGCACAGTTGCTAAAAATTAGAAAAAGACTGACAAGCAGTCAGATTATCATACAGGTTTTAAACAAACTCTTGTATTAGCCAGAAACAAGCAGACAGGAAGTTATTACCCACACTGTCTGTTGTAAACATCTCTTACTGTTAACAGACCATCTTCCATGCTCATACGCTATTGTACTTTTTGGCAACCACATGAAGTGATTGATAATTGAAGAGTAGGCTTGTTTACACTTGCACACTGTCTGAGGGCTCATGTTTCATTGTAAGACTTCATTGTAGCAATTTCAATGTGTTTCCAGATATCAGCAATTAAAAGACCAGCTCTGAAGAAATTTAGACATTTTGAGAAATTTGCTCATTTATTTTCTTGCCAAGATGTACATAAAGATTGAAAGTACTTAAATATGAGGTTAAATCAAAACTAAATGTTGCACAACTCTTCTCTGCTACACACTTAAGTGGCTGTCTTACCTTGCCTTCATCAAGGTAATGGAGGCAAATGATCTGTGTACTTGTACTAAAGAATATCTGTATGACATGTTTTCATTTTGATGGACTTGCTTTAGAAGCTCACACAGGTCACACAGGTCACACCTCGCTGCAAAAAGCACAAGGACTGGAAGTTTGAGAGAAAACATGTTCGTACTACATTATACCTTGTTTGTTTAATCTTTAATAACAGCAGAGTGTAAAAATATTAAGTTGTGGTTTAATGGAGGGTTATGTCTGTGACTATTTATTCGCTGGAAGCAATTTCTGGGAAACCTGTTGAGACCTGTTGAGGAAAAAAGGTCTTGTAAAGTCAGTGTGTCATTTTTACAGTTTGTTTTTTGTTTGGATTAAACTAATTATATAAAACATGTTAATTATTAAGCTTTAGAGGTTCTGGTAGTTGGATCTTGTTACAGCCATGCCTGTTGTTTCCACCTGTTTCCAGTCTTTGTGTTAAGCTAAGTATATAACATACATACATGAGAGTAATATCAATCTTTATATCTAACTCTTAGCAAGAAAGCATATAAAAAAAGTATGTTTCCTAAAATGTCTAACTGTTCCTTTAACTTGGCAATAGTTATCTTTTAAGCATTGATAAAGTATTACACTTATGCCATTGAAGGCATATGGAAACACAGCGCTTGTGTCTTTTGGTACAGTACATGTTAAATGTCTAAACATTGTCTAACAAGCTTATGCTAAATTAAAATATCTTTGAACATGAGTTTGAGTGTGATCTTTTTTATATGACTGATTTAGAATCATTAAGAACACACTTGATGTGAAAGATACAGTGGTTCAGGATTAAAGATATTAAAGCATTTGTAAAGCAATATTATGATAATGATTTTACACTTCTCCTATTTCAATATGACTCAGCCCCAGAAAATCCTGTTTTTGATGTATCATTTGGATTATTCTTTCACTTTTTTCTTGGTTTTTGGTTATTCCAATTACAATGAGCTTACCTCTACATCTACTGGAAATCAGTGTTTAAAAAACTACAGAGTAAAAATAGGGAGACAAATCTAATATAATGTCTGTAGTGTACTGTAGAAATCGCAATAAAGTACACACAGTCCAGTTTATTTGTTTCTTGTTACTTTCTCTTTAACAAACACATTGATTAACCATGTTGTTAAAGTACAAAGGCAATGACAAGGCGAGAAAGGCAAGAAAAAAAAAAGTTGCTTAAGTCTCCTGAAATTGACAGTTTTTATCAATTACAGGTAAAGTCAGGCAGTTTGAAGGAGTGCAGTTTTTGAGCAAAAGTTCTGTGTTAAATGATCACCAGTGAGACTTGGTTTTGTCACATCCTTTATGCCATCTCACCTTCATCCTAGGTATAGTGCCAGCGGCTTATGTCATCGCTGGCACGCTGCACTTCAGGGAGACAGGTAGGATTGTTATGAAACTGCAGCTGAAAACACACTGGGGAACCCCTAGTACTATTTCCTATCCTCCTCTTCCACCCCTCCTCCACCCCTCCTCCTCCTCCTCCTCCTCCTCCTCCTCCACTGACTTTCTTTACCTGTCTCTATCTCTGTCTCTCTGTCTCCCTTGCTGTGTTTCTTTATCCTGCTCCCTTTCAACATGTGTCAAAGAAGTACCAATCCGCTATCCATCATAGTAGGAAATGAAGCAGTGTGCCATTTCCTCATGACCAATCATCGGGTCAATGGGTGCTGTTGCCCTTTGACCTGAAAGTTACATTAATAGCAGTGTCTTCCTACTAACTCCACATGGAGCAGTCATGCCACATAAACGCACCCCCCCCCCCCCCCCCCTTTAGTGCTGACAATGTCATATGAAGGGGTGCGGGTGGGGGAGAGGGGCTGAACTGGGCATCAGCAGTTGCCTATACAGGAAATTAGCGGAAATAAATAAACCATAAATGATGGACTAATGAGGTCCAGATAGAGGTTCAGGTGTGTAGAGCAACATTTAGATATTTACAGTACATGAGTAAACTGATCATAGCCAGCTGAGACTTCCAAACATACTGCTGGCATCACGTAAATCAGCATGAGGCTCATTATGAAAAAAAAATGTTACAGAAACATATTTTTAGTCAAGCCCTGTCTTCTCCATTCATGCATTGATTCAGTTCGATATTGCATTAAATTGGGCAGCAAGAAAAACAAGTACTCGCTGCCATTAATATGCCTGCTCATCCTCTGTGGATGTGTATAATCTAGGCTTTGTTTACTTGTACTCTTTTCAGTTTTGCCGCAAGCTCTCATTTATCCAAAGTTTTTAGCTTAGATGTTATCCTAGGAGAGTACCCAATACGTAAACCAGCATCCAGAAACCTAATAAGTATCACACCACTACAGGAAGCTCCTGAAAGGGTCCATAAAACTCTACTGAGAATTGAGAATGTAATACTGATCTGATAAAGCAGTGCTGAATTGCGCCTTGTACAGTACCTGGGTCAGCAGTAGAACACATCCTTGCCTAGAAGCGAAATGACAATATGAAAGGTCGAAATGCTGCGCAAGCGTTTCACTGTCAAGTCTCAAACAGTATAAGGCATAAATATGTGTGCTTTTTTTTCTGGAGGAACTTCACAAACCCCTTTTTCTAAACCTTTCTATAGATATTTTCTGCCAATTAACCCTGCTCCAGGAGAGATTTGCCTATCTCAAGCCCCAGCTTTGCGCCTGTGCAGCTTGCGGCGTCACTCTCCCTACGTCTCAGGTATAATTTGCATGCCTCGGTCAAGGCTAAACTGAAGCGGATGAAGCGTTGCAGTTTGAAGGTCTCCCTGCTTTATCTGCCGACTCCTAAGAGCCAGGCATATTTGCATTGCTTTTCATTTCCGCAGGCTTGGCAGTACGAATGATAAAGGAAGAAAAGCACACTGTACAAACCTTGCTTAACAAAGGAGGCAGTAACTAATGATTTGCATACAGAGAATGCGAGGATAAGGCCCACACAGGGCTGTTTCGGGGTGTTATTATCACCCTGCATCAATGCTCGGAGCTGATGTCTGTCAACAACCAGTGCACAGCCCCACAGAGAGCGGCTGGGGTCACATCCTGGTGTCAGATGTGGCTGTCTCCCCTAGCAAAGTCAATCTCACATGAACCACAAAAATTATCTATATTTCAATAAAAGATATTGTTTTCCAGTTCAGCAAACTTTTAGATCAGACAACAAAACTCCCTCAGTGCCTGTTCAATGCTCCGACCCATCAAACCCTCATTGCTTCATGTGGACTTGTCTTTTACTATGCTGTCAATGCTGCCTGCAGATATGTTTTATTTACTACCTTTTAATCATGCAAAAGATTAATGAAATTTTGATCACTGTACATTATTCAACTTGCCCCCTAGGAGCAAGGTCTGCTTAGTGGCATGACACCATGCCTGTATTGAATAGTTATCAACTCCCACAATATTTATCTCTTTGTCCATCTATCCGTATAAAAGCACTGAAAAATAAATGTAGTACTGTGTGGTATCTCTGCAATGCTTTATTATTGCTGTGCTTTCCTTCAGCTATGACATTATCGTTTATTTTTTTTGCAGTCTGTAAAATTATAATAGGTGAAGTGCAGCTGAGGAGTTTTATAGGCAATTTCCTCAAAACACATTTATATAATGTCTTAGCGCACTATACTCCTATCCTCACTTCTTATTTACTGTTATATGTATAAACATGCCAGTTTTACATGCTCTGCACTTCCTTCTGTCTTGCAGTGTTTTATTTTCTATGACTGTTTGGGCCTTTGAAGGGTGACCTTCAATTCATATATCTATTGCTATAACTCTCTGCTACTATCTCAGTGGGGCCACTGTGGAGCAGATAAAATTTCTTTTTATGTCTCACAGTGAATCAAGTCACTTTTATGCCAACATCTCTCTGACTATTCACACAAAATGAGAATGTTAGCATTCAGGACCACTCTTGCTCCTTCCGCATCTTTGTTGAATTTGGATGCCAGCCAGAGAACATTTCAGAGGTAAATAACGTGTTGAATGTGGCGGTAACCTGGCTGCATTTCACCAGAAGAGCAAAATATGACTTGAATCATTTTCAGCATCAAAAACAACAACATCTTGTCTTCACATTCACGTTCTGTCTGTGTGACATGCAATACTTGCATCACCTGTATCTGGGGATTCACAGGCATGCTGCATAATATTCATTATTGGCCTGTTTGTTTTTAATGATAGCTGTTTCTACAAGCAGGGGTCAGGTATTTGGTCTTTTTTCCCCCCTTGCTTTTACTCTACTTTTCTGACTTATAGTTCACTCACACTTCAACAGCACCCTTTCTATCTTTATTTCCTTCCTCACTCCTGCCTCTCTCCTTCCCTGGGGGAAGAGATATACAGTACCTTTTAGTGTTGTTCTCTTCAGCATGACAGATGGAGGCTATTTAAACACATTTTCATTGTATTATGGTAAATAACACAGCTACATTTTGTACAATATTACTGCCCCCAAGACAGTGCTAGGATACAAGAGGAAGTCATATAACCATCTTGTCATGGCTTTACTATGCTACTATATTTCAGATTGTGTCATGGGAGGGGGTTCATTGAGCTGTACAGTAGTATCTGAATTGTTGTTTTGATTGCTTAGTCAGTTCAGAGTGAAGTATGGAAAAAGCTCTGACACTAACTCATTAAGCCCAATTTCTCATCTTTAAAAAAGCAGTGTGAGTAATGTACTTTTTCCACAGGGCATCAGGCCTGACAGCCACATACAAGGTGCAGTTAAGATTCTTAGTTTTTCAAAGGCATAGAGAATCAATATCAGTGGTGGCAGGTATGATATTTATTCAAAATGCACTCATTCTCTTGATAAAAAGAGGAGAGGGGGTTTGGCTTTGCAGGAAGCTTGGCAGCTTAGTAGCTGTCTGTTTTATAGGGTGGACATTCACAGTAACCAACAATGACAGTTTCTATTTTTAAACCCTTCAGTCCTCTGAGAGAGATCCCGAAATCTAACACTGAGACAATGGTTGGCTGGAACAGGGGGGATTTAAATGATAGGAAAAATATTAGATCTGGACATTAGCAATAGGTCTTAATAATCTGTAACTGTTCAAGCATAATGTAAAAGGGGGATCACAGTTTTATATGATTTACACTGTAGTGCTGATAAGTGAGTAAAACTATGAGTAAATGTTCTCCAACTCTAAGGTGGTAAAAGGAGAAGTGGATAATGGTCCATGTTCTTTAAACATGTCAGCATCTTAGATGGTGTAATCAGGCCTTCAAATAGTGTCCACAACAAATGTATTGTAGAAATATATGAACTTAAAGTATGAGAGTATTGGTCTTGAGCAAACAGTGAAGAAACATTAATTATTAACAATGGCTGTACACAAGTGTTCAGGTCATACTGTATGTGAAGTTAACAATATAATCTCAATAAGATATGGGGAAATAACTATAGAACTTAAAACATAGATTAAGTGTTATGGTACTGAATGATGTAAAATGATGTTCCTCGGTTGGTGCAACAATGTATTTAAAAGATGATATGACACTAACATGAAGTGTCAGATGACAAAATGAGTCAAATCAAGTTAAAGTCTTTTTAGTGCCAATTTCCCTCGTTTTGTTACTATCCTTCCACAGCACTTAAATGCATGAGGAAGGGATCTTTTAATGACCAGTATGAACAGGATTGATTCCCATATGGCATGCATGGCATGTAATCACATGAGGGATGGATCATATCTAATGCAGCCCATCCTCACAAGAAAAGCAACAGTATAAGTCTGGAATTCAGGCCAACAAAAATGGCCTGTCGTTACATTTACACCATCTAGCAGCTGGGGGAAGTTCATATGACATCAGTGTTTAATAAGACGATTTGCTTTAGTAAAAGTGGGTGGGTTGGGTGGATGGCTAAATAACTACCTGGCAAAAAACCTCAAAAAACTTTTCTGCAGGAGACCACTGTTTGCTTCCTGTCTCCAACTCCATATTAAAGTGATCATTTAACCCTGATCATGATATTTCCCTTAACATAACCAAGTGTTTTTTTGTGCCCACACCTAACCAAACCTTAACCCCAGTGTTGTCACATCATAAAACATTATTCTTTTTTTAAAACAGTGATTTCTAACTGTTTTGGAAAGTGGCATATTACAGCCCTGTGAATCACTCTTGGGTGCATTACTGGGCCGCTACATGGTGTAAACAAAACTATAAGTTGCTTTGTGCCCGCTGAATTTTAGATCTTTACTGTCATTCAATTATGAGAATGTGTTGTTTTAATGGTATGACATGAAAACAATCATTCATTCATTTATTCAAACAACAACCAAAATCTTTTTCTCTGTTCATGTGCAGTGCACCTGACCATTGTTTTAAGGTAGATTTAAAAAACCTCTCCTTAATTAATATTATAATACAGGTTTAGACTTAAGGCAATTCTATCTAATAAGTATATTTATAATGACACTGATTCAAAGAATCACTGTTTAGTAATGTTAATAATGCTGGTATTGTACACTGCAGACTGCCTTTAGCCTTGCATGAAAAAATTCAGCCTTCTCATTTATATGAATGAGGCTGCTCTGGTAAAGCAGCAGGGTTGCCAAGGCAGAGGGCACAGCAGAAAACCACAGGGTCCTCCACCTAAACTGTTGAACCTGGCTCAACTCTTGCTGGACTGAAGCTTCCAGTCACGATAACTGGCAGCCAGTCATTAGAGGCAGGTGGCACAGCCGCACTTGATGTCACCAGAAAGAACTGTGCAAACAAATTATGTTATCAGTTTTCAAAATTGTATCTGGTATAATTTATTATCTATAAATATAGCATATTTCTGAATTGCATTATGTCACTTGTATTAGGATTTTGAGTTAATTTCATTGTTCTCTGCTCTGTTTCAGTCTGTTAGTGGCGTTCCTCCACTTCAGCGTCATTTCATATTTTAGAGTTGATTGGCTATCTAACTAAACTAACTAAACTAAAGACAATTAATGGGTTTGAAAACCTTCATTTGGGGAACTGGAATTGTAATCACCCAAACTGCTGGTAAAATTAACTGCAGGTTTAACCTGGAGTGGTTTTCGAAGAAACAGACAGTAGACTGTCTGTTCAGTCTACTGTCTGTTCTGTCTACTATTGAAATGGTAATATTACATGGTCATGGATGGGTTGCAAGGATTTGAAACATCTTTCTGCGAGGTTTGCAAAACACGGGCGCAGCGGGAGTCATCTGGACAATGCTGTGAAAATGTGCTTACATGAAAAAGTAAACACTGATTCTCAAATGACAAAAGATAGATACAAGTGTTGAGCTGAACAGGATAACAGAAGCAGGATCACGTGTATTAAACTGTGTAGAAATGTTTAAACTGCAGGGCGTCAATGAATCAGCAGACACTGAATGCAGGAATATATATATGCGTTTTCGAGACTTGTTATGTGTGCATTTGACTCAGTCATCTGTCACGTGGAACAGAGGTTTTCACCGAGTGACCGACCATCTGATCACTGCAAAGTTGGTTTGCTCGCTCTTCTTATAATTTATCTTGCCATTCCCTACATCTGACCTTGACTGTGTATGAAACTATGGACCACAGGAAACAAGGAAAAGTTGAGGTCTGAGCTGACTACTCTGTACTGAGCATCATACTTGTAAAACAGTGCAGTCTCTGTTAACATCCATCCAACTTAGGAACAACTTTGGAAGCTTACACAGAGACTGTCACTCTGCTAAAAATGATCATAACAACTCCACTAATGATATCTAAGTATGACTTTTCCACCTTGAAGAGGATATAAACTTTCACTTGCAATACCATGGGACAGCTGTGACTCAATTTATTGTCCATGCTGTCCATCGAAAGCTAGCTGATTCAGCAGCTACATGATTGCATCCTGAAAGTCATTGAGAAGTTTGCCCGGATGCTCTTCAAGTGAGCCGTCAGCTTTGGTGAGTGGAAGTGTAATTTATCATCTAGCCTTTGTGCAGCTGGTCTGTGCATTGGACATATTGTTGTGCTGGATCGATTGATATAGATGGTGATGAGTATCAGTGTGTCCATGCTTATCTATCAAGTTTGCTGTCACCAGTGGTGTAAATATCTATGGTGCAACCGGTGCAGCTGCACCGAGGCCCAGACGCAGTCAGGGGTCCGTGAAGGCAGAAAAAAAAGCAGCTGTATTGTTTTTGTGAATGAAATAGCTCGGGGCGGGTCAATAAGGTAGGCTAATGCTGAGTGGCTGGTGTGGGAGGAGGAAATGATAATTTGTCCAATCACCTTGATATCTGTCAGTCATGATGAGTCGCGATGACGTGACGTAGTTGTTTCTCCTTTCAGCAGGAAAAAAGCAAGTGGATGAAAGTTGACTAGAAAAAGTAGTATCATGTTTAGCAAGCCCAAACAAAAAAGCAGCGCGCAAAAGAAGAAGGAAAGAAAGAAGCAGGATGAGGGTAAAGCTAAAATGACCAAATTAGACACGTTTTTTACTCAAACCCAGGCAACCCAGGCAATTTGCTAGCATGCCGCTGGAGGCTAGCCGTAGCTTGCCAGCTAGCTCCGTAAATGAAGCGGCAATGACCGCCGCGTCCCGCTTCTCCGGACTCAGTGGACTGGCTATACTCTCTATGAGAACAGCAGAGAGGACTTTGGACCTGAGCAGCGTCGTAAATGACTTTGCTGAGCACAAGGCCCGTAAGATGAACTTCTAATGAGTGAGTACAGCTTCTCTTTGTTATGAAGTGGAATTAGTGGGATTTAAATCTATGGCAATGTATTTGTAATGTTGGAAAAATGATTGTGTGATATAGTTGCCACACACGGTTATGCTTATGGACATACCGTGCAAGAATGTAGCGTTGTTAGTGTCGGCTATATTTGAATGTTTGATAGTTTGGAGACATCATCAGGCTGTGGTAGTTTGAGCCCAGGTCAGGGCAGGCTGTTAGATAAATGTTGATATGGAGCTTCGGCTGCTGTCCAGGATGAGTGTGTGGCCAGTCACCTGTAATGTTAGCCTACATAGTTACAATAGCATTTCTCTCGAGTTGTCTGTGTGTGTGCCCAAGCGTGTGTGTGCGTGCGTGCGTGCGCGCGCTTGTGTTTAGGGCGAGGGTGGGGGCACAAAAAAATGTTTTTGCAATGGGGCCTTCACCATTGGATTGGTATCCACAGAAGTTGTCCATGTGCTTCGTTGTGATCTTCAGTGGTGTTGAGCTCTTTATGACCCCATAGACCTACTTCTGAGCTTAATTATGTTGTTTTATAAAGATGGAATTTTGTATTCTTAATTTAGGCTTGTGGTATAGGTAATGTAATTTGGATTACATTGAAAACAAATCCAGGGTTGAGGATTTCATTTTCCATGCCCCCACCATAAATGCCTGCACACAAGGCTGCATTAGTATCCCTGGGCACTGAAGCTCATGTCCCCCAAACAACTTTTAACAATTGGATTGCTGCTGTTGGGTGGAAACCTTGTAACTCCTATTTAAGTCACATATTTTGTCTTTGTATGCACTAGGTTTATGACAGTGACCATAATTATTAACATCAAGGCTTGAATGGGTGTCAAGCCTTGTGTCATATTTCTGTAGAGCAGGGCACTTGCCCAGATTGCCTTTATGGTAGACCGGCCATTCCTGCACACTTCACATTCCTCCTATTTTCAACACACACAAGTTAAGGCAGACTTGTTAAAGGCAGACTAAAGACTAAAAGACTTGGAATTGCAAAATTATTGTAGCATGTCCATGGACTTGTGAGTGACTTAAACATAATATCATTCAATATTAATGGACTATATAAGGTAGTAAAGAAAGAAAGAAAATATTACCTCAGATAGAAACAGATAAAGGGGATGTAATATTCCTTCATGAAACACATTTGAAATGACAGGAACATGAAAAACTAAAGAAAACAACCAACAGCCAGATATACTCAGCTCAGAGAGGTGTGGCGATAATAATTAAATGTTGGTTCTGAAAAAGAAAATTGTAGATGTATGATATGTATGCTCATGTTTTATATCATATATTGTATGTGTTGTTCTTGCCTTGTGAAGGACACTGTGTTGCTTTCTGTATGGAATGTGCTCTATAAATACATGTGACATTGACTAGATACATTTTCGGTTCATGGTATTTAACCCTTTATATTTATTATCTGCTAGTCATAATATAAAGGGGAGACTTAAATGTAATATTGGACCCAGAGCAAGATTTCTTCTAACACGAAGATGCAGAGCACAAAATGTCTTGAGGAGAGCATGCAGAGAGATTGGCCTTGTAGATATATAGAAAACCAGTTATAGTATATTATGGGGAAGAGTCAAAGCAGTCATGAGGGGTCATATATAATATTCATCTGCAGAAAAACGGCTACATTAGACATAACAAAAACAAGTATTAGAGCAAATAAAACGAATGAAAGATAGACATAGGAAGACGAGTAGAAGTGAGGATGAAATTAAATTAAAGAAAAATGGAGATTGATAGATTAATGAGGCTTACACAGCAGGAAAGTTATAATGGTGACAGAGAATCCCTAAAAATGTGTGTCTATATACTTAAAAGACAAATGAAAGAAGTTTATATTACAGAATTAGAATCAGATCAGTCTGAAACAATAACTGATGAAGAGGAGATTGCAGAAGAGTTTGCAAAATTACAACAAATCATTTATACAGAAATAAAGTACGAGTGGATAGAAATCAAATTAAGACATATTTGAGTTATTATAAACTACCAAGAAAATGAAAAAGTATAAATAAAACACCAAATTGATAAAAGCAATCACTGCAGAAGAAATTAAACAACATGCAGGGACTGAAAGTGGGAAAATCTCCAAAATGACAGATTTACAAATGAATAATACAACAAACAAGCCAAATAACTATTAAAAGCATACATTTATGTATTAGATGGAGGAAAATGTGCACAAACATGGCAATCATCCACAATTACTCCTATTTATAAAGAATTGAAGGATGATATCCTCATATAGACCCATATTGATGCTCAACATAGACTATAATATAATATCAGCATTATTAGCCAATAGATTAAAAGACATTATTACAGATATAATTGACACAGATGATTTTGGCTTCATTTCAGGACGGCTCTTGTCAGACAACATTAGCCGAACAGTAAATTTAATTGATTATGCTCTAAAGCAAAATGAAGACTATCTGTTAATAACATTAGATGCAGAGAAGGCCTTTGATTTATTGAGTTGGCTTTTTATGTTTATGATCTTTAACGGTTTTGGCTTGGACTAGAAATTTAGCTTATGGTTACAAGCAATTTACAGTAATCCAATTTCCAGAGTTAAAACAAATGGTACACTGTCAAGAAGATTCACAATACAAACAGGAACCAGGCAGCAATATCCTCTCTTCCCCCTTTTTATTTGCTATAAATATTGATGTGCTAGTGGTAGCAGTTAGACAAAAAGTAGACATAAAAAGAAATGTATAACACTGATGAAATAATAGTTTATCTTACATCACCCTAGGATTCAGTGAAGAATGTGGTAGAGTAGATATAAATTAAAAACCATTAACTTTAAAAGATTTGTATAAACTTAAATGAGACACAAATACAATAAAATATAACATAACACTTCTTGTGATTCAAAGTGCTACCTATACAAATACCAGGATCATATTTAATATGTGGAATAACATGATTTAAAAAATTTGGAATAACAGAATACAGATTTAAAGTATTTCAGCAGAGAGAAGAAGGGGGTTTAGGTGTTCAAATTTACAGCATTACAAACTCTCACAATAACGAAGTTGATGAAAAAGAAAAAAGAGGCTAAATGGATCAAATATACAAATAGAAATGACAACAAAATCAATTAAGACATTACCATTTAGAGGTATAACAGAACGAAATAAGCATACGGGGCAGTGCCAAAGTATTTTAAGTAATGTAATGAATTGGAAACATATAATCAAAACCTTAAAAATAAATAGTGAATGTATGCATGGTGCATGACCCCAACTTTTTTCCAAACAGAAATAATACAGTCTGAGATTGCTGGACTAACAAGGGGTTAGCTGATCATTGTAGATAATAAAGCAACACAGAAATAGGAAAAAATAATTAGAAACTAACATTTCAGCAGAAGATTGGAAAGACTCCCTTTTAGAAAATTAGATGTCACAATCAAAATACTGGAGGGAAAGCGAACATGAGATATAAATGTAACCCTTAGCAAGGACTATTTGCTGGAGAGGAAAACACGCAGCAAATTATACACAAATTCTTTTTATGTCCAATAGTAATACTTTGGAAGAGGTTGGAAACCCTAAAGTATGTTGTTGATTTAAAAGAGCCTCTGAAACTAGAAAATATTTTGGGTATTTATTATTTATTAAAGAATGGTTTTGAAACCCTTAAATTGGAGGACATACTTTATCTCTTTAACCTCTTGTGTGTAACAGCTATGAATCATGGGACAAGGACATGGAAACAGCCAAATCCACCAAAACTGAATGCAAGTCTATCAATAATAGAACACATTTTTGACACGGAAAGATTAACCTTTACAAACAGATATTTGAGATAAAAAATGGAATAGGTTTTAACCCAAAGATAAACTCCATGAAATAACATTATTATAATCTAGCCCAAGAATTCCAATGAACGTCTCTTGGTCATTTTCTTGGTTATTTATATGTTAACTAAGCTCACTGAACTCATAGTTGGTTGAAATGTGTATATATATATAGTATAAAAATGTGAAAAAGGCTCTGAAATAAATTCTAGAAGTTGCTGAAGGAAACATTGCAATAAAATGTTTTTAAAAACAATTCATGGACAGTAGAGCAGTGTCATCTTGCAAGGCACCACAGTGGCTAATCAAATATATGCATTAGTTTCTAACAAGAAAATGATATTCCTGCTGTACCTTGCCAAATAATTGATCCTTTCTCAGAGTATTATACATCTCTGTGCAGTGTTTTTCCTGCATTGTATTTTATGTCTCTGAAGTATCTGAAGCCCCTTGAGTTGTTTTAATGCAGGTCTACCTATACCTAACATCAAACAGAAATCTTCTGGACTGTTGCTGAGAATCTCATCTTCCTCCTATGTGTTCAGATTTTCAACATTTCTTCAGTATGGACATGGGTGAACATTAAATACCAGACATTGGCCATGTTTCTGCAACCAGTCCCAGTGGGCCAGCAGAAATAAGTTGAGAACACAACATTGACGTCACCTTTTAAGCCAAAACTTGTTAAGGCCCATTTATGCTCAACATTAAATATGGACACGGATACAGACGGAGCCTTCTGTCCGTGCTCTGCGTTCATTTCGTCTGTATTTCTGCACATTTCCATAAAGCTTACGGATACGGACAAAACGGAGCAGTACCACCGGACACCATGGGGGGGCAATGTTGCTGTCACTACTCGATATGTAGCACAAGTGAGACACGAAGAAGAAATAACAATGGAGGAACTTTTTGAGGAAAGGTTGTGCAGGACAGAAACTTTAAACATATCGTTTTTGTCTTTTATGCAAGAGGAACATTATCAATATCTCCTCCACAGTCGCCATGTTTGTTTTTGAGTTTGTTGTTTTCATAAACGTTTGACTTGGTGCTGCCCCCTGGTGGATGTATTGGTTAACATCCATGCCAACGTGAAGGACGCATGGAAGCATGAGAGCAGTGACGGTAACATCGTTTGAAAATCGTACGTACGTTGAGCATAAGTGGGCCTTTAGCCAGCAGTTGCCTATTTACACATCCACACTGTTTTTGGTCTCTACCTACTCCTAAATATCTGGCTCTTTATCTACTACATGCTCCACGACTACCTGTTGTTTCTGAGCAGGTATAGTGAAAGTGAACCGAAACAATAATGGACAACTAAACAATGAGCTGAAACCTGCTAGGTCAGTAAAACCAATGGGTATCTACAGAATTGGGTGATAATTGTCTGAAGGACCACGTGACCATTACATGGGACCAAATAATGCATCAACATAGTTAAAAATAGACGCACCATAACTCACTGCCCTCTAGTGGCATGCAAAGATTACAATGCCTAAATAAAATAACCCCCGCCCCCCCAAAAAAATAAAATTAAGGTTATACACCCATTCATGTGTCCAAACATTTGAACAAGCTTTGAAAATGGATAATTGTAATTAAATTTAATTTGAAAAATGTCTTCATTCACTCTTTTTCTTGAGGAGTGACATTGATTGGGTCAGTAAGCGTAGCCAGAAGAAGCACTGAACAATTCACTCCCACTCGTATGCACCTCTGAAGGATACTTTTCAGCCATTGTGTGAACACTTGGAAAAGAAGGTCAAGCTTGGACTATACAGCCAGGAGTCAGGAAATCCAGACAACTCTCTGAAAGAACAAACACTCAACTATACTTTAGATTGTTGCCAGAGTTTAAATTGATGCTCATGGTGCCAGTTTACTGTCATTTGAACACTTTGCATAATTGGATAGGTATGAAAACAATTTTAATGTCAGGGCAATTGTCCACAAAATACAAATATGCCCTTTCATTTTTGTTTTGGAGACAATAACACAATAAATGCAAGAATAACTGAGGAACACTTTGATATTCTTGTCTTGAAACAGATGGGACCGGCTGGTTCTTTCTCTCCGCTTGAGGTAGTTGTCACAGACTACATCAAAATGGGCCATGCAGACAAATAAACCAACAGTTATTGATGTGATTATGTTGCTGTCATAGTCTGAAGTGTTTCTGTATTTGCCAGACTCTGTGGGATATTATTTTTTTTGTCTCATCACTAATACATGATTACCCCGTTGGCATGTGCAGCAAGTTTAACTAAACAGTTTACTGTGCTATGTGCCTCTGAATTACTATACAGCCACAGGGATCCCAGCACATATTCAACAAATTAGGTGGTTTATAGAATAAACTCCATACCCTGAGAGGCTTTTATTGTGATATCAACAACCCAGGTGGCACAAGGTAGAAGGTAATCTTACACAGTATAAATGGCGGAGACAGAATGTGTATACACTTCAAATTGGTTGGTGTGTCTAAGATTTAATGCTCATACAAGATGAAAAGCTCAGCAAGAGGGTGTCAGGGACAGTTAGAGCATTTCAAAAACATTATTTCAGGCTCTCCGTGGACAAGAAGCCAATACTGCTGATATGAATTTCACACACTGAACAGGCTGGAGAAGAACAATATCTCTATTTGTCATCAGACATTATTAAAGTTAGTATTTTGGTCTTAGAATTCTTTTTATGGATACGATTAAAGTTAAGAGGGATATCTTAAGTATCAGCATTTATTATACAAAAAATGAGAATACTCTATAAAAATATGTTGTCTGTAATTGTCCTTTCAGATGACACATCCTGTAAGCGTTTTCTGATCTGACGCCCCTATCAGCAGGAAGACATCATTTGTCTCCGCCTTCCAAAGCTGTTAAGATTAGATTAGGTTTATACCTTTTGTTAGGGAAAATGCTCCAAAATGACACTTTTTCATAAAATCAAAAATCAAATGAAATCAAAATTACCCACAATTCTTTCAAATTAATTAAAATCCGCACTCCCCTCCCCCCCTCATGCTACATTGAGTCTTGCCATATAATATGCAGTCAAAGAGCTCGTACATTAGGTGCTGCTACTGGCTCGTTGGGGTTGTAAGCTAGATTTGATTTTCAGCCTGCAGATTTGTTGTTGTTGTTGTTGGAGACAGCTGCCTTTTACAAGGTCGACAAACAGCCTTGTCTTTGTTCATGACTTTTCCATCCACAATGTAAAACTCAAAATACTTCCACACACGGATCCTCACATGTTTTGGTGTCTTCATTGACTGTCCAGAACGGTTCGGCTCGCTATTGTCTTCCATTTTAACAAAACAACACTACATTAACATTAGCTTAGTTTACTCACAGGTCAACAGGGTAAGCAACAAGTGAAGCTAGTGAAGTTTTAGCAGTGTCTACCTACATTTCAAACGGGTCATTATAGCTTGAATATCAACTTTTCACCTCACATCTGAATGAATCTTCAAATTTTGAATAAAAATGGACAAACCTAGTATGTTTACATTAACGAGGTAGAAGCCCTTCAGTAATCATAGTAGAAGCATGTGAAGAAACATGGTGAAGTTACTAAAGTGACCAATGCCATACTGAGAGGAAGTTGAGGGGAAAGGATGGGTCAAAAAAACATTTTAATAAGGGAGATCACTGTTTGTTTTCCATTTCCAACAGGGAGTCCATTCTGCCTTAAAAATCATGACCAAGATCAGACCTAAGCTTAACCACATGCTTATTGTGGTAATCATTAAATCTCTTAAGTAGTAATTATAACCCACTACTGCCATTATTATTATTAATGATGTTGTAATGTTTTCTTGTCCAACAAAGCTCTTATTTTAACCCAAATCATGATATTGTTTTTACAGTAAACCTAACCAGATCTTTACTATATTGCCATGTCACATCATAAAACATATTCGTTTTTTAAACAATGATTTATACAGTAATGGTTTTAGACAACACAGCCAAATGATGCCGGTCTGCTAATCGAGGTGTTAAAAAATGCTTGTATGTGTCATTCTGAAATGTAAGGATTCATTAGCAGGGCATTTGTAAGGGACCACTCATAGTGTGGGTTAAAATAAGTATCTGGTTCATTTTAGAAAAACATCATAGTTTATATACACTTGGTCACTCATTCCCCTCCTTCTTATCTTATCAGACAATTTTCTTTCACCTGCATCGAAACGACTTATGAATCATACTTAAGCACTATTATTTAACCACACCATTTAACCCAGTCATTACCACCAGGTCAGTGCAATTGTTGTTCTTTGTACAGCTTTTGTGCTTTCAGAGTGGGTCACAGTTTCACATCTAGGTTATACCACAAATTATTAATTTGTGTATAAGGCTTCCTTGTGCCAAAGAAAAACAAAATTGGCTATTACCCTGCAGCGGTTGTGGCTCAAAGACTACTGATTTACTGGAAGCAATATTTTATGTTAGATATCACAGACTCATTGTGGTACAACTGCAGGCTGTAGACCTTTAACATTAATAGCCCCTGAAGTGTGAATTATTCACCATGAAAATAGTCCATTTCTTGTCTGTGCTTTGTTCTGTAATTGAAACAAGAAAACTTTACTCTAAAACTAAGAAATCCCTGAAATGTCATTGCACTGTGTGTTGTAAATAGAAACTACTCTTGATCATAACAACCGGTTGTGTGATAGAGCACATATGAGGCTAATGTGCATATGGCATATAACTTATATGGCTATTATTAGAATAATAACTTTGACCTTTAATCCATGCAGATGGGATTTTATCTGCTATCAGTCACAGTAGAAGAAAAGTATATTTGAGGTGCTGTTTTTATGACTGAAAATGTTTTAACATTGTTAGTGGGGGGGGGGGGGCACATAACAAAGCTACAGTACATAATTTTATAACTGGAATTATTTCAGCTTAGATATAAACTAGATATAAATTGCTTTTTTAAAGAGACAGCGTTACCATTTCAACCACAGTGTTTTGTAAAATCCCACAATAATCTATTTATCAAAATAAATATTGATTAACTCATATGTAAACTTATTAAAAACACAATTTCCACCATGACACTAAGCCTACATCTTGACATTACAGACAGAAAACAAATATACCTGAAACTTTCATATAATAAAACACTGACTAGAATCTATAATCCAAATCTGCATTGCCTCTTATTCCAAAAACAAAGAAAAAAGCACTACTGGCCACGAACTCTGTATTCCCAGCATTTGTATGGAATACGCACACACACATAAAAAAAACCCTATTAGACTTCTCCTCACCACCCACAGAGGCGACTATGGACCTGTATTTCTTCCTCTGCCTATGACCACAGTATGATATGCATTACTGCCGAAACATTATTGCAAGGCTGAACTTATCTTCCACTGTCTGTCAGCACAGGTTTTTACACACTATCACACTTTTCAGCCCCAGGAATTATGTCCATGTTCTACAATCTTCCTAATCGGTTTCTCATTTTTCTCAATATAAACCCATCATGGTAAAATGTCTGCTTGACTACACGCTAACCACACTTTGCTACACAACCGTGATGACTTTATATTGTATATTGCCTCAGTACGTAAAGTGACTGAATGTTTGGCGGGCGGTATACTGTATATATTCCTGCCAACCATACAGTATGTGGCTTTTAGTGTTCCTTTCACTATATAAGAGGTTATGTTGTCCATATAATGTGTTAGCATGTCGTTTTACTTACACTACATTTACTTGCAACTTTGATTTAAAAAAAAAAAAAAAAAATCATACATAATTGAAAAAGGCAAATAAAGAAATCCTGGTGCTTTCTAAACCCGACTAACAGTTTCCCTCTTGCACCTTTAATGACTCACCGTGTCTTTGAAAGCTAAATAAAATATACAGTTGATGCTTTAACCTTGTTATTTTGCAGCATTCAAGTGTTATGATACATCTCTTTGTTGTTTGCATTTTATGAAGCTTACAAGGTGAAGTTGGTTGAGGTTGCAAGACTTATCCGTTATCTTAATTTGCCTTCATCTCAAGGTTCAGATTTAGTACATACTAATAATTCTTCACTGACCTTACCTTGCACTGCGTTTGTTGTTGCCTTTTAGATTTTTGATTTCAAGTGATTGTTAGCCAACTCGACATTCATTCCTGCCTGTTTGATGTTAAGCAACGCCATGAAAGATGTTCCATGCTGCCTTGGTACACATAGTATATTCACTGAATGTTTGGATGATATATAGTTCTGCCAACCGTACTGTATGTGCCTTGAATTGTTTCTTTCCTCCATATAAGAAGATGTTGCATGTAATGTATTAGCGTGCCAGTTTATTTACAGCACATTTCCTCGTATATATATATCATACCTGTGTGACTTGATGTAACTCATTGTAAAGAATCTGAATTTAAATAGAGTCATGATTTTATAGGAAACAACTCATATGTGTTAAAGTATTTGTCCAGCAACATATCTCACATTAGAGTATGGATACTAATAAGGAAATAGTCCTTCTTTTTGACCACACAAGAGTGTTCAATTAGATTTAGGATTGTTTTTTTTTTGTTTTTTTAAAAGTATATTTTTTGGGGATTTTTTGCCTTTTAATGTACAGGTTAGTAGAGAGAGACAGGAAACTGGAGGCAGAGAGGGGGGAATGACACGCAGGATAGGGGTCACCTGCAGTGAGGACTGTAGCCTCAACACTTTGGGCGGGTGCTCTACCCACTGAGCTATACACCCCCACTAGATTTAGGATTGTTAACAGTCTTAATTATGATTTTGTGAGGGTATTGGTCTTTTAATGTTAAGTGACTGAGATGCAAGCATAACACCAATTAGTTCACTTTAAAACTATCTTTACAAAAATCTAGGGCTACTTAATGAATGACTGATGTAGAGTTATCTATTGTTTTTGAATGAGAGGCCTGGAAAAACAGATGGTGGCTTCCGGTCTAAGCTTTTCAAAATAAAACCTTTGTTATTGAGCGCTATCTCATTATTATTAAAAATTGTTTCCCCCTGATTTTATTAGTTTTGAGATCGTTTGGCCTCTAAATTGTAATCACGATCAAATTTCAACTAATTGAGCAGCCTTAGACTGAGGTAGGTATCTATTGTTTTTGAATGAGAGGCCTGAAAAACAGATGAGACTGTTACCTAAGAAGCAGCAAGTGAAATCCACAGTTAGCCGCTTAGTTGTGAATTGCTAGTGGAGGTTACCAATTATAAAAGCAATCGTCAACAAGGTGATGAAGATTTTGAAGGGATATGTCCTTGCTTCTTTGGGTTGCTTCTTCCAGAGAATGGAGTCAAGCTAGAGTCGGGGAACTTGAAATGATGAGTAAGTCGGTCGGTCCAGATCTGAAAAGTTCCCTCTGGCGGAGAGCTTCTTGGTTTAGACTCTCCAAAGTTTTGATTCTTAACTCATGACTTTAAATTTTGAAGTTTCGCCTCCCATTGTTGAGAATCACATCTTCAGACTAGCAAAAAGCAAGCATTCACTCAGCATGTCAAAAAGCAAGAGCTAAAAGCAACAGCCTAAAAGCATAGGAAAAAGGCAGGACAAGAGTGAAAAGCATAGGGTGGGCCTAAAAGCATAGTTTCTCAGATAAGAAACTACTAAAATGTTTTGGTTTGCCCACCACCCAAAAGAAGCATCCTGGCCATTCAGGGACTGTAGAGTTCTTGGGCAGGCAGACACGATCCCTTCCTGTATGCTGAACTCCTGAGTGCTGCTGCTTTTCTCATCAAAATTGATAGTCTTATAAGAGTGGCATGATTTCTAATTTAGCTTTTTGGTTAGTAGCTTAAGTGTTTTTAGAGTGAGACAAGCAGAATGATATTAAGGATTATTTTAGTGTTATCAGAGATGATGAAATTGTGTTAGTGATACATTTTCTGGGTTAAAGGTTGTGGGGAAAAAAAGTATAATTTAAAGCAGACACATTAGGTGATGTACACACACACACACACACACACACACATACTTACATGCAATATTATACTAGCATTAAGACTATTAAGTTAAGACTTTCCCATACATTTAAGGGGTTTTATAGTCCTTTGTTCTCCGTGATGTGACTGAAAACAGCAGTGGTCCAGACATAATACAGACATAAATGTGTATGAGTGTGTGTGTGTGTGTGTGTGTGTTCCTAGAGGTGAGTTATAATAACAAGTGTTGGGGTGATGCTTTGTGCTATCAGCTCCCACTGAAGTGTGAATTGGTCTTCCCATGTTGCTGGCTCTTGTAGGGTCATAGGTGTTTAGGGTCAGTCTTCTTGTTTAGGGACCATGCAGGAGATGAGACGTTTTCTTATTTTCATTGTTGGTGTTTGCAGCATGTAGTTTTATGGTGAGTGAGAAATCACTGATGTGCTGTTGTTGGCCAGCATAGGGTTTAAGAAAGAGCTTGTTTTCGTTGTTGTGTGGGTTTGTACCATCTGCATTCAAAACCTGAGAGTGCTTTCCCATCATCGCCAGTGAAATTAGCTGGGTAGGCAACCTTTTGACTCTTTGTTGTGCCATGCTGAGTGGATGAGTGATGGACAGGAGGATTGTATCTATTTATGTGCTGCTGTTTCTTCTCTACAACAACACCACAGAAATAGAAAAAGAAATATATATTGGTCAGTCACACCAGTTGGCTCACACAGATCTCTCATAAAGTATTTGTAGCAAAGCCAGAAATATTGTGATGGTGGGCTTTGCACATAATTGAGCGTGGCACAAGGATAACTTAAACCTCTAAATTAGAAATAAGCCTTGATGAGCCCTCATCTTTGTCCTATTAACAAGCTCACTAAGATTGCAGGTTTTATTGTATCCAAATGCTTTACACCAGTTACCATGAGACTGATTTTCTCACAAAATTTTACTTTAATTTCAGTTTGTATTGTCACTGCAGTATGAATGAATGGTAAATGGACTGTACTTATATAGCACCTTTCTAGTCTTTGCGACCACTCAAAGCTCTTTACATTACATGTCATTCACCCATTCACACACATTCATACACTGATGGCAGGGGCTACCATACAGGGGGCCAACCTGCTCATCAGGGGGAATTTAACCATTCTTTTACATTCATACACCGTTGGCACAGCAACGGGAGCAATTTGGGGTTAAGTGTCTTGCCCAAGGACACATCGACATGTGGACTGGAGGAGCCGGGAATCAAACCAAACAAAATAAAATAAAAGTAACAACAAATCCGGGAACTGAAATAAACGAAACTATTGAAATAATGAAATTTCCAGCTCTAGCACAGCATCTACCTACAGACAGAGTGGGCCTGTGAGCCTGTAAACCTACACCCCTGAATATATGATGTGTATAAGCAGAATTACACACTTGGGAGGTAAAGCGATTTATTTCGGTTGTAATTTAATAGTTTTTCACATTTTAAGGCCCAGCAGAAAAAAGTATACTTGTATACTGTAGATGATACATATCTTTGTTCTTTACATTTCCTAACGCTTATGAGGTGAAGTCTTGAGGTTGAGGTTGGAAGATTGATCAGCTATCTAAATTTCCCCTTCATCTCAAGGTTCAGACTTGGTACACTCTAATAATTCTTCAGTGACCTTGCCGTGCACTACTACAGTGTGTTTAGTGGTCTTTTTGATTTCAAGTGATTGCTCGCCAGCTCCGCACATACAGTATTTCTGCCTGTTTGATGTTGCACAATCCCATGAAAGTTATCAGCATACATGGAGAATTAATTTTCATGCCTCATCTTGTGACCACATTAAATTGTCAATTTATGTTCTTGTGCTCACATCTCTGCTGTCATCATCATTTACAATATCTGTTCAGTTATTAAAAACACAGCAGGCATGCAATGTATAGATCACTTAGGGTGTCATATCTCTAATGCCTCAAACATATAGGCCGAGGATTAACATGAAGGGTAACCTACCATAAGAGTATATAGACAGCAATTATACACTAATTTACAGAAATTTGTCTTTGTAGCACTGTGTGTAAAAGACTTTGAGACAAGGGCAGGAGGAGACACTGAAGATAAGAGCTCATGACAAACAGTCCCAGTTCAGAACTCTGAATGAGAATGGAGGGAAGAACAAGGATGGGGAACTATGGGATTGGACAGGAGGCAGATTGGAACCGGGAGTGAGGTTTGGCAGGTGTTGGGGAACGACATGTGTGGGCCTAGATTTAGACCTGGCCTTGATTTAAATTCAACAGGGGTGTACCTGTCAGACTTGCCTTCCACCTTGTCTCTCTTCAGCTCTTCAGGTGACTAATACACTAATTATTTATAATTATTTGTCAATCAGGGGAAAAATTTATTTTGACCATCAGTTTATTGTGTTGCATCCTGTGCTTCTAGCTCCTAAATTAAATGTTGCTGCTTTGCTGTGTCATACAGGATAGTGATACAAATACTGTGAGTTTGATAATGGCACCTCAGACTTGGAAAATTGTTGGTAAATTATAAAGGTCATTATGAAGGGGACAGATTTTCTGTCACTTTGAATTAGCAATAAATGGCATTCAGCATCGTTGGATGTCAGCAAACAGCTATTTACTATGTAAATATATTGTGGAGTAATGACTACCCAAGGAGCAGATCAAGTCACACTCCCTCTATGTGTGCTGTTATCCCAACTTCCTTGTTATTTGTTTTGACATGCATGTTACTGCATATGAGTCTCTTCCTGTCCTTCACACCTATATCCAAGATAGCAGCACTACACTACACAATACACTAAAATATGTGTATATATGTATAAATACGCAAAGTACTAATACAGTCTTGATCCACATTTGATCAGCACTGCCTCAGTTTGAGTTTCATGAGCTGTCTGGCCTGTGTGGCCTCTTTT
The DNA here is from genome assembly GCF_027409825.1 of Scomber japonicus. Lineage (NCBI taxonomy): Eukaryota > Metazoa > Chordata > Actinopteri > Scombriformes > Scombridae > Scomber > Scomber japonicus. Next base: position 29,444,302 of record NC_070580.1, on the reverse strand, counting down.
GCTGTCAGGCTTTCTTTTTCCTTTTTTTCTTCTTTTTTCCCCAACTTAATTAAATAAATAACACACACATCTGAGGTATGGGTGCTATACTGTAACATCTAGTGGCTGAATGTCATGTATTGCAACTTTAAAGACAAATGATTAATTGAGAAAGTAATAGACAGATTAATTGATAATGAAAATAATCAGTAGTTTCAGCCCTAATATAATCACATCAACACCTAGTAGCACTATAAGGAAGTAATGAATTGGTATCTCAGAGGTAGTACATAATAAAAGACTTGCTTATCGTGTATACAGGTAGGGGACATTGGAGATAACTGCTGTACCCTTCTCCTTCAGGGATGCAAAAGAGTGACAAATTAAAGATAAATGGGATGTGAATCTGATCTGTATTTGTGTGTCAGACCGGGGTAGTGGGCAATAAGTTACCTTGACAACAGAGATGCCATCTGGGTACAGTACATGCACACAGCAACAAAACACAGACTAACAATATTCAAATACTTCAAATATGTATGTTGTATAAAAAGTTCTGTTTCAGTTCAGTTGCTCAAATCCCTTTCCATGACATAAGTGTTGTAAGTGCTTTACAAACATAGCACGAATACTTTCACAACAACATAAGGTAAGCAGCTGACACTCCACATCCGAACGGCACCATTATATAGTAAGCGTATTTTCAATTTCACGGGAAAATGGTAGCTTTTGTGTCTGCACCTGTTCAGGAAACTGTGCGAGCAATCAAAGAGCATTCAAAACATCCTTCTGATTTTATAAGATGGCTCTGAGGACTTTGGAGTCAGTTCCCACAGGAAGAGTGAAGCACCTTTGAGCCCTAATGATGTAAACTAGTAGAGAAGAGTACAGTCTGCGGTGGCATCCAGACTTAATTGCTCTTTCAACAAGACTGCATGTAAAGCTGTTTTTTTTTTCTTTTTTCTTTTTTCTTTTTTTCTTTCCCATCACTTAATGAGAGAGCTACCAATGTACCGCAGTCAACTCACCTCTCTGTGTGTTACGGTGATGATAATTAGAACCCACTTTAGGCGCGCACTGGTCTGGAGTGGGCCCAAATCAAACCAACAGATCAACATCTGTGCAGGCGATGTTTGTGGTTATACTGGTTCCAGCAATCAAGCATGAAGAGAGCGAAGAGCCTGTCGTGATGTAGGCAAAATTATCAATGGCACTCACTTTCATAACATATGTACACACACACACACACAAGCCGACATGCACCTGTGCACCGCTGATGTTTTCTCTCTTTTATTGCTGAATCTCCCTTCCTCTTCCAAATACACACATACACAATGAGCACAAATCTTAGTACTAGTTAAAGTATTTAAATTATTTAATGTTCAAATTCTGGCCCAGGTCATATTAACATGCAGTTTCAATTCAATTTAGATTTCTGTTGTGATGAAATGATAAGTCTAAACAAGCCAATTTCACCAATACGGGCATACAAAGAGGATAAGAGCATTTTAAGATGTTCTCTACTTTGAGAAATAGTTCTGTGTACTGTGGTACTACTAATTGCATCTGAATTACTTTTGAGGTAATTATCTGATTTTTGTGCAGTTTGATTGATTTGAATAATTGACTGTGTGGTAAAAAGTAAATGGGTTGTGCTCAAAGTAAAGGCCACATGTTAATTCAAAGAGCAAATCATTTTTCAACTACTTCTCTGTTTTGATGAATTTGAAGAGGACCTGTAGAGAGGGATTTATGACGATCCATTGTCCATGTAATTAACATCTGATTGAAAAACTAGACATGTTATTAAAATGTAATCAAAATGACCAGAAAAAGAAATGTAACATTACATCAATGGTGATTAAAACAATATTACCCTCAATAAAGTGAGCTGCTTCTTTTTTTTTTAATCAAATGTGAATGCTGAGTTTTATTTTGAGGACTTGTTGAGAGTTTTGTGTGTGTGTAACAACATACTACAGAGCTTCATCTTCACAATCCTACAGTTTATAACTGCCTGTAGCCTTCGTATGGGCTTTAGCTTTTGTATTTCCTTCTTTGAATACAGGGTCTAAAGATAGAGAGCGTGCCATGTTGTTCAGATCTTAAAGCCCACTGAGGATTTTTGGCTATATAAATACATTTGTAAACATTTGGGCTTTTTTTTCATTTTTCCTTTTCTCTCTCTCTCTCTCTTTTGTAATAATCTGGAAACACAGTCTTCATGGTATCAAAGTTTCTATTTTGTGAGTATGAACATGTGTATGTGTTCATGGAGAGTAAGTGGAGATTAGCTTTTTTAAATGTAATTGATAGACAGAAAAGGACACTTGTTACTGTAATTGTTTGATGTTGTGTACTATTGTCTTGTACCCATCATCACCTGAGTGACTGCCGGTGGACTGTGTTTGAATCTGGCAGCTGCGATAATTGGACATCACTATAACTGGTAGTTGGTAGTCCATGATCCAAAGCCACCAGTGCAATTTCCCTGTCTCATTGTCATCACATTATCAGTGAATGAAATTTCATTATGTGTTGATCTGATCACTCATAGAAAGACCAAATTGGAAACAAAGCATCCCCAATCATTTATCCTTCAGAACATCGAGCCTTTTCAGTGGAGCTGTTAACGCTGAAGTGTTTCATGTTTCAGCTCTCTGCAGATTGGTATGAACCCACTCCATCTGACGATGTACTGTCAAAATATAGTCACTTCACTGATGTGCTTTGTGGATTTACACTCGAGAATTTATCACCTGACGAGCTAGCTTTGCATTATTCATTGAGCCGGGAGAGTGAGACCGCAATCTGAATGCAGACAACGTTGTATTCACACTCGGAGCCATATGACAGCATTGTCTTCACAACGCCCTTGTTAAAACTCTGCTTTGGGTAACAAGAGACAAAGACAACCCGTAGCCTCATTACAGTCCTTGCTGAATTTGTTCAACAATAACACCGTTGAAAAATGTGAACTGTCATTTTAATGCCCTCTGCAAGAGTTTGTCATTCGTTAACAATAAGTAGTCAGTCTCATAAAACTTCAACTTAACACCCAGTGGGTCAATGTAAACATGTTCCATTGAGATCAATACGTAAACAGCACCTACACACTAACTCCAGACTAGTCAAAATATTCCCATTTATTTACTGCACCGTATATCATATGTAATACATATGTGTAAGTAACAGCTGATAGGATAGCTGCAGGTAAATGCAATTCAAACAGCTCAGGACAGCTTTTATGTCAGAAACAATCCGAGTGGACATAATACACATGCATCAGCAGTACAGTGGTTGCAGCAGGAAACAGGAAGTGTTTTTGGTATTTTCATATACAGTAAATATATTTGTTATCTGAGCAGTGTTCTAATCAACCAGGATAGCCGGAAATGAAAAGCAGCTTCTGCCCAGGTGTAACTTTCATTGTTTTTGTTCCTTTTATTTATGTTGTCCTTGGTCTACACTTGCTATGTCTTATTATTAGCTTATCAATCAACTGTGAAGCCCTTTGAATCACATTAACCTGTATGAAAGGAGCTATATAAATAAAGTTGAATTGATTGATTGATTGACTGTAATGAATGATTATTCCCTCAATGGAGGTTAAACGTTGTGATGGGCCGCCTGCTTGGGTGTAGGTTGTTTGTTCTTGCAAGTACTGTAGGTGGGTCTGCCCACATATAATAACAGAGAGCACCAGGGACCAATGCTCCCATCCACTATAAAAGCTCCCACTATAGCTGCTGAAGTGATGGTTTTCCCCAACAATATCCACCTAACAGATTTCTCACACATCCACTCTTTTACACTGCTGTTTGACTTATTTCAACCTCTAATTTTCTATTTAATTTAAATTCTCACATTACATTTGCAAAGCTATGTTTTTTTAATAATTTGAAACATACATTATATACATCTCTGATAGCTCTCTTATAGTCTCCTTCCCTGCCCTTCCTGGTGTATTGCTACATTTCCCGTAGCATTACTGCCACTATCGATCAGTAAGACATGAAAGCAGACAGAATAAATTAAAAACATTGCTCCATATTCCTATTAGTGTATCTTTAAATCAAGCAACATTTCATTTACTGTTGCATACGAGCAGGTTATGACATAGCCTTCATTTTTGATACATGCTATGATGAATTTAAAATGTAGATTTTTTTTTTTGTATATTTGAAATCTGCTATAGTGAATCTTGACATATATGTCATCCCTCCACGGTTTTCAGAAGTGTGTGAACCTTCACTTATCTAATACATTTTTAAATACATACATTTTATTATGTATTAGCTCTCACTCTAATTAATCAGCATGCCGCTGGAGCATCTTAGAGTGTAGCCTTCAACGCCTAAGTAAAACTGTTTTACCATTTGTGGCAATAAATGGTTTAATCCATGACGAGAGAGTTCCTGACTGAATGGCAACAAACTTATGGCTGATTTTACCGTTGTATTGCGTTACGTTACAAATGTAATTCCAAAGTCGCCCTGCAGCTGATTCCTTCAAGGTACAGTATAAATTTGATTGATTTAGAACAATTCTTATGCATCCTTATGCACATTCACGTGCCCTAATTATCATCACCAGCATGCTGAGAAACAGATCATGATCGTATCACATACAAATTAAAGCTATCAGACAAGATAAGTCATCAGGTTTTATCAGCAGTGACAGTATGTGTAACGAGCGGCTGGCACAACTTATCTTGTCTGAATAACTGGCTCGTTGCAAGTCTACCTTTCCAATCTTCCCAAGGGATTCAAGGCTATAGACCTGTATACATCAATGAAGTATCAGCAGTCTGGAGCAGTCTTGTTAAAATATAATTGGCTATTCCTGTAAGCTTTATTCATACACTGGCTCTTAACACCATCGTACCAACTGCCCTCCCAGAATGCCTGACACACTAACCTTTTCATAGCTGTCTCTAAATGGCAAAAGATCAAAAAATAGAAGGAGTCACTGAGTTATCTACCTCTGGGTCTCCTTTATATATTCTTGTACCAGATAGATGACCTGTAACCAGTGGCTCCCTCTAAGACCACTCAACACTTAGGGGATTAATATTTCTCTCTTAAACAGAACCAATTGACAAAGTGCTTGAAACAACTACAAACCCATTTTACTGTAATTGAAAAAAGGCAATTGACCCAATGGACTACTATTGCTTGTGATGAATAATAGTCAAGTGTGCACCTTAGGGAAGTATAGTCATTAAAGGCTTTAACAATGCAATGTATTATAGCAAACTGTTTTTGATGTTTTATACCTTTTGTTTGACAGCTCTTTTTTACACATTGAGAAAAGAGCTGTTACACAACTATGATTATGCAAAATTTTAAGTCAGAAAGGAAGGACAACACAAGACTAAGGGCATTTTAACCCATAGTTAATTTGCTTTGGTGTGAATCAGTGGAGGAGTTGCTACTGGGTTGCATTTTTCCTTTGGGTTGGTTTGGTTTCACACCGGGAACATTTCAAGCAAACCAAACTGTATCAACAAAAGCTTTCCCTCCGTTCGTTGGTCAGAAACCTGGTGGCTGGAGAAAGCCATTTATTTTTCTTCTGGGATAGCTTTCCAAAATGGACCTGGTAAGTAATGCGTAATGTTTCCTGCAGTTGGGTCGGATCAAGGTCGGATGACATTCATACCACAAACAAACGGTAGCAGAGTTCATCTCAGGTAGTCCTGTTTTTTAGGCCCACACCTGAGTACAATTGCAGCTTTAACACCTGCCCAAACAAACAGCCAAAGGGGGAAAACATACTAGAGTTTGATTCAATCCGACTAAACAAGGCAAGGGTGAAAACACAGCATGTGGAACTTAAGAGCTAAGACTAGACAAAAAACATATATTTTCTTTAATTTTCTTGGTAGAAAATGTAAAAATCCTTTAGGAATGGCTCAAGGGTTGGAAATACAAATCTGTTGTATCTGCAAACATGGTGTATTATACCCTTTTACATCCAGCTAATCAATGTCTAGGAGTGAACTAATCAGCACAGAGGCATTGTCATGGTTGTAGATGCAACTCCTTAAATTGTTTGTTGTGTAACACTAATCATCAACATGATCATCATAATAAATAGAGGGAGTGAAGTAACAGTACATGGAAAGAAGCTATTTTCTGTAACTGTTCTACATCAGTTGAAAAAAGACAAGCTGACTACTGTTTCAAGAACACCCATAGTTTCAGTCAGGCTAAGAGAAGATCACCAGATTGTTCTTTTCTATCGTTGGATCATTATGACAGCTGTGGTCCCAGGCTGTTCGTGGCAAAGCTGACTGACAGGCTGAGCGCTATGGAGCTGACAGGCTTAGCACGTCCATTGGCAGATACAGATGTCACATGCATCACAGGTCCATCTTGCAGCTGGGAATGGAGAACAAGACGGTCATCACCAGAGGGCCAGGGGAGACACAGGGCAGCCTCACAAAAAATATACAGACTACTCAGTGACTTGAAAGGCTGAATACTCTGAATCACCAAGTAGGTCATAATTGAATCAAAACAGAAAAAGTTTTAGCTATGCTGCTGGCATGCTGCTGAAAAGCCTGTTTCATGTGGCACATGCTGAACAAGCCCACACCTGTTTGGTTTGTACATGCTGTACCATGCTGTCATACTGGCAATGTGTCCATAACTTGGAATGTATAGAGACGTTGATTAAATCTAAGAAGGGGCCACCAATTATCAGGCGTGTAATGGAGAAGATGTAAAAGCTGTCTCAGTGTAGCTGACTCGTGCAACCTAATTAGATGTGACAAAGTTCAGCATCTCTCGGGGATAGGATTAAGAACACATTGTGGAATGCAGACCGTTTGGACAAAATCGATTATGACACTAATCCTTGATGAATAATGAATATGGTCATTTACCAAGAACGCTGCAGGGAGAAGTCCATTGTGTGATGATAAAACATTGCTTGAAGAGGTAGACTGGAATGAACCATTTACTAATACATGGTGGTAATGATAGGGACCTTCTCTGTGATGATAATGTGCAGGGCCCTGAGGCACCCACAGAGACCTTTTCAACCCATGGGTGAAAAGGCCAATCCAGAGAGCCCATTTAACTAATACGGTTGAATCTGTGTGAAATACCTGATGCGAAATACTCAGTGACACAGGTAAGTTACCCATTCCTCTGGGAGGATATAAACTCACTTCCCTCAAGCTGCAGTGCTTAAATAATTTAACACATAAAAGACTACGTGAGGGATGTGTTGACTGAAAATCAATTGGATGCCCACAGCCTCATATGTCTCTTTCGCAGCTTTGGCACCAGCACTTCTTTAAAAGGTGCAATAGGTTTTCCCTGCAGGGGCTCGACTCTCAAAGTACTTCAGGAATCCACTGCATGACAACAGGCTACTTCCCCTCAAAATGTAAAAACATTTCAGATACATCCAGCATCACTGAAGCTAGATATTCCGTTCAGTTGCACTAATCATTAAAATTTTATCCTCGACTGTGGGAAACAGAGGTACCGAACACACTCCTGTGCGCCTAACCATGATCCAGCAGTGAATGTTTCTAACAAAAATTTAAATTTCAGATAGTGAGCCCTAAACTTTAGTTTTTTTCACAGCGTTGGGTAATCCTACAGGATTGGATCTATGGAATAGAAATTTGCTTGAGAACAATGCTATTTTGGATATTTACAGTCCCCAGACTCATTATTATCCTAAAAGTCATAGAGGGTTTGGAGTTGAGACCCAAATCTCCAAGCGGAACACAAAGAAGTAGCCATGCATTTATAACTAAAGAAAAGAGGCATAATTGGTTGAATCTCTCTCTGCCTTATGCTCAAGCCTGTATACCCATTAGTTATAAGTATCATTGTTAATATTATAACATAGGTGAGTTTAGAATCAGTCCTTACTTAAAGTTTGGTTTGTCATAAATTAGTTAAAGAAATGAAATAAATGCAATAGCTATAACACATGTTTAAATTCAAAACAATAGGAGGAAGGATTTTAAAAAGGATTTAATGATGTGTTACAGCTGTTGAGTCTTCACAAAGTTCATTGTGAATGTGATGGTCATGTGTGTGTGTTCTTGTACAAAGGATGGTTACCGCATGTCCTAGTTTAAGACTCAAAATTCGTCACCCTAGTTCATTCTTTGTCACCAAATGTTTTCAACTGAAAAGCATTTAGAGACCATGCAGGCTGTTGGGAACTCTGTAGGACGCCTTTCTGTGTTTTGGTATAAAACCAGCAATCAGACCTGTTTTATTCCATGGCTGGGGAAACTGATGTGGAATAATGACATGGAAATTCTGTAGGCTCTGCTGTTTGTGTTTTCCCTCTCTTCCAGTACATTCAACTCCGAAGATTCATGGATACAGCAGAATTTGCTAGATCACTCAATTTGTAATAGCACCAGAGCTGAACTTCTGATTTATGAACAGTCAAGGGTCTACAAGAGGCCATTAACTATAGGGAACATGAAGGGGTGAGATGTGCTGTATATAAATTAAATTAAAACCTAAGATTATAACTCTCTGTAATTTCTAGGTTCTCTGTCAAAAAGGGTTTACTGGTATGAGAAATATTCAAGGCTCCAAATTCCAGGGTATGAAAGTGGAAATACAAGGTCATTATGTATGGAATGTAAAATGTTTCTTAAGGTAACAGAGTCGTTGCGTATTGATTCTAACAACATAAATTAAGTCATTCATGCAGCATCCAGCATGTACGCTGATCACAAGGGTCATTGTGTTTCTGAAGGAGGAAAGACAATGCAGGCTTACGTGTGTGTACAGTATTTGTGCACAGTATAGAGTGTTTATGAAATACAGCGAGGCTCAACTTCCCTTTGTTGATTTTGATCCAATTCCATCAGTTAGGACAGAGACATTTCACAGAGCATAATTCTGTTTTGCAAAGACACCAAAACTCAGCGAGGCATATTTTCAGGGCCTCGGAAGTTCCACAATGTCAAAGCGCTGATCCAAGCATTTCCATCTCAACAATGGTTGTAGTAATTTAAATGATTTGACAGGTACATCCTCTCTCTTGACAGAGGCAGGCTATTACAAAGAGTCTGTGATTCTCATATGGGCTGAGTTGAGACAGCTTTACCAGGTACAGAAGCACACAATCCTTTTTATTCAGGCTTATTCCCCTGAATCTGCAATTGAAGCCACAATGGAAATTTGGTGCATGTGAGGGGACGCACAGAGAACACAACAGATGCTCTAACAAATACGCTACTTCCTGGTTCAGCCAGCTGTTTAATGAAAATACCATGTTGGCCTACAGATTCACATACCATACTGCAGCTGTCAGGTGAAAATCTGATGTTTCAAATACACAAGCTGGTGAGAAAATACTGCAGTTCCTGTTAACACCACCAGAATGCACTCTGTCTGTCTCTTTTGTGACCCTAAACTGCAGGATGGGAAACAGCATAACTGGGAAACAGGGAGCCATTTTGTAACACTGATGATTATATTGATAGCCTGTAAAAAAAGGTGGACATTTGGATATGTATCATGTCAAAGTTGGAGTTTGGTCCAATATATCAAGTTATGTATACTGACAAAAGATGTCCAAGATACTGCCTGCTGATGTGAGAGCATGTGTTGCATGTTTGTGGAGTACCCTGCAGGCTAAGTTTGACTGGAAACCTGAAACTACTACTGAAAACTCAAAAAGTCACTTAAGTGTGAGGGGATATGTGAGGGAAATGGACATAGTACAAAATAACAGGGCCTCCCCTACTACCTGTTGTTCACCTTTTAAAGAAAGCGAGCTTCCTCAGTGGTTAGCAATCACAATCACAGGTGAAACTGACAACTCGGAGACACTTGAGATATTTTTTTAATGGGCAGCCAGTTATTGATTGTCACAAGGATAAGGTTGAAGTGGATAAAGATAAGGCTTGTTGGATACTGGGAGCTCTTTGTATTATTCTTCTGGCAAGCCTAGTCTGGGAAAATAAAGACATAACGTGCAGACAAATAATGACAAACTACAGTCAATTCACTGACCATTAATACAGTTGTTTGTGTCAGTTGGAACATGAAGGGCACGAGGTTAACAATACCTGAGTATGTGTTTTAAGTCGTCAAGACCGAAAGGAACAGAACAGTAGAGGAAGATCCTAATCATAAGATCTACCATAGGCAAGAATGACTTCCCCTCGTTGCTTTGCACAAATATCATTAAGAAATTGTAGTGAGTTGCAGTATAACCACTTATGACACAAAAGCAAGGTGAAGAGCTGCATTCAGATTAAAAAGAAGCTTTTCAGCAAGCCACCAACATGTCTGTTGTTACAATAGTAGATAAATAAGTGCATCAGCTTCAATTTTTACAGTGTACATAAGAGGTCTAAAGGAACTGTCAGATAATCATGTTTTTAAGACATCATTACCCAGTGGTCTCCTTGTGGTTCCTGCTTCTATGTTTGTGAAATCCACCAGCATGGAGTCCAGTGAGCAAGAGAACCTCACTTGCTGTGCTTAGCTTTGCCTTTAGTTAAGTTGTATTTAGCTTATAAAACAAAGCCAGGCTGACTATGTTGAGACAATCTTCAAGCACATCTCTGACAAACATAAAGGGATGTCAGACAGTGAGATGCAGTCTTAAGGTTTGTTGAGACAGAAGGCGTTTTAGCTGCGTTTTCTAGTCATACATCTCACGCTCATCTGACGGAACAGATACACTATTTTAATCAATACTGCTGTCTGACAGCACTCGTGCTACACACATGTAACTGTGAAGCTTTATTCTACACGTCAAGTATATACTCTGCTCTGTTGTTTTAGTAGCGATTGTGTGTTGGGCTCTGAGTGCTGGCAAAATGCAAGAGGCGTACATTTAATATGTGTCTGAAAGCATATAGACTCTGACAGAGGTATGAAGCAGCTGCTCTGTTAGCATTCTGTTTCACCACAGCCTGTGTAGACATCGTGTGTGAATATTAGTATCTTGGCAGAGGAAAAGGCTGAGTTAGATGTACTTATTATGCTGATGAATTCGCTTTCAACGATGAGGATGTAGGATTTCTAGATAAGGTTAAACATGAGGTATGGTTGACAATGGCTCCATCACTCAACCTTACTGACCTACACCTCCCACACAGTGCAAATAGGTTAGCATGACATCTGAAAAGGGAGAGTATCATAAGAGAACACAAGGGCATGTGTCAAGGAGTGTGTTGTATGCAACAGCTTAAGACTCAATATAGAGACCTAAGTGGCCTCAAGTAACTTCTCTGAGTCTTGGGAAGACGAGGTTCAAGGCCAAGGTAATGTGATGTCATTTTCTCCAGTCTACAGTGTTTCCTTGGTCACCAGATCTCACCCGAGAGAACAAGTACAGACCTGGATTGCAGTAGTGAAAGACTTGAGATTTTTCTTTTCATTTTGTGGATACATCCAGGGTTTTGTTCAGCTTGCAGGTTTTTTACATGATGTGGCCCAGAGACCTGTTTGAAAAATACTTATTGGGCATCTGAAGTTCAGGAGTCCTTGGACAAACTGAAAGAGAATGTGCTTTGCAAGTGGACTATAATGATTTGTCTCTTTTTCTTTTTGTTTTTACTGAGATATATGACAGCAGTCTACCTTATTGTAGGGGGGCAAAAAACATCAGCTAGAGTATTCCTTTAGACTCAGAATCACGGAGAAAAATGACAGGAATTATGGCAGCCTGTCTCTGAAGCTTCTTGTTGTCATGTGGGCTGTCTTGGAAAGGGAATGCGTGACTGGGGCACTAGTATAACAGACTACAATATCTTGTTTCACCCTAACTAGGGGCATTTGAACACTAAGTTGCCCAGCAAACTGCATTTGCCTTTGCTATGTAGTATTGCCCAGAGCAAGTATCACTGCAGCTGACACTGACTCTAAGCAGCTGTTGGCAATGGAGCCCCAGCCAGCCAGGAATCACCAGGAGTTTGATGGGTGAACTTCCATTTGTAATGTCACCAAGAGGGGAATGACCATAGGTTCAAATGTAATGAGTAATGTATTTAGTGGCTGAGCAGAGTGCTGATCTGATTCAGTGAACTGGGACCTAAACTTGAGATATTCAGGCAGATATGGGATCATGAGAAAAGGTCCAACTGTAAGAGGGGGAAATGTTTGGCCAAGAGTGTCATTGCTTCAGTCAAATAGTGACCAAGAATTAGAAATGTACACATTAGGTATACCATGTTATTACAGTAATTATGTTGATGCAGTACATGAGACTATGCATAGCCAAATGGCACATGAACAGAGCATATGCAAAACCCACTGAGACAGCTGTTTCTGGGTTGAAATGTAAACAAATAAGGAACAGTGGGATAATTCATACATGGTATGTGTATATGGGACTTTCTCTACTTTACACAAAACATGATAGATAGATAGATAGATAGATAGATAGATAGATAGATAGATAGATAGATAGATAGGGTGAAAATTCACCATGAACAAAGTTATTGAAGGAGCAAAATAGAGAGTTCTCTGTTAAACAGAGGTGAGGTGTTATAGAGAGTTATTGCTTTGGGCAGGAAAGATTTCCTGCATCAGTCCTTGTGACAGCAAAGCTGAACCATTCTGTTAGAGAAAGTGCTCTGCTGTCTGTCCAGTAGGTGGTGGAGCGGGTGGTCAGGATTATCCCTAATGGATAACAGTTTGTTCACTGTCCTCCTCTTCACCACAGCTTCAAAGGTGTCTGGTTTGTAGCCAATTATGGAGCCAGTCTTCTTTATCAGTTTATTAGTCTGTTGGTGTCACCAGCTTCAATGCTGCTCTCCCAGCAGGCTGCAGTGAAGTGCAGTGCAATGGTCACAACAGACAGCAGGTAGAAGATTTCCAACATCCTGCTGCACACATTGAAGGATCTCAGCTTCCTCAGGTTATAGTCTGCTCATCCCTTATACTTATTATATACAGCCATGATATTGGTCTTCTGGTTTAGTCTCTTGTCAGTGTGGACTCCCAGCTACTTGTACTAGTATTTGTAGTATAATTTTTGAACCTGATAAAGTACATTTCTACTGCTACTGTGGACACAGGTCAGGTAGTCTACACTGAACAGTGGCCACAGGGTAGAAATAAGATCAAAGACACATTAGGGCCTACTGTTCACAGGGTAGTTGAGTTGCAGGAGCACACACACGGTTAGTCCAAAGCTCCCCTATAAGAGAGTCTATGGAGTTAATGGAAGGATTTGGATGTAGACCTGCATGTTCTTGATCCCAGGAGAGCAAGGGAAAGTGCCCCTAATTTGACACTAGTCTCTTCTCCTTCTGAATTCGCACCAGAAGACCCAGATTTAGATCCCGAATATGTAGTGCTTGAAGAATTTACATCCGCAAGTCTAGACCAGAGAGAAGACGTTATAGATGGACTCTCTGATCATGATTCAAAGCCAAATCCCTTGATGTGATTTTGAGTTTACATGTGACGTCCTGATACATGTCGTGCTCAGATGGAGGTTTTTGGATGAATCGCACTAGCAGATTTGTCAGCTTGTTGGTGATGTTGTGGATAAATGATGACAAAATGATCAAGACATGAGGGTACCTTTTTCATTTCACTTCTTTTGAGGGAACAGATATTATGATGTACTGTCTCAGATGCTGCCCACTATGGGTGCTGAATTCTCAAAGGGGTCCTAATATGCTTTTTTCTTATTTTCAGTCATATGTATAATGTTACAATGCTGGATGTTCATGTTACAAGAGGCTAATGTGTCAAATAATGAGGTAAACATGTGTAGCAACAATCGCTGTCAGCAATAATCACCAGCTTCAGACTGTTCTGAACGCTTGCTTTCCAACATTTTTTCTACTTTCAGCCCGAGCTGGCATCAGCTGGTGATCTTTATACGGTCATTTGCTCCACACACAGTGGGAGATTTCACTGCTGCACTCCACTAATGTTATGCTGTTTTTTCATTGTTTCAGGGGTAGTTTCCGCTCTTCATCAAACATCATCATCACTGTGACTATTTCTTCTATTCCTTGCTGCACTATTTCTTGGTGATCTGCTGAACAAATATGTCCATATGTTTTTTTTAGCTGTTAACAAAACATTGCTAATTAAGTGAGGAACACGTTTCCTATGAATTCTTCACAATAAAGTGTGTTGTTATTTAGTCATTTAAAGGATTTTAATAGTAGTAAATAAGTAAATATGTTAGGTTTGCATCAGCAACAACTTAACACGACTCTCATATGTGCTGCCCCTTGGTAGTTTCTAGAAAGTTGGACGATTAAAACAAAGGGGGCTAATCCGGGGTGCTGTATGAGGGGCCAGTATAAAATGGATACAGAGTGTTGTGAACTCATGCAAAACAACTCTAGTGAAATCCAAAAAAAATGAGCATAATAGGTCTTTTTTAATAGAGACCATGAATGAACTAATTCTTATTAGGGTAGACGTCCTTGTGATTTCTGTTTCCGGTCTTCGTTATCATATCAACAGAAAATCATTTTCTTCATAAATATGCACAAAAGAGTCCTCTCATGTTTGAGATAATATGCATATCTCAGGGGGCAATTATCATTTTGTTCTAAAGTTGTGTTACATTTGCATCATCAGCGACAAAGGTACTATTATCCTCTTGATGATGCTGCGAAGGAGTGGGTTGTGTGATGAGAGGTATTGTCCCTCTTTACCACACATTGTTTTATCAGAATGGTTCTTCTCTTTTTCCAAATAGCCCAACAAAAATGTGCTTTACATAATTACAAGACACAAGAAAAATCTAATGTTATTCATTAATGAAAAGAAAATATAATAATGTACATGTTGAGTGTGAGCTGTGATTATTGATTCCACAATGTAAGTGGAGTGCTTATAAACACCTATCATTACCTTTGGTGCAAATGAATATTTTCATTTCATTTTACTCAAATGAGAAGCCATGCATGACTCACTTGAGATACTGTCTAATGTCGATTGCCAATCCACTTATTTAATTGTGTGTGTGTGTGTGTGTGTTTGTGTGTCCACAGTTGTTTTAGCTGATGAGCATTAAGTTTTTATAATGTACCAATTATCACCACAACAGATCTATATATATATATTAAAAAAATATGTCGCCAAGTCATAATGTTTTCTAAACTGATTTCACCTCTTGAAGATGTAAGCTGATCTATAAATGTACCAGTTTAAACAACCTATGAATATTTCAAATAGTGTAGCATGTAGAGTCATGGAATGAGGCATATGGTTAAATTATGCATCCTTGAGTGGTGAGCTCATTAGCCCCCAGGAGGTCCCTCTAAATAGACCACAGGCCTCATCTAGGCCTCCATTTAGAGACTATAGAAAGAAAATAGCTTTCGAAACCATGCTAATGGTTCACAACTGACGAAAGCGACCTGATAATGGCACAATAGTCACATAATGAAATCAAATTAGATGCCTCCATCTCATATTGTACTGTCCATTTCTAACTGCAGGCTAAGCATCCATCTGTAAATGATTCATAACAGCTCTTTATGAGTCATCCCCCCAAAGATTGTCTGTAATAAAGACTGCTGAGGAGAATAAAAGTGTTTGATCACGCATCAGTCCGGTGGCATGACAGCTTAATCCAATAACAGCTCCTTATGGAGGTCACGCTGAAAACTTCAGGCTAGTCGCAGACAACAGAGAAAAATTATGGATGGTTATTTCCCTTATTCACCATTACAGTTATGTCTACTGTTATAGTGAGGCAAATATGTCATTCCATAAATGCTAAGAAATTTCATTTCTAGACACACAGTGTGACCCGCCTTTGGGGGGCTGCTGACATGAACAATCTGTATGATGTAATAAGCAGCAAGAATCCACAAGTCTAACTCAATAAATACTCATTCCCATTGTAGACTATTGTACAACAACAATCCCAGTGCTTCCTGTTGCTACTGCCAGGAAGGACTATGAGGACATCCTAACTGAAAGAGACTTGCACTCAGTGGAGGTGTAGAGTCCCTCTGGGAGCCCCATTACTCGTAACAATGCAACAATCCCTGCGTCTCACTACTCAGAGGGCGGACGCCTGGTGTGATATACACCTTCACATTAGCCCCTGACAAGAAAGGGTTGTTTTTGATGAAGTGCAGTGCTTTGGTGACAGCCTCCTCTCTCATGAAGAATATTTACACAGCCACAAGTGGAGGGCTGTAAATAAATTGCCTTGTGGTGAACCACAAAGTCACCAGGCCCTTTCCTGCAGAGGAGGCAGAGATCAGGGGAAATGACAGTCTTTCTGCTCTCATTCTTACAAGAATTGCAGCCATGGATCAATTACAATCAATGTTCTGAATAAAATAAATGGCTTTTACTTTTGGCTTGTTCAGTTTGTCCCTTTTACTTGTTGATATTACTGTAACAAAATAAAGTAATGTGTGAGGAGTAGCTGACTTGTTTCCTATGAAAGTTATTTTGGCTGCTCTGAAAGTTTCTGGAACTTGTCAGATGTCAAATTCAACATGCTGTTTAGTAATATGAAGGGAGGAGTCCAGGAATGCTGTGATCTTTAGACGTCTTAGGATAAGATGAGTTAGCAGCGCAAATAGCCACGTTGTCGTGATAGATGCTTGCTGAATTCTTGACATTTCAGTCAGAGAAGTCTGTGTGGACTATTTCAAGTTGCTAGATATATTGGTACAAAGTAACTATGTTGGAATGCCATGCTTTACAAGAATGAAGTACAAGTGAAGTTGACACATTAAAGTCATGTCTCTCTCTCTCCCTATCTATTTATATATGTATGTGTAAGATTGCATAATCTGCTAGAGATGAATCAAAAAAAAAATCAGCGTGTTTGAGGTTTTCTCTTTTTTTTGCTTTTGAGCTTCAGAGAATACATAAATGAAAAGTCAGCAGTGTGCCATAAATTAACAGACAGGAACAAAACACAACCAGCAGTGGCTAATGATCAGTTAGCACAAATGAAGCCGAGCATTTAGCATTATGCCCACCACCGAATGTTCTTGAACACTCCATGACACTTTGTAGGTAAATTGTACAACAGTTGATTCTGCCACTGCATTCATCAGCCCAAGCTCTACAACCTGAAGGTCAGATCACCAGTTTCTCTTCCGATAACACTCCTGCATACAGAGGTTAAGCAAGTCAAAAAGAAAATGTTTCCACTGCACATGCACATCGAAGTATACACATGTGATTCATAAAGACATATATCATAACAGCCAGCAATGGCTAGTGACATGAACAGTAACCTGAACAGCTAACAGACTAAGCCAACACAACCTGCTTGCAATGTATTGACCTTAGCTAACAATGGCTATGGTTCATGAATAGCTTCATAGTAATTCTTAGTCTTAGATACTAATTGGAAAAGAGGTCAACGGTGACCTGAAATTAGTAATTAGAGAGTGAAGCTGAATAATGGACAAGAAGAAACAAAACTACCACCATAGCTGTTAAGGCTTAGAAAAGTTTGAGCTTTAATTATTGCAGAGCCATCAGGATGTACATATGAAGTATAAGCAGAGGATGACTTTTGGCCCAGTTGTTGAAGGGAAGCTGTTGATAGACAGACTTGCATAGCTGCTGGATGCTGCACCTATTCTGACAAATGACTCAAATCAATCTCATAAACAGATGTTTAGCTGAAAGACTAAACTCAGACATCATTGATGCTGAATGAAACAGTAGTTTGTAGCAGTGCTCCCCTCACTAGTGACTGAGCAACGTTGTCAGCGGTATGTTGTTTCCTCGTTAAAAGTATATTAGACTGTGAAAGTCACAGAATAATCATACTCATGTTGTAAATCATAGCCACCGAGCAATTACCATGTGCAGTGCCTATATAGATGGCCTTGATAATGACTGCATGTAACAGCTCTTTTGACGCAATGCACTTAACATAGCTAATATTAAAGACGGACTGAACTGAACGTTGGGCCACATGAACAGTGAAGCGTTCATTGCTAATGAAAGTCATAAAATACACTTGACGATGCCGTGGTCACTTACTGATGAACGTACTGACATACATTTGAATTAGTGTTGCAGACTCCCTGAAAAATAAATATTGCGTTCACTTGGCTTGGTGAAATTTTTTGCCTTTTTTGTGCGTGTGAAACGATTCTTAAATTATTTGACTCAAACCTGAATTTAATTTAGATGCATGTTTTTGAGTGATACGAATACATGGAAAACTATTTATTTATTATTTATTTTAAACAGAAATCTGTCCTGCTTAACTTAACAGCCCTTGCTCCAACCTCTTCTTGCAAGCAACAGTACCTCGACCAATGAGAAGAGCCGGATTCCGCATTGTCATTCTTGTGTGTGAGTATGCGGTCAGCTCATTGGTCACAGAGCAAGAGAGGGCTGGCAATAGGATTACTGTAAACGGCCTGTCATTCATTGATTCCATCGACATTTTACAGACTATTTTGATTCTCACGGAAACACGGGACAAAGTGCGTCTCTTTTCAGCTCAATATGGGACGGGTAATTTTGTTTCTAAATACGGGACGATTCCATTTTTCTAATTTGAATTGAGATGTGTTTGCTTACTGAGAGACTTCGTATACTGTCCTCAAGGTGAAGCTATCATAATTAGACCACTAGCCAAGTCCATTTGGAAAATACATAAGTCAGGATGTAGCCATCAAGCTCCAAATTTGTAATGCAGACTTAAGGCGCGTCAAAAACTGAAACAGAGTACGAAATACAGCAAAATGACTGTAAAGTTTGCTATACAGAGGTAAGTAATTGACAATACAAGCATGTCAGGTCTGTACTAAATATTTTTAAATGATCAATAAAAGGCTCAAAACCAAATGAATACTAATTAGACAGCGACCAATACACACAGCACTACAGTAGCAAGGATGAAGGCTAAATGCTAAATATAAGCTAGCTAGCCACCGGAGAAACCAATATGCACAGTGAAATGCTAGCATAGAAATAGTACCTTTACAAAGTTACTTTTACAGCACACTTCCGCTAAAGTTTCAATACTATACCTTTGTTGAACTGCTTATAATAGATTCAACTAAAAGGCAATGTTTCCTATGCACACAACAGGATGGCAGCTGATAACTTTTTGCACTGTGGTTGGGCTATAAACTAATCACTCGAGGCCAACATGACCTTTTTTTTTCTCCTGTACTCTACAAAGGAAGTTGTCCCTAAAGCTGTACAATTAAACAGAAATGAGTAATGGGTGCCAGACACCACACTATAAAAAAAAAATGCCTGGAGGACAGCACACATAGAGACATACATTATGAACAGCATGACATGCCTTTGAATGATGATACATTGACTTACTGATGTGCATACTAAAAATCATGGATAAAATGAAATACGTTTGCACAGTGGTGTGTTCTCTTATTGTTGTAAAAAGTGAAGATAATTTAAAAATGACATGGTGAGATGAGGGTTTATTTAGCCTACTTCCACTTCCTAATGCACAAACTGAAATACATTTGAACAGTGATGTGTTGACTTTCTGAAATCAACCAGATTGATTCACC
Source organism: Scomber japonicus (assembly GCF_027409825.1). Classification (NCBI taxonomy): domain Eukaryota; kingdom Metazoa; phylum Chordata; class Actinopteri; order Scombriformes; family Scombridae; genus Scomber; species Scomber japonicus. Next base: position 29,424,852 of record NC_070580.1, on the reverse strand, counting down.
AAAGAAAACTCCTCGCTCTGCTGGAACTGTTGAACTTGGAGAGCATGCAGTTTAATGCTGACGGCAAAACAAACAGTAAAAAATGAGGACATGGGCATCTTGCCCCAAAGATGATGTTTGGGTGGACACAGGCTGCTGCTCATCACTTGAACCTAAAAACAGACTTGATCACTGCATTAGTCAGCATCTTACGGAAGAAAATACATTAATTAGCACAAAATCTGTCATGGTGACTTTATCTCATTCTACTGATGAAGTGCAGCCAGCCAGCTGCTAATGCTGCTGCTTAAATGTTGGTATTGATCTTGGGTGATACTACAGAGAGGAACATTAAAGGTTTGAGAACAGACAGCAAGGCTATGTGTGCTGTATAAGTACCACAACACACTAAAGTTTAAACTAGCGAGGGGGGTTTAGCAAGCTGATTAGCACCCTGAAGCTATAAGGTAGGCTTTAACATAGACAGTAATACTTCCATCTTCACTCATCAGATACATTGGGTCTACACATGCACACACAAACACACACACTTATGTTGGCAAATGCATTATCTATGCCCATTGAACTGATTTATTAATTTACTATCCCCTTCACTAACCCTAAAACAGGCAACATGCACCAGGAGATACATACATATATATACATGTTTATACCTTAATAGTGGCAACATATCCAACTCAAAAAATCCAGAATATACAAAATATTTTTAAATTATTTGTGGAAATGTTTACTTACAAATGAGATAACTAGTAATATCAAAGTTTTCCACTCCTGCCTGTCTAAGGGTTAAGAAAGCAAATGTAACACTCATGTAGGGATTTACACAGCAAGTCAAATGAAAAACTACAAATTCCTGGAAGCACATACGTTATTCACCAGTGGCTGGATGGATGTGGTATTGCACCAGAAACTGTCTGCTGACATTACCGTTTTCAAGACCCAGGTCAAGCCATCATGGAGTAGGACCGATAAATCCCACAACACTCGGTTTGCTGCTGAGAGCACTGGAGAGGTTAAAGCGGCTCACTGTGATTGGATGGCAGGGTAAGCTGACCACATAACATTAAAGTCCCTTTCCACTCAAAAAAATGTTTTTCTTCTTCCCTCAGTTGATTGATGTATGTGCAGAGTTTGAAACTAGAAGGTTGTTTTCACATTCATCTGCTGAAAGTGGAAAGTTTCTCTGCAGTCATTGAAAATCTTATTTCAAGGGGCGGGCTTATTAGCATGGTTAGCCTCCAGTGCACAAACACTGAAAATTGACTTACAGTGAAGTAGGAGACATCTTGTGTCTAGAAATTAAAATTCTGAAATGAAATTTACATCTGCATATTTATAGATTCTGTAGTTTTAATGAGGGTGAAAAAGTAGATTTTTAGGGAGTTTTATAATATAATTGAACTTTTTTTTTGTTGAAAACACATATCAGAGGAATATTATATAAAGAGAAGTGTTTTATTTATATCTTGAAACATACCCAGAGGAGATCTTTAGCCCTATTAATCACTGTGCCACACATCAAATACTTTAAGAAGAGAGGGGAGTCAGAAAAAAGTGGAGGGCAGTTCAGAAGAACATCAACAACAGTTACTCCAAATGCTGTCTGCCAATGGAGAACTGTCCGATGGTCTCAGCACTTTTAAGGGATATATAGACTCTTTCAGGCCAAAGCTATGGTTTGAAAGTCTCTTAGTTATTTGATGACCTAGTACAGGCAATTGAAGAAGAAACCAAAGACCAAGCAAAATATTCATCTTGGCACCAGCAAACAGTTGGGGGAGGGGTTGACTCGGGGACATCTGCACACAGGGTACTACACACGTCTCTCGAGAAGCCATCAAAAGCACCGCTGAGAGAGATTCTACAGAAAGGGTGTCTGAAAAACCGACCGCAACTCCAGGCATTCTTTTGGGTAGGGATCATGAAAAGGAGGCCATCAAAACTTAGAAGTATGCCTTAGGCTTAACGACCACATGCTTAGCACAAACTTCAATCACCATATGAAATGAGTTATGTACAGCCCATAAGAGCCTCAAGGTCCTGAGGGCAGACTACCGAGTCTGCGAAGACAGGACCTACATTGGTGTAAGCTGTGATACATACATCCTATGATCGCTGTGGGAAAGGAGTAGTTGAGGCAAAGTGTCCCTTGAAGTGGGGCAGTGATGTTTTACCTGATCACTGGCCTGCAGACAGGACAGGACATAGACACTACATGTCTCTGAGGACCAACCACAGCTGCTACAACCATGTCATACACTAAATAACACTTCACAAGGAATTTCATTTCATTTTCTGTGTTTGTGGCAGGTCTGGTGGTGGGAGAAGGCTATGCTGTACTTTTTTGTTTTACAGGTGCAACTGCAGATGTATGTATGCAGAACAGGCTATGCAGACTTCATCACGTGGACCCTAAGGCAAACAGTCACCCCTTGTGTCCACTGAGATGAAGATTTCATCAGTAAGGCAGATTTCATCTGTAAAGCAGATGAAATCTTACAGTCTGAGGAACCTGGAACCTCAGACCTCGAAACAGAGCTGGAGCTTCAACACAACACACTTTGTTCAGAGGCAAATTTGTCATTTAATATATACCATACAAATATATATCATACACATATAGTGAAATCCCAATATAATTAATCACAAATTATTCATTTGTAATATCAGGGGTTTGAGGTGCAGTAGAACATGCAGCATTTAACATACTGCATCACAGTCATATGGGAATGCATTTATAGTTCATGAATGTTTTATGTAGCATTTGTTGTTAGGTATGAGGTTTATGGCAACAGAATTCATCACAAATTATTTATGTGCCTTCGAGTCCAACCGATACTGGATTTTTAGGGGCCTGATACTGATATTAGGGATCACTTCTGATATCTGTATATGGACCAATTTGTAGTGATCCTCCAATGTGGTTATCAAACACTTACTACTGACAAATATGTAATGGGGGCATGATATTTTAAATTTTAACAATACATTTTATTGTATAAAATTACATTAGTGTACGAAAACTGAACTTCACTGTGAATTTCATAATTATAAAAACAATATTTTTTTAAAAAGCACATGGAACAACAAAACAAACAAACATATATTTGTATATATACAAGGTAAATTAAGTAAGAGGATCAAAAATACATATGTACCTATGTATCTTAAAATATTGCTACATATCGGACAATATAGATACTAATGCTTATATATCTGTTATAGGCCAATAGTGGTTGATAATATTGGCTGGCTGATGTATCGGTCAGGCTCTAATTTACATTCACAGTCAGTGCAGGGTAGAGAGTAGATTTTAGAAGATGAGGGAAAAAATAGTTGTCACAAGACTGATTATGATGTGATGTACGCTGGTCTGCTCCTATTCATGAGTAATGTATGTGGTGCTTAGGTCACATTTACTGTAAGTTGTTGGCAGTTGTTCATTTGAGCTGCTATGGCCAGAACTCATGAGTCCAACATTAAAGAGAGCAGGGCTGATGAGCTGATTTTCTTACCTACACATCCCCCTGTCTGTTTTTATTTAACACAATGCTACCCGACATGTTGATCAAGGCAGCACACTCATCCCCTAGGGACTTCACAAAGCCAACAGGAAGTGGCTCATTCAGGATGAGGATTCTGCACTTCAGAACACTAATCACATGTTCTGTGTATTTTACTTATTGTAATATACCTGCAAGTTTTTTAAAGAATCTTTTTAAGCATAAAACTTGACATAATTTTACCCTTGATCTCTGTATTTGTTATAGCACTGTTACGAATGGCTACACTCATAGTTTGTGCTGTGTTGTTGAATATTCATTTAAGGTTAAGGAGTTTCAATTAAATTGTTAAAGACCGTGTAAAGTGAATTCAGACATTTTCTTCTAAACACATTAAATAGGTCATAAATGTATTTCTAAAAAAGGTGTAAAAAGCATTTCAACCATTTAGATTTGAATTGTGGAGCTAGGCTTCACAAACTGTGTAGGGGACGGGGTTTCAGCGAACTCCGCGGGCACTCCCACAGCGTTTGGAAGCGGAGAAAGAGGCTGAGTTTCACAGAACTTTGAAGTCTAATTTCATATATTTCGCGATTTTTTAAAATCATTTAAATTTGGCAGGGTGGTTAACAACACACTTTTCTGTGGTATGTCAAACTCAGAACACATATTTATTCTTACTTTACACGTCTTTAATCATTTTATGATCTATCTGATATATAAAATAGTTTCCCAGTCTACAACAAATAGGTGAGTGAAGGGTGGGATTTGGAGACTAACACCAAGCAAGACAAATTCATATTTGAGGCCAAAACCTGTTCTGAATCAAATAATGCATCAAATGTAGGCCTATTGCTTTGGTGAAACACTAATTTACAACACCTGTTCATAATGAATACAAAAAATGAAAAAAAAACCACCAAATGTATGTGATGAACTAATAGTACTGTATAGTATGTGTGCATTGTGTGTAGGGCACTACATTACCTGGTCCCCAGGATGGTGGTACACTGGTGAAATGAAGCCATGTGGGGAAAAAACAAAAAATACATGGTTTGCGTTCAGAGGCTACATGGCCAAGTAATAATAAATCCGATATTTTTTTGGTATCTTAACTTGGCTTGTGTGAGACATGGAAATTTGGTTTTCATCACTGGTGGTGCAATTTGTGTCTGTTGTGTAACAGGCCTGTGAATGAGGAAGGTGATCTTTGCATACAAAAGATTCAGCCAATGCCGGAATATGTTTTGGATGGTTGATTGTCGTTAGTCGAGTATTTGGCTCAGCAAAGCAATTGATGGATTCTGGCATAGCTTGAAACAGAGGAAAAGCTGGTCCTCGGTAGACAATTGAAAAACCTTGGGTTGTGACTTGATGAACTGAACAAGGTAACAATGAAGACCGACAAACACTACCCAGCTGAGCCCAGTCGTGGTCCTGCATGCGCTGTTGTTGCCTCAAACAGCATTCACAGATTGCTCCTTCTGCAGTGTAACATTATGCTCTCTTCTGCCCTCATCTTTCTCTCTCTCTCCTAAGATTGGCTACCTCTATGGCAATTGAAGCCTGCTCCCTGTGTGAAACGTTGCTCAGTGTACTATCTTCAGTGGACTCAGTGAGAGAAGCTTTAGTGGGAGATGCTTCTGTAAGTGTTGTTCACCTTCTTCTGGCTGTAAGGACCCTATTATCAACACCAGCCTTTCTTTTCCTGCCATTTTTGTAGTGCCTTAACCTTACCTTGAGCCTCCTGTCAACTGCAGCCTAATAGATGGGACATATTCCAGATGCAGATACTGATTCAAAAGAACTTTATACAGCTTTGGTTAAATGCACTTAATAATATGTAGTCATAAAGTAATTGATTAATCATGTCTCACAAGTGAATGATGTGTATTGCTGCAATAGTTTGTACTGAAATATTAAATGTATTGCTTAATTTTATCCATGACGATCCAATATTAATACAGCACTTAGACACAATTTGAATTTGGATTTTTATGACGATCATCATGACTTGAAACTGCTTCAGGGAACAGGCCGAAACCAGGGGAAAAGTCAGCTTTCTGCAGCCAGTGCTAGTGAGCTAGCTGTTAGCTAACTTGACCTTTTTGTTACAGGCTAAATTGGGACTTCCTGGGTTTTTCAATATGTACTGCCCTTTAAATGCAACATCAACATTCAATATTCTGACTTTTAACATGATAACTGTGGACTTGAACATCATTATTGCACCTGTGATGAAGTATTTCACACACATTTATATATATATGTGTGTATATATGTATATATACAGTAGCCTACATGTATTTACTGGTTTAGTCTACCATTTTTCTCTTCCATGTGGATGACCTAAAGCCACAGATCTTTGTTTAGTGTCATTGGCTTTTGTAAATTTTTATTGTGTGACGTGCAAAATGTAATGAAGCAGCTTTTAGGCATGTTGCGATTAAATTTTTCCAATTTGGCAGTAGCACTGTTAGACACTTTTAGACATTAAGATTGTTGGTTTTCCACTTTTTGTTTGTGTACATGACTTGTTTGGTTGTATTTACAGGGCACCACTGTAAATGAGTATCACATTCAACTGGTTTCCCCTGGGTAAATAAAGTTATCTGTCTATGTACAGTATAAGCATACAGTATGATACCTATGCATACAGTATGTATGTATGTATGTATCTAATACCTGTGCTGGTACTAGCAAGACATATTGCTTTGTTCTCCACAGATGATATGAAGACAGTTGATCAGCCAGAGAGGTAATACAAAACTGTCAAATGTACTTTGCTGATAAATGGACAGTAGTGCAGTAGTAGGGCACTTGCCAGTGATGAGGCTCAAATGACGTCCAAATGCGAGGCAGCAGCTTTTAGGCATGGTGCCACTAGTTCTTTCAATTTGGTGCTGGCACTTTTAGAGCGCTTGTTTTCACCCAAAAGGGGGTGTAGTCATTTTGACAAAAGGGAATTGACTTATGCTTGCTCCCTTTCATGACGAGCAATATGTATGCAGCATGTGCACATAACACAGTGTGAAAGCACTAAAGGCAGAGAAGAAGAAAACATATTTAAAAAGGCAGCCATATGATGATAGACTGACACAATGAAGATGTGTAACTGTGCTACTGGATATGATGTCACCAATCTGATGTGTGCAGTCAGGAAATTATGAATGAGCATGCGTCAGGGATGGGAATGACAGGTGGTTTGAGTAATGAGTAAAACCTAAGCATGCAAATAATAGCCTTCCTGACAGACTTTCCTGACTCACTTTCACTAAGTTCTTTATACTGGATACTCTATATAAGACTGATTTTTTTTTAGATGTTTTAAGATATGCAGTTCCACAGCACCAGTGTGAACTCCATCTGCTAATAAATACTGTATGATGAGGTTTGAACTCGAGAGTAAGTTAGTAGGCATACCTTGAGTTGAATTGTTCTGTCAGCTGTATCCAAGGCCAAGAATGAACTGCCTAGACATATAATACAAAGTGTAAGTAATTAATAACTTGTTGTCCCATCGATATGATTCTGCACCTCACGATTTACATCCACTGTCAAATCTAGGAAAATGAAATTATACCTCTTTTTTTTTTTGACTTAACACCTGTTGTCCTCCTGTGTCAAAATTCACCCAAGGACAACAGGAGGATTAATGTATTTATAGTACCACCAGTCAAAAGTCTACACACCATTTCTCATTCAAGAGAATCGGAAAGTGTTTCCAAACTTTTGACTGGTACTGTATGTGTGTATGAGCAGCTGAGAAACAAATGTGTCAGGGCAATTAGAAACAACCTTATCTGATATCAGTGATAATCCAGCAAAGTTCTGGAAAACAATTAAATCGCTAAATCATGATCATGCTTAATTACTACCCAAGCACCTTTCTCTAGATTCTGACCTTGTCTCAGAAAAAGTACAAATCTGGGATCATTTTAATAGCCATTTGATATCTTCTGGTCACCTGTTTGAAAATCCATCGCTATCTACAATCTCAATCAAAGATGGGCTCAGTTGCAATAGCAATACCCTTTTTAGGAAGATATTCAGGCAGTTCTCAGATGAGGAGATTTTTGATGCCCTGGCCTCAATTGACCCAGACAAGGCTACTGGAGCAGACCTTTTGAATACAAGACTCTTATTATTGGCTGCATCTATTATAGCTTACCCTTTAACTCATATTTTCAATCTAACACTTGTATCTGGGAATATTCCTTAAGTACGGAAAATAGCACATGTACTTCCTCTGCATAAATGTAGTGGCATTAGTGATCCAAGTAACTGCTGCCCAATCTCCAATTGTCATGTTCAGCTAAAATCGTATGCCACTTTCTATCTGAATATTGTCATTCAAATCCCCATCAGTCTATTTTCAGACCTGGGCATAGCACTTATGATAGCAGTATGTAAGGTAGTACATTATATATAATCTGTTATCAAGATAAGAAGGAGCATTGAATTGCCCTGTTCATTGATTTCTCTAAAGCATTTGACACAGAGGATCATACTCATCTCTTGGATAAAGCTAGATCTATTGGTTTTGATACATCTAACTGGTTTCACAGTTATCTTACTGGAAGAACTCAAGCAACAGTTACATACGGTCATCAATCTGATTTCCTTTAAGTAACAAAAGGGGTGCAACATAGCTCAATACTAGGTCCTATTCTGTTCATATAGCACACATACTGTATGACCTGGCCCTCTATTGACAAAGCATCATCTAATTTTATATACAGTACTGTGTAATTTAAAGGCTGATTTTTTTGGCTATTCAAAAGTCCCTGATTAAACCTAAGCTTTTACTAAATCTAGATAAGACTAATTACAGGCTCTAAACCAGACCTATAAATAATAAAAATAATTAAAGCTGCAAGGAGCGGTGAACGGGCCCTCGCCACCCCATGCATGTCGGTTTACAGATACAATAGGGCTGGTCAGCGCTCGGGCCCTAATAAAAAATCCACCAGTATTACTATTAGTAAAAAATGTCTCATGTCATACAAACCTGGGCATCTAAAATCATATTGAGGAACTGACTGAAAAGCTTAGGTTTAAATGAGCTTCTTTTGCTGAAATAAAGGGAAGGGAACAACACTGCTGGTTATTATGTACTGTATAAAGCCATCCTAAATAAACTACCAATGTGTTCATCATCACTTTTAAGACCTAGAAATATGGGATAACTGAACTGTTCACATTATTTTGGATATCCCTTATATGAATACAGAACAAGCAAAAACTGATTTCACCCATTATGCTCCTCATGGGTTGAATAAGCTTCAGGACTCCCTTAAATCAGACATATTTATTTTTATCCCCAGAACATTTTAAGATGCCGTTGGGCTATGTTTTATGTAATGAATGCTCTTGTTGTTTTTTTCTTAATATCCGTTTTAGCCCTGTGTCATTTGTCCTGTGTTTGTGTTGTATTTATGTTTGATATAAATTGTTGGTTTTACTCTTGTTGTTATATGACTTGTGTGGTTGTGTATTTGCAGGGCACCGCTGTACATGAGAGTGTCGCTCTCAGTGGGTTTCCCTTGAGTAAATAATTATCTATATATGTATAAACATACATACTTACCTATGTACAACCCATATGTTGGTACTAGCAAGACATACTGCTGCTGTCTCCACAGATGATATGAAGACAGTTGATCAGCCAGAAAGCTGACAGGAGGCTGTCAAATGTATTCTGCTGATAAATCTACAGTAGTGCAGTAGTTGTGCCTTTGCCAGTGATGAGGCTCAACAGATTTTTGACTTGTTGATTCTTTCCCTCAGAGCTGTATGCATAATTTTACCTTGAACCTATTGTTTATAACAGAATAGCCAAAAAAATAATAATACTTTTTTTTTCTTATTGATAATTCCTCCAAAAAACACAGACAAAATAAATGTTGGTTTATGACCCAGCATCTTTCATAGACCTTGAGATTTTCACTTTTGCTGGGACAATTAATATTGTATGACGGCAATTTGAATTCACCCAGTGTTGTGGCATTCCAATAAAATAAGGTTCATATTGCCAAAACAGTGAGGATTAAAAATCAGGTGCTTGAGGCATTCTGAGTCTACTGCATTACATCTGATCACCGCATTGAAAATGTCTCTGCCTAGTTACATATTTTGGAAGCTTCTGGCTCAGTGTGATAAAATATGCAGTAGGTGAAAGATGTATTGTATTGAGAGGCCTAAGTCAGCTGCCATAATGTAGAAGTTGGCTAAAAACAAACAAACAAAAATCAATCCTGTCTCCTTCCTTGCTTAAAACTACTGTCCAAAACATTTTCTACATGTATTTCTGTCATTTGTGATTTTATTTTTTGAATATGAAAATGCAATTCCAACTTCATAAAGTAAATTAAAATGTTACACATGAACACATTATTTATTTTACTGTAAGTATGCTAAACAGAAAATTGCACAGATAAGCTGGTGAATAGTCCTACAGAATAAGCATGCTCTTAAACACAACAATCCTCCCAGACTTTGGATTGCCACATTGATAGGTCGACAAATATTTGTGTGTGTGTGTGTGTGTGTGTGTGTGTGTGTGTGTCTGCAGTGGATTTATTATAATCATCGCTTGCTAACTCTTAATTAATCAGACAGCATATTTTCCTGCAAGGCCTATTGTTTATTTGCTAGTTTTGCTTTAGGCCCTCTCTCTATCAGTACAATAATTTGAATAGACTACACTATCATACACTTAAATCTTTTATATAGAACACAACCTGAATGTAGTTCAAATGGGCAGATAATACATTCACAATGTTATAAAGAAATCTCCTCATTGCCTCTTATTATTACCCAACATTTTTCTGCTACAGCATTTCGCCTAACTAAAGTAACCTTTATATTTAAAGTTCAGATATATGAACTGTGTGCCGGTGGAGTTTAAGGTGTGATGAGAAACATACTGTCTGTTTTTGAGTTTGTGGTCAATAACTGCAACAACTTAATTGAAGCGTTTTAGCAGTTTCATCCTGAAGCTTAAAGCAGAGGTGCAGTAAGGACACTGACTTTTAGTGTCCACAGTTTACAAGTGGAAAGGGAATAATTACAGACACCTGACATTAATGGTAATTCACTTTCTCACCAGCAGCTATTTTTTCTTTCTTTCTTTCTTTCAGTAGTGCAATGAGTTGTTCCCCCTGCCTGTCAGAGCTATTAGTTGACAGGGCACTTGAGAGTGGTCAGCCTGAAAGTACATTCTTAAATGAAACACTCTCCTCTGTCTGAAAAGTATCCATGGCTGTGTTGTGTGGTGTCCTTAGCAGACATTGATGCTGTCTTGTGTAAAGCAGATCTTTCCAAGTTCCACACTCCTTAATTAAACACAAAGTTACTTCTAGGGGAAAAGTAATGTGCTGACAATAACAAACTGTTTACTTCAATCAGGCAGGTTCACTTGCGCTACTGTGCACATTATAATTAAACTCTGCCTGGACTCACTGTAGACTAGATTAGGACATCTGTTCATTTCTTTTTATTCAGAAGTTACTCAGGGTGCATGAATCTTTCTGTGAGATATTATTGTGTCATGGAATACAGATTCATTTAGATAAATAATCAATGTATAATCATGAGCTTGCAATATGTTTGATATTTTGAAGGGGAAAAAATGACATTGCTATTCACTCTTTCAATGGAAGCTTCCCCAAGCAGAATCCTTATTGATAATGCATCTTTATGAAGGACAAAAATGGGCAAAATGCTGTTTTTAGTTGTCAAAACTCCACGAAGAGAATGTCACTCTCTACAGTAAATTGCCTGATGATTTGTCAGTATTTATTTGTGTGGCCAATTATGTCATCAAATATCAAATTCTCAAATACATTCATGAACAGGCAGGCACACCACACACAAAAAGAAAAAGTCAATCACATAAATCAGATACATTTTTCTTTTCCCTGTTCATCCATCTGGGTTATTGTCTTGTGTCTCTTCATGGTTTGTATGCAGCACTTTAATTCACTCTCTCAAATCTCTAAAGCATTAGACAGGGACAATCATAAATAATGACTGTCATAATAATAATAATAATATTAATTATTACTGTTAATAATACTGTTTATGTAATAATGTAATTTCAGAATAGGCTAACAAAACCTCTCACTTAAATTACTATTGAGTGGTAATTTGCAGTGTATCAAGCAAAGTATCAAGGACACATCAGGCAAAGTTAAATGTATAGCTTAATAAATACTGTATCTAGCCTAATTGAGGAGTAATACCACAATTATTCCATATATCTATTCATAAACCACCAGATAAACATAACAGTAATCTGGTGCTTACTGGTTACTAAGTGTGGGGCTGTAGATGATGGGGACCACATGGTGAGCTTGTCTTCATCTGGCCCAGCAGGGGTGCCACTAGCTGTCCTTGCCATTCTCTGAACCCCTTGTCAGAGCACCACTTATCTGTTCACCCAGAATAGTGGCTGGCTTGTGTCTAGGTTCATCCTCATCGTCCCCTCACGCTATTCCGCAGCATTCCTTTGTGAAGATGAGGGCAGGCTAATACCTGTGCTATTTTGCAAATGCTCAGGAGCATCTTATCGCATGCAGGCAAAATCCCTGGCCTAGGAAAGGAGCAACTAGGCCAGTCTTGTTGGGAAGGGGCTGAAGCTGTGGTAACCAGTGGCAGGGAAGCAGCCTTATCTCAGTGTGAACAGCCATGGCACCCCTCCCTATCCGTCTAAACTCCACACAAGCCTCTCAGATTAACAACACCCATCTCCTCCCTGCACCCCCCCCTACACATGCCCCTTATCCACCTCCCTAGCTCCCCAGCGCCCTTGAACAGACATCATTACTGTGATTATTACTGTTTATCAGGCTGATGAGTACAGAACAAAGCATTGGCCTGTTTTGTTCAGGGGTAGCTTTGCTCTGGTTTTTGTGTTTGTTGGTGCAGGGCTTTGTCATGGAGGTAACAAGGAGGTGTGTGTGTGTGTGTGTGTGTGTGTGTGTGTGTGTGTGTGTGTTAACAGGCCTTCTGGGCAGAATGCTTCCATTGGACACCGAGCAGGAAGTGGGATCATGTACACAACACCCTTGATTTAGTAGAGCTTACTGTTTTACCTTTCTACCCACTGCATAAGCCACTGCTATCCCGAAGCTTCCTCCTAGGCGGTTTGTCTTGTACTCCTCTGTGGATTGTCTCGGCATTAAAACACACAAATGCAAACACACACACACACACACACACACACACACACACACACACACATACTTCTAAATATACTGAAGTATCTGTCTTTTTTTTTTTCCTCTTTATGTTTATATGTATTCTTTGTTGCTGTGTTTGTCTGTAAAAGATTTTACAATGACCCTCTTTGTTAAAAGCACCTCATAAATACATTTGGGCAGCGTTGAATTGACTTGATGTATGCTTACAGCTTCCACAACTCTGTAAGCATAGTGGAAAAATCCATTTTTCATTTTTGAGAAATCTGATTTGAGTTTTCATTACTCAATTATTCTCCACTGAAACTTAACCTAGGGGCGGTCTGTCATCAAAATGCACACTCTCCTGGCAGCAGAATACACTCAGAAACATTGGATTTCTCTTGTCCCACGTACTAAAATATACAATTATTGCTGATGAAGAAAATGTAATGCCAAAGGTTAAAGATTTCTTATTTTATGTGGTGCACCTTCTTAGCAACAAACTTTGTAATCCACAAAAGCCAAGCTCTTTTTGTTTGCTCTCGCCCGGCTTGCAAAACACATTTTGAACTAAGACCGGGGCATCTGTTGATTTGGGAAGACAAACAGGCATCTTAATTAAATTCAAAGTGGTTTATGCAAAGGCATTATTCAAATCATTCTGTCTGAGAAATTAAGTTGGAATGCATTTGAAACGTGAAGTCAAATATACTGGAAGAGGGGGGAAATCGTTTAATTAAATCCCTATAGTCGTCATTAGCATGCAAGCTTCTGGAGCCCTGGTCACAGATTACATGTGATGTGCTAAAAAGCTGACAAGCACTTTTATTCAAAAGTTATTAACTTTTTAAGCACCCAATTACGTCTGCTGGATTGCAAGCACACAACTTATAATCTTCCAAGGCAACTTTGGCTTAGGATCATTGTCCCTCTGAAGTATGGCCAATTAAGCCCTGTTGAGGCTGACAGAGGAAACATAGACCATGTAATGTCAATATGATGCTATTTTTTCCCTCTGCTGTTGCACAACTGTTCATACAGAAAGATACACCTTCTCTCAGTTTACACACAAGCAACATGGACAGGAAAGCCGAAGTACATTGTGTGCACGAAGCAATTAGCAAAAGTGATTATCAGCTTTCTCGGCTGCGTCATTAGAGCCCTTGAGGCATAATGCTTGAAGATGTACCGTGGTCGGGACTGTAAAGGTGATGCTCACAAACTATCTGTGCTTTTCCATCACGACACAGTAAACAGAGTAAAAGGAAAAAGCAGAGACTTCCTCAAGAGGAGAAAAAAAAGAGTTTGTTTTTGATTTACCTTGGCAGCACTCTATGTGAGACTCTCACATCTGTCCCTGTACTTATCTTTTTGACTACACTATTTACTCACGCCTCTCAGAGCTTTTGTATTTTTCCTCTTCTTCACTCCTCTTTAGAAAACACAGTTTATCTGTTTGTTGTTTGTGAGGAGGAATGTGTTGACTTATGGCAAAAAGAGTGAAGTTTGAAAAGGTCTGGGTTTTGTCTTTGCATACCTTAAAGTGTGCAATCGACATACAAAGCTTTCAAAAGAAAAAAGTAAAGTAAAGAAACACCACAAAAATCATTTCACTTGATTATGGTAACAAAAAAATTGAATACAAGCATGACACAAGTTCATACATGCAGAGTCATTTTTGTTTGCATGAGCTATGGTTAATGGAAAAGCTGTGAATGACACGCTCACATGCCACAACATTTCCAGAGGTCAGCCGTGGTATTTGTCAACTCATTGGGATTCTGTGAGCCAGGTAGGACAGGAAGCTCATGGTGTGAAATTGTCATTGCAGTGACTGCAGGGGACTTGAGGGACGTGGGTCAGTTGTCAACCAAATGACAGTGTAGTCCAATCCTTGACTGCCTCCCAGGGCGCATGTCTCAGTAGCACACACACTTCCCTGCCAGGAGACAGTGTACCACAGCCGTCCTAAGCTGTTGTGGCTTATGTTGAGATCTATCCAGAAGCCTGTTGTGACATCTTTCTCAACTTTTTAACCCGGTCGCTGTCTCTTTCCCCCATGAACATCCAAAGCCCTTGACATTGATAACACTTTGAGAGTGATAAAGACATTACTGGAACGTCTGAAGCGCATGACAGTTTGCATTATATTATTATTATCCACTGAGATAAATAATGAAGCGTTGATCTAGAGAATGCTTCTATTGATTTTCATTCCACTTCAGATCACAGCAAGTGCAATAAAAAAAGATAGCTATTGTAATGAAAAAAAAGAAAGTGATTTTTTTTTTTTTTAGAAGTGGAAATCTTACTTGACTACCATTCATGCTGAATTATTTAACACATTCACTTTCTCAACTGTGAACAATCGGATTGGTCTGACTGAATATGTCATGTAGGATTATGCAGTATATACCAAAGTGGTATAAATTTATCTGATTTTATGGTCACTACTATACAGTGGTGGGAACTTTTATACTAAACATACTTTCTTCTTCCCACAACTCACACTTTAGCATCAAGTTGAAATTTGGCTAAAAGATCCTGGGCCGAAAAAGACACTTAAATCCCCCCCCAATAAGCTACAGTAGCAACCAGGCCTGACAGCAAATCTTGGACTTAAAGCTGACGTGAAAGTGAATAGCTCTCACCCAAGCCCCTGGTATGACAAAACTATATTTGCTTTTAATCTTCTTACTGAGTCCAACGCTGGCCTTTTAAAGACCAATGGAAAAAAATGTAAATCACATACAAATGAGGAGTAATTCTGATTTCCTCAGTCTGCTTGTCCCTCAGTGACCATATCCAATTTTCAGAGTTATATTATCAGACTTGTTGAAGTGGTCAGCCCCGCTAAAAGAGCTAATATCTGCCAGACCAGCTGCTCTGCCAGGGCACAGAGAAAGCTTGATTCATACTTTGCTCTGTTACACCATTTATATGGACAGACTGGAGCTAATTTTAAATAAAGTCTAATTACGGACATGCTTTTGAAATGAAGAGAAACATAAGCTGGGGCTACCATCTAGTAGCAATTATTCTGTGGCATAATGCGTCTTAGAAAATGGAGCGAAACAGACTGCAAATGCATTAATCTTTCTTTTAACTTTTCTTTAGACCGTATGAAGTCAAAGTTCATGGGTCATGTAATCATTTTCCCCCTTTTGAATTTTTATCTTGTACGTTGTGTGACTGTGTAACAATGATTTCAAAGTGTGTGCATGTCCTCCATCATAAAACACTGTCAAGGGATAAACCAACCTCCTGCCAAGTACCACCAAAATTAAATATTGAACCACTGAAATGGGAATAATTCAAATGTATATGATTTATATAATATATTCTGCTCAGTGAATGAGAGGAACACGGATGACTGATTAGGCTTTTATCTTCACTAGTTCTCACTGATTATACCCAGTGTGGTAGTCACAGGATTGAAAAGAGACCAAGGAGAGTAGTAGCAGTAGATGGAGCGTAAAAGGATGGTGCCAATGTAGGAAGCAACATTGCAGGGAAATAGTGCTGTTTTGATTATATATTGGTGAATGATTGAGAGTTTTCCAAAATTCTTGTTTATTTAAATAGCCCTGGCCTTCTACCCAGCAGTTGTTTGTTTGATGCATGCCAGTCTTTTGGTTCACTGAAGCAAGACGTGGGGGTGGTAGTGTTATCCTTTGCCCTCACACAGTAAAATCCTTGCACCCCAAAGGCATTTCCACTGTTAAAGGCAAGCACTGACAAGCTATGCTGCCAAAAAGTATTGACCACTGTAAACCCCTAAAATATAGGACCTGCTACATGATCCATGCTCAGGAAGTGCTCTAATATACTTACAGTAATGGTGTGATGTCTGTAGTTGAGGTGGTTATTAACCGCCAACCACATTACTCATCTAGAGTGCTGTAAGACTGATGTTTGAAGCATGACTTTATCTCCTCATTCCGCATCCTAGTCGACACATTTTTTTCATTGACTTCACAAGATATGAAGCAGTCTCGACATAAATGTGTATTGAATTGACAAATACAGTATAAGTGTGAAAAGAAAAGGTGTTATTATTGTTTTCTAGCAGGAATACCACATATCACTGATTATTCTATTTTATATATGGTGCACCTGCCATCACCTTTCTGGGAGTATAGGCTTAATCTGACACTTCTTAAACAGCAATACATTCCCATCAGTGCAGTGTAGTTTTCAACCATTAAGTGCTGCCAGTCATGTCATGCAGAGTATTTAAAGCCCACATAAAGCCACAAGTCTTTGATAATGTGTGATTTTTTGAGCATAACTGATTATTCCTCCCTTAAGGGTCTTGAAATACTTCCCACTGTGGCGACGACCGAGCCGGAGCTGTATGTTTAGGCACAAAAAAAATAAAATAAAGTGTGACCTCTGTCAAAAGGAAAAGGTCAGAATCCCAAATGCTCTTTCCCAAAAGACGTCCTGTCAGCTGCTATCACAAACAGTATTAACCCAGCTTGGTGGCACTCCTGCGGAAATCCCACCAGCAATTTTCACCATCTAAATGAACTGTCATTCTCTTGTCATAGTTAACTCTAACTGATTCTCAGTCACTAATCTCCTTAGCAGATATCCCAAAAGGACACACAGATAAAAAAAAAAAAAAAAAAAGAAGGAATCTCGAGGAATGATTTCATAACAAATTCAAATTTAGGTCATTTGACAGTCATTGTAGTTCATATGTGAAGGGCTAAGGCTCGTGACAGTAATAATATTCATCACATGTCCATTCTGTTTAATGGACATGTTGACATAATCTGCATTTACTGAGGATTTGAAATGGACAGCGCAGTTAAGTGGTGGACACTGACGGCCATATTCCTTCGGTATTCAACTGTCATTCAAATTTAATGTGCTGGTCTACTCTACTGTGTTGCTCATCACTAACTTGCTTAACAGTTTAAAATGTCCAATTACACAGTTGGATGACCATTATGACTGCATAAGCGAACGACATGACTGAGCCATTGAAATTGGTTTTGCTGTGTGAAATAATCTTAAATCCAAATGGTATTATGCAAATGATGATAAATATTAAGACAAAGAAAGCGATGCTGATTTGCTTGTAGCTCGGCCACAAATTAGCTCTGACTTAACTTAACAGGAAACAGAATATATTAACTGTAAAGCATGTAAAGATAGAATTCCTCCAAGGAAGTAGGACATTCAGAATACAGCTGGAAACAAAAACTTTTATTTTTTTTTCCTCCCCATTTTATTTTTTTCCCCTTTTTTGCCTGTCACAATCATTCAAGTTCTTTGTCAAGCTTATTTCCATCGCTGCATCTTGTCAAGAGTCTATTCATCACAGTCCACATCTGTGCTATGTATGATTGATGCATGATTTTCATGGCAGCCAACTGAAAAATACATACATCAAAAGTGAGGGTGCTCTTCACATACCGTCTTTTACTTTTGGTCTTGTCTGTGTTTTGCTTGCATAGGCAGTCTCTCTCCCTTTTCTCACATGCCTGCATCAGTCATATCAAGCAGCTTCTCCGTGGTGATGGCTCTGTAAATAATATCCTTTCACACAGGTAAACAATGCTACACGCCCAGCGCCAACCATATTATTTCTTCTGTAAACTGATTTTCATTTTTGCAATGCTGCCGACATCCTGCATATTCTGGACGGTCTCTGCTGTATGTATTTGAAGCATGATCATCTACATCCAAGGGGGGACACTGAAAATTATTCATACACTTACATGAACACTTTACTAGCCTATTTTACCAATGCAAAACAGTTGCATAGAAACATAATTCACCGGAGATCAAGTTCTTGCTTTCTGCTATTTTGGACTCAGTTGAATAGGTTCATGCTGGCCAGGTTCTTTGGAGCTCACGGTTCTTTATTCTGTGGAAGGTGGAAAGAGGTCAGCCTGTCTCAGTCCTCCTAACACCTGCCGAGCACAAATAAATATATCGAAAGCTTAAATCTTATAGTACCTCCTATACTGTTATCTGGAGATGTTTAACGCCCCGGTGCAGGTACTGATAAGAAGCTGTTACAGGTTTTTACCACTCCATGGCACAAAATGATCATAAAACATCTCTGCTGGTTTGATTGGGGTGTTAATCAATACCAATGACACAATGATTGCTCTGCTGGGTGCTGCATGTTTTCCGGAAATCAGAACTCACTTTTCCAACCTGTGCTTTTCTTCAAAACTCACTTTTCCAGCCTGGGTTTGTGATGAAATGTCAGAGCCAAGCCTAGCCAAATTGTAATGTGTCGAGCGTTGTTACGAGCAGACATTTCTACCCGAGCTCTGCTCTAATTAGTTGAAACACTTTGTCTCGATTGTGAAGGTGTATAGTTTTGTTTGTGTCAATTACAAGCTGTTGATGGTAAAGCTGTGCTGTGGGACCCGTCAATGCCGTTGCAAATTTCTTGTCATTGATAGAGGTTGATAATCTATGATCACTCACCTTTTTTAATTAAAGCACATCACATTATTCCATTTATTATGCTTTACGTGTTCCCTCTCCGCCAAGGACAGACAGAGCTGGAGTCATTCATGCCATATTTGTGTGTCTCACTGCGGCTTGTTTTCAGCCAGCTATGACTCCTCTCACCTATCCTTGCTTCAAATGTCATTGGAGCGCGGACATTTTTGTCCATGTCCTATTAGTGGGTGATACAAGTGTTCCTCAATTAGGGATCTCATTAAAGGCATTTGATAAGTCTCTGTCTCCCTGGGGGATATCAAGAAACTCATTAAATCCCAAGCTAGGATAAAGTCCCCAACATTCACTGTCACATTACCAGAGTCTGACAGATCTAAAGGCTGTTTGTATATCTGGGGAGTGACAAAATGAGGCAGCACAGACATGACACGCGGTGTACTATGGTAGTGATTAGTCTCTACAGTGCAGGATTTAATAGTGTGGATACAGACTTTGTACCAAGCACGGTCCAGTCACCCTCCTTGACCTTCTCCAACTGCGACGCTTGACTAAAACAAATGATGAGCATCTGCTTTAGAGTCAGTGTAGGTAGCGGGGAGACACAGACTCATCAGGCATCCTGGATCAGCGGCATTCTTTCCCAAGGGTACAATACACACCAGATCCCTCAGCGCCCTGTCCAACAGATAGTGAAACAAACTCACCACAGGATTTCTGACCTTGGTGGGATATTTCCCTGGTTACTGTGAACATATTTTGAGGCACACAAATTAGGGCAAGGCCTTATTTATCTGCGTTGTTAATGAACACTCCTGCCTTTACTAAATGAATAAACAAACCTTCAATTAAGAAAGCAACACATGTGAATACAGTAGGTTTGACCTCAATAATATTTTCTTTCTTATTTCCTCATACTCCCAGGTGTCTGTGTAATTTCTGTATTTGCTTATGCATTCAGCAACATACCAATATGTATTTTCACAGCAAGAAGCTAAAACATTATTTTTGCCATAATAAGACTGAAGGCCAGAATACTGCACATTTGGGGGATCTGTGAATTCATCCTGAAACATGAGGTAGAAGACACAGAAGCAATCTATTCATTTATTTATGAGGGAGAACTGCTGATTATTCAACTCAAAGACCGTACACACAGTTGAGACTTGCTGTAAATATTTCTGGGTGTTAGAAACAGGAATGAGATTTTAGTTTCCTGTTTGTCAATAGTCACATTATCTTTCCATCCCCCCAAAAAATGGATGGCTGCCAGTTTCATCACCAAACATCTGCTGATTCTCTGACTATATTCCAGATTTCATTTAACTCATAAAAATTGCCCTTCTCAAATAAGTTAATATGGCGGTGCGTGAGTTTCATCTTACGCAATCAGTGAGAAAAATAATTTTATCTGCTTTCTACAGGTGGCAATACCTTGAAATAAGTGGAATGGTTCAGCTACTCTGGATTTCAAATTAGCCTCTCTCTTACTTGCAATAATGAAATATATATTATAAAGTTTACAGTTTATATTTTTAGTACATTTTTTGCTTTGGTGTTTTTTTCCCTTTCTTGCGAGACACTTGAAATGAACATTTTGACATTTGTTTCATGTAAGTGGAAATCACAATGGAAAAAAATCAGCGCAACCATAAATTATGGACAATTTTCAGAGTGGATAAGCTAAAAGCTTTTCATAAAGCATCAGACATATTTAGCTCTAACAAGACAAAAAGTCTGAACCTATTAGAAGCTTCAATGTTCGCCATATCCCACACCCTATTTTATTTAAAGTCTCCCTCAACTGTCACTTAGTTCAATGTTTGAGCTTCATTGTGCAGAATAATGTATGTGTAGAGTTTGACACTTGAAGGCTGTTTTCACATTCATCTGCAGAAGGGAGAAAGTTTTTCTGTGGCCATCTTGATTTCGAGTTCAAGGCATGTAACAATGAGTGCAATTCGTGACATCACAACTGGTAGTCAGCCAACGGTGGACCAGTATTCAATTTACACAAGTATGATGCTGTAACGTAGAAATGTGGAAATGTGGAAAACCTCCAGACAGTGCACATTTACTGAGAATTAACTACAGTTTTTTGCACTTTGTCTCTTGCTTTTAATGTTTTATGTAGAGCACCTTGAATTGCCTTGTAGCTGAAATGTGCTATATAAATAAACTTGCCTTGTATTTCAGTGAAATAGGAGACATCTTGTTTCCAGCTGTTAAAACTTTTAGAGAAAAGAAAAATGCATATTCATACAATCGGAAATGTTTAATGAGGTAGAAGGAGCAGATGTCATTTTAAGGAATGTTTAAGGATGCTCTTAATAAATTCAAAAGGAACCTGTCCAATAGATTGATATACACCATATAACCATTAACATTACAATTTATGGATTTGTCTACAGCCTGTTTTCCATACAATATTCTCACATATTTTCTCACAGTAAGTATTTAGTTTTTATTACGGTACCTATCCTCCAACTGTTAAAAATGTAAAAAGTATTCACATTAAAATAAATGACATATTTCCTGTCCTCTGCACCTGCCATCTTGGATCAAACAGTGCAGTATTTCCAAATAAGAAATGGTATTCATTTGAAGAAAGCCAGGTTTGATGGAATAACTTCACTCTAACAGACAATCACATTACAAAGTCCTCCCAGCTCCCACTATGTCTGCCATGATGCATTTGTTTTCCGCTGTGTGAGGAAGTTGAAATGCAAATATGAATCTAATATGCATCATCACAAAACACCTGCTCCATAATTCACCTTTGGTTAATACACTTTGAGGCTTAGTTCAAGCCTATATTCAAAAGAACTTGTGGACAGTGACTTTAAGCAATAGATAATGAGGATTAGACATATGTAATTATAATTGTAATGCCACAGTGAGTGAGCATATTCATGAATATCAAAATGCTCCAACAAAGCATTTATTCAGTCGGGGCACAGCACTGGTACAGAGTAACTATTGTGTGATTCCTATGACCTGATTTAAGCTGTGGGAAAAAAGACATTCACTAGTATAAGCACAAACAAAAGCTAAGACGTAGCAATCTTAAGTATTGACTGAAAACAATGTTGCCCCCCCTCATGGCCCAATTGTTGAAAAATGCGTGCTAAAGTGCCCTCTTGGGGAGCCAGAACGCGTGCTAAGGTGCCCTCTTACGAGCCAGAACGCGTGCTAAGGTGCCCTCTCGGGAGCCAAAATGCGTACTAAGGTGCCCTCTTGGGAGCCAGAATGTGTGCTAAGGTGCCCTCTTGGGAGCCAGAATGTGTGCTAAGGTGCCCTCTTGGGAGCCAAAACGCGTGCTAAGGTGCCCTCCTGGTTGGCAAAACACTCTAAACTGTCCTCTTGGGAGCCAAAACGCGTGCTAAGGTGCCCTCTTGAGAGCCAGAACACGTGCTAAGGTGCCCTCCTGGTTGGCAAAACACACTAAACTGCCCTCTTGGGAGCCAAAATGTGTGCTAAAGTGCCCTCCTGGTTGGCAAAACACATTAAACTGCCGTCTTGGGAGCCAAAACACATGCTAAGGTGCCCTCTTAGGAGCCAAAACGAGTGCTAAGGTGCCCTCTTGGGAGCCAAAACGCGTGCTAAGGTGCCCTCTTGGGAGCCAAAATGCGTGCTAAAGTGCCCTCTTTGGCGCCAGAACGTGTGCTAAGGTGCCCTCTTGGGAGCCAAAATGTGTGCTAAGGTGCCCTCCTGGTTGGCAAAAGACACTAAATTCAGTGGCGAGAACGTGCTGTATGTGCCCTTTTTTTTCTTTTCACCCCTGCCCTTCAAGAAGTCTGTGCACGCCACTGCTGTTTTGTATATTATAACATACAGTATGTCCATCTGATTGAGGGGAGTCATTTACAGGCTGAAGGCTGAGCAATCGGTTAAGGCCATTTAGAAAAGTAGGTCAAACGCATGTTAACTAAAGTCATGCAGAGTGCTGCTTAGTGCAAAAAGTCAGCTAGACATTATTGGTTTAATTACTCGTTCTTAATGCTATTGACTTGCTCTCTGTTGCTGTTTAACATCAAACAATGTGGTACAAAAAAAAAAAGTAGCAGGATTGCAGAGACAGAACCAAGTCAATGAATCTGACTGAGGCTGAACTGTGGGAGTGTAATTAACACTGTATGGTTATTTTGTTAGCAATGTGGATATCAGACTATTAAACACACATTTAAAAGTTGCTGGTCATCTTTCTCTCTTTCAGGCATTATCTAACTTGTGAAGCCTTCATGATATATGTAATAACAAAATGTCATAGATCATTTCTCTCCCTATAGGCAATAGTGACCTTAGAAGACAGAACAGTTGTTTCATTTGAAGTTCACAGGTGGCTAAGAAGGAGCAATTGTCACAGAAAATGAAGTTATCCAATGTGAAGTTATCCATAAGTCGAACCAGTATTCAGATTCTCAGCTCACCCAAGATCCACTCATTTCTGCATATACCTCAACTCAACTCTATACGGTTTCCATCTACTGCAGTCCATGCATTTAAATAGGATATTTAACTGAACTGCACTAGCATTTTGGTATATATGGTGGTCACTTGTACAATTCTAGAAAGTCAACCTCACATTTTTAGCCCAAGGATATCACATTTTAATTTATTTATGCCTGATTCTAAGTGCGTATCATGTGTCAGTGAAATGCTTTATATCTTTTACAGGGTAGATAAAATATGTTGAAACAAACGTTACATTCAGAGAGAAAAAAATCTGCTGTATTAGCACTTTCTGATTCATGCAATGTATAATTTAAATAGTGCAAATTGGCACTATACTAAACTCTGTTCCATCTAATTCTATGTGCACATAGAAAACAAACCTTGATTATATTGATATAGAGGTAAATACTGTTGTTAGTAACAAATGACTTCACATTTGTTGTTGTGTGTTGTGTACCAGCCTCAGGCGTTAAGGTCATACTCTTCAGATGTTTGGTAGAAAAAGCCTGGATACAGTTTGACAGCTGTAGGGAAAAAAAGAATATACACCTCACAGGCATTGTGGGAGCCATGACTGAGCAGGCGAAATTACTTTTTACTAATACCACACTTGGAGGTGTGGTATTAGGCAGACAGAGCAGGGTTTGATTTGGGTACACATGTGGGATTGTAGTTGTGAGGGGGGGGATTTGCATTGTAAACTGTGCAGGTGGTATTTGACAGAAATCCAATGGCAAAAATATTGTTTTAAATTCAGCTATTAATTTGCTAGTAATGTTTAATGCTAATAGTATGCAACCTTAATACATTTATAATACATTTTATTTATAACGCGCTTTTTCAAGTGCTCAATGACGCTTACAGAGAACACCAAAAATATGGAACAAAGTAAAAAAAGACATAAAATGAAAAGAACAAACAATGTAGAAGGTTAAAAAAAAACAGTTTACAGGTTAAAAGCCAGTTTAAAAAGGTGTGTTTGTTTTTAAGAGTGATTTGAAGGTATGGGGGTCTGTACAGTCTCTGATGGGTTTCGGGAGTGAATTCCAGAGGATGGGGGGGTAGGAGGGGCAGCGGAGAAGGCTTTGTCCCCCCAAGTTCAGTGCTTGGTCCGAGGGGGCAGGGCAAGGAGATTTCCCTCTGAGGATCGGGGGGTTGTAATGGTGGAGCAGGTCTGTGAGGTAGGTGGGGGCCATGTTGTTAAGTGATTAAACCTTTAATTACAAATGATAAAATAAAACTTAAATTTCATTAATGTTTATAATCAATGTGGCTTCAGTTATATTAACAGTAATGACTGAACTGATAATGCAACATTCATTACCCTGCTTATTGTTTTTTATATTCTCATTCAGAAAGTATGAAACATAAATGGATTTTTATGAAGAAAATTAATTCTGTGAATTCCTGAAAGACTGCCCTTGAAACTTCAGTGGCAGCAAAACAGCAGCGATACAAATGGCACTGCAAAATCTGAATCTCATGAACCCAGTTTTTTTGTGATGAGATACGGTGCATGTTTGTCAAACATCCACTGAGAATTTACTGAGCCCTGGAAGCCAGACCAATCAGTAACTATGGGGAGTCTTTTAGATGACAGTGATAAGCAGCGCTGTATTTGCATTGGAAATGAGTGCTAACACCCGCCCCTGCTTTCTGGATACAGGCAAATGACTACATAAACAATGTAAAGTGGAACATGATAGCGATCTCGCCTGAAATTTATACAGAAACAGATTTCAGTTGATACTTTTAGACAAAACACGACAATGTTTTAGAAAGTATTGGAAGAGCTTTGAACAAATGACACAGGACAACTCTGTAAGTCCTGCATTAGTCCCATCAAGAGCGGAGAGAAGTGTTCATGGTGATGCTTAAACAAAGAAGGAATTAGTTTAACTCACACCAAAACAGGAGAAGTAGGGGTGTAAATAGAAATGATAATTGGGTCCATTTAGGTATATCAGAAAGCAATGAAGCCATAATTAATTTAGTTTGGAAACCCTGTGCTTCACTAGTCCTCTATGAGAAAGGTCTGCTACCTCTTTATTTTATTACACAAACACCTATTATCCCTTGATATGCCACAAGGAAAGAAACAAAACGTCCTCCCGGGTCAAATTGACCCCCTCTGTTTTGACTTATTTCCTCCCTTCCTTCCTCCATCCCCCTTTCTTCCTTCATCTTTTCCTTTCTCTCTCCCTCCTGCCTTCCTTCTTTCCTCCGTCCTTCATTCCTTCCTTCCTTTCCTTCTTCCCTTCCTCCCTCCTGTCCTTCCTCCCTTCCATCCTCCCTCCTGTCTTTCCTCCCTCCCTCCCTCCCTTCCTCCCTTCCTTCCTTCCTTCTTTCTTTGTTTGTTCCTCTGTCCTTGATTCCTTCCTTTCCTCCCTTCCTTCCTCCCGCTTGTCCTGTCCTTCCTTCCTTCCTTCCTTTCCTCCCTCTTGTCTTGTCCTGTCCTGTCCTGTCCTGTCCTGTCCTGTCCTTCCTTCCTTCCTCTGTCCTTGATTCCTTCCTTTCCTCCCTTCCTTCCTCCCTCTTGTCCTGTCCTGTCCTCCCTCCCTTCCTTCCTTCCTTCCTTCCTTTCCTCCCTGTCCTGTCCTGTCCTGTCCTTCCTTCCTCCTTTCCCCCCTTCCTCCCTCCTTTCCTTCCTTCTTCCTCCCTCCTTTCCTTCTTCCTCCCTCTCTTCCTTCCTTGACTCGAGGACAATAGGAGGGTTAAAACACTCAAATGTAATGAAGCCATAATTAATTTTGTTTGGAAAACCTGTGCTTCACTAGTCCTCTGTGAGAAAGGTCTGCTACCTCTTTATTGTATTAAACAAACACCCCTAATATTATCCCTTGATATGCCAGAAGGAAAGAAACACAATGTGTATGCTGCCTGTGCAAAGCTTTGGTATACACTGTACCAGAAGTGTCACAAGTAATACAGTCTAGTACCTGGGAGTTGAAACCACTGGTAGAATAGTTGAGAGACTGCCGGCAGACATAACATAAAGCCCACAGATCCAACAAAAGGTGCACAAATGAGGTAGCAATCCTATACTGCCCAATATGGGGAAGAGTGAAAGAAGACTGAGGGGGGTTGGGGGTTGGGGTCTGGGGTCTGTACTCCCCCCACACACTGCTTAATGCTTAATCTGCCACCCAGTGTGACAAACTCAACTAAAACAGCCGCTGTCACACAGGGCTATAAAGAGTTGGCCTGACTGTCTCAAGCCTCTCATATAGACATTTACAATAAAGGTTCTAATGCACCAGCTGGACACAGTGAGTTTAGAGCTTTCCTTCTCCTCCCATTTGTATGAAGAGCTGTTCGGGCTGATGGATTATTTATATGGAGCACAATATAATTGGTAAGGTTATTGTACATTTGGCTATAACGTAACAACATGTCACTGTGGCCTGAGGTTAGGCAATATGAGCGCCAGGCACAAAAATAGCCAGGGTCATCTTCCACGTCATAATAAGAATACAATAAAATAAAATCTTACACAGAGAAAAAAGATTATTCAGTGCAGATTCTGGATTTTCTATAGATCCTATAGACTGTCAGCTTGAAAGAGAGACATGTACGTGTGACAGATACTCATCCTGGATCTCAAGTAAACTCACAAAGAGGAGACAATTGAGGCACAAGGAGTACGAGGAAGGACATTTTTGGCAGCATTTTGACCATGACCCATTATGAAAAAGGAGATTCCATTTACAAAATATGTGGAGCTATAGGCTATAGAATATCTTTAAGACATGTTAGATTGTGCAATTGTACGATTTTAAAATAGTTTTATGAAAGCAGAGACAAGTCCATGGCACAATCCATCTGCTCTGCTCTAATGTTGCAGAAAATACAGCAAGGTCACACAAACCTTTTTTTTTTCTTTTCTTCATTTCAACACCATTTGCTCATGCAACACCATTAGATTTTGTGTGACAAAGAGAGCAAATCTATTTTCCCCATAAACTTTACTCAAAACCTCCAACTTCAACAAAATGTCACGCTGGCCGGTGAATACTGTGTCATTTTATGTCATATTCTGATTGGTGTGTTGCAGATGTGGGTCAAAGCAGCTGTCACATTGTGAGAATTTGGTCTTAAATTTCTGACATTGTCAGAATTTTGCCTCAGGCTGTCTTTGTTCACCAAAGCTCAAAAGGGGTTGGCGGGTGGACACGTTTCACAGAGAGATCTTTTTTTTTTTTTTTTTTTATAAACTACAACGCTTACTTAAATATCAAATATATTACACATATATTTCATTCTCTCTATTAATATTAAACATTTTTATTGTGCAGACAAGGCAGCAGTGGTTAGCTTAATTTCTGTTACTAGATATGTACCTTTTTCCATGTGAGGACATCTATCAGAAGATATTCTTTTACCTTCTATGTATTACAGGTCTCTTTGTTAAGGCTCCAAAGGGAGAGAAGAAGAGATCTTTTTTTTTTTTTTTAAACTACAACGCTTACTTAGATATCAAATATATTACACATATATTTCATTCTCTCTATTAACCATCCTGTTGTCCTCAAGTCAAGGAAGGAAGGGAGGGAAGAAGGAAAGGAGGGAAGGGAGAAAAGGAAAGAAGGAAGGGAGGAAAGAAGGAAGGGAGGAAGGAATGAAGGATGGAGGAAAGGAGGAAGGGAGGGAGGAATGAAGGACGGAGGAAAGAAGGAAGGGAGGAAGGAATGAAGGAAGGAGGGAGGGAGGGAGAAAGGAAAAGAGGAAGGAAAGAAGGAAGGGAGAAAGGTAGGGGGAGGAAAGAAAGAGAGAAGGAGGGAGGAAGGAAGGAAGGAAGGAAGGAAGGAAAAAATGAAGGAAAAGAGGAAGGACAGAAGGAAGGGAGAAAGGTAGGGGATGAAAGAAAGAGAAGGAGGAAGGAAGGAAGGAAAGAAGGAAGGAAGGGGGATGGAGGAAGGAAAAGAGGAAGGAAAAAAGGAAGGGAGAAAGGTAAGGGAAAGTGAGGACATCTATCAGTGGATATTCTTTTACCTTCTATGTATTCCAGGTCTCTTTGTTAAGGTTCCAAACATTGGACTCAAAGGAGCATCCAGTGCTTTCACTCATTTAATTACGGCCATGTGATGTACTGGCTCAGAGTTACACCTTGCCTGACTTCCCTAATCTGATGACAAATAAGGGTGACATCCATCTCACCATGTCACAAATAGTAATGGTCACACTTTTTCTTCTCTCTTTGGGTCTACATTGATGCAAGGCAGCCTCCACACCCCTCTCATCCCTCCTTTACTCTTACCATTCATCACAGAAAGTCCCAACAGATGAGATCGTTTAACAGTGGGCGTGAATGGTGATGTGCGCTCTCTCCTTCTGTTAAAGAAGAGCCTGTGCAATTTGGAGTTCAGAGCCTGGTTTCAAAGGAATTTGTCACTAGGACGGACATTTTAATTGGACCATTAACTTTTGGAAAGACTCTTCCGGATATCTTGATGAGTCGGTTTTTCTCCCTTATCCAAAAACTCAAACTCAGTCCTTTACACACACACAACGCTGACAGCATCTTCATATGTAGTATTTTCACCTATTACTGTCTGAGACGTTTTCTCTCCCCAAAGTGAATTACACACTGTCTTCCTTTTTCAGTCCTCACGGCTCAATAAAAGAGATGGGGGAAAAGATTGGTGGAAATGATTGTGAAAAGTGGATGACGATGCTATGAGACTACCTTTCTTACAATGCCTGTTCTGATCACACTGTATAGTCACATAGCTTTTAGGAAGAATGTGTGAAAGACGTGGAGTAGTAGAATAGGATTATTTAATGCACAGTTGTTGCCAAAAACGTACACAATATAAGTCAGGTTGCAACAATCTTCATGTTCTGGGGGGAAAAAATATCGAAATCATGTCATCATCATTACATTGTCGCCATCCAATATTCAAAATAGACGATGATATGAATATTATGCCGTTCCACCCGGCCCTAATTATGATGGTTGCAGCAGTTTTCACAGATGAAGTGGTCATTTAGTAACCAGGAAAAAAAGAAACCAGTACAAGTCTTTGAATGCTGTATGATCAATATAATTCTGAGCACAGTGAATACACTTTCATGTCTTTCTGTGTTTGCCACAATATTACTCACAAATGTGTTGATTGCAAATCAGACCAAGCACAAACAAGATAGAACATAACTTTCACTCTTGGACTTAAAAAGACTGCCTCACAGCAAGCAATGAAAACTAAAGAAGGGGGGAGTAGGCTAGCAGAGAGTGCCAATTCACAAAACCTATCAAAAATAACTCTCACCAGATGGATGAGGTGAGAATGAAAATAGAAACATACAATAGAGGGAAGACTTTCGTTTCTTTTCTTTTTGCCTGTGATCAGTAATCACTGAGGCAGACAGGAGAGAGTAATCTCAGAGAGGGTTCAACAATTCTGCCCATTCTGAGATTACATTATTTTCCCAAATTGCAAGTGAAGCCTCTCAATCCACCAGCCAATGAATCAACAGTGTAGGTAGAGAGGAGAGAGGAGCACGCTGTGTCATCTAAGACAAGGTGTGTGTGTGTGTGTGTGTGTGTGTGTGTGTGTGTGTGTGTGTGTGTGTGTGTGTGTGTGTGTGTGTGTGTGAGGCATCCCATTTGGAAAGAAAACAGCTGGGAATACTCTGTGTGGAACATAATGGTAAAGCAGTGAAATGGCAGAACCAAATTATTTCAGAGGACCCCGTTGAAAAGTTTCTGTGGAGGAAGTCTCAGCTCTTGGAAATAAATTCTGTGAAGGTGAGCTCCTTAGAAATATACATCCACAGTTTTTCTTTGGGAGTAGCTGAAGATGCATTAATGTAATTTTGTAGATTGGAAAAAATGTGAATGAAAGGCGCGATAACCTCAAATGTCTGCTCATAGCCTTTTTGTATAGAGCCACATTCATCATAATAAAATAGTACCCCAAACTTAAGTGGCCTTCTGGCACACTTCAGTCATCAACTTTTATCATTGTCGGCCAGGTTTAGCTCATTATCCATCAGTCTCAGCCATTCTTTGTTATCTTGGGCTGCACTTTGTCACATTCATCTATAGTTTTAGATTAACTCCACATATTAGCATATTAATGCTTAGCATGCTGGCATATTTGCTTAGTGTTACCATAATGCTAGCAACCTCTTACGGTTCCAGTCTAATTACGTTTAGGCACAGTAAGCGGTGAACATTTTCTTATCAATGCAATAACATAATAAAATGAAATCTTATGAATATTATGCAAACTGTACCTGAAGCTAATGTGGAGTTAGTTTATAAGGAGTCTCAAAGAAGAATGTGAACCCCAGAACTGGATGTTACTTTTTAACAATCATTTTGTGGTAGAAGAACATTGGGAAATTAGACAGAGGTGCATGCTACCTGTTTTCAGCGCTGTATCTTTTATTCAAAACATTTTTTAGAAGAAGTAACCAAGAAATCAATACAAGTATTACAAGCTTATTGCAACACAAAGAAATAATGGTAATCTGATGTTCATTGCTTCCTGTTAGTACACCACTGGTTAAAACAGATGCCTACGGTTACACAATGAGACTTGCATTATGCACAAGTGAGCATGTACTGTATTAAATAGAGCAGCAGTATATATAGAGATCATTTTGACAACCATTATGTTTTATATAGTGAAACAGTGACTCACATGTTTTGTATTTTTAATGATCAGATGGTGGATATTGGTGAAAAAATGTACACCAACACCAACACATACACATAATACAAAATACCCCATAAGGTAATACACAATCAAGCCTCTATATCACACTATCTAATGCTTTATCTGATAATTGCAAAGATAACTTCAAGGAATCCATTTGAGTTTAGTTCCTTTGGGGAGGACAAGCTTAAACCAGTATGTTTGGTTGGCAAATCAATGAGCCTAAACCACCAAGGAAAAGAATACACAGCACTATCGATTCTGAAATTCTGTGGCACCTTTCACAATCTCTACAGAGACCCTTAAGCACATCTTACTGTGAGACGAGTTAAAGAGATCTGCAGATACTGATTACAGCACAGCTCATTCAACAATATTTTCTAGTAGAATTTTGGAGCCTTTTTGATATTTTATAACCTTCCTGTAATTAGCTCTGGTCTTTTTATAGCAATACAAAATTGCAAAATGATTAATAAACGAGGAAATCATATTTACACGAGTCATGTTGTAAATCTATAGTGGACGATATGTGTTTGCATTATTAACTTTTTAATTATCTTGTATATTAATATTGACACTGTCTATGCTCTTGCAATATTAGCTCATAGTTTCATATAGAAGCACATCTTTCAAATACACACACTGGCAATATGCTTCACTTGCAGAAGTACAGTACAATCCCCTCTGCTTTACAATTCCACAGAAAGAAAAATGCTAAACAAACAGTGGGTGCAGTGTATGTAGAACCTTAGGCTATTTTTATAAATAAAGCGCAATTTGAATGTATTTGCCATTCTCTCTGTTCATTATTGGTTCATATTCTTAAGAATATGAAAATGACTAGCCTAATTAGGTAAAACATGACTTGAGGCAGAATTGGTGGAAAATAAGCAAATATATTACCTACACTATAAAACACCAATTAACATTTTGCAAAGATTGTAGTCTCTCTGGGTAACAGGCACATTGGAGAATACCATGACATACAGTAGGATGAAGAGTTTCAAGACTTTGAATTGAATTAAACTGATTCTGTTATATCTCCTTGTTCCAAATCGAAGCATGTACATGTACTTGATCTAAACCATGGGTGCTCAATACGTCGATCGCAATCTACCAGTCGATCGCAATCTACCAGTCGATCGCAATCTACCAGTCGATCGCAAAGGTAGTGTGGGTAGATCACATGGCATTGGAAAAATAGACGTCAGCCTATCATCCATCCCGTCACTTGATTGATATACAGGGCAGCCAGTCAGATGACATCTAACTTTTTGTGACACTTAGGTCACTGCGCATGGGCAAACAATGGCGCTAAGTGCAGCAAAACTAACAAGCTAGCTAGCGAGTTACCTCCAATTTTTAGCCCTCGGATTTTTATCTTAAAATTAAGAGAGTATAAAATGAGTGGGGGAGCTGGACCAATTAAGAAGACAGAGTAAACCCAGGTAATGACAAAAAATGTACATAGTTAATTGTGTTGTGTTGTGCAATATGGGCTCATGTGGTTATGCAAGGTACATCAACATATATTGTACATATAAAGAATTCTCAATATATGTATAAATAAATATATGTTTTGCATTTTTGTGGCAGGTAGATCATTTTGACTTGGTCATTTTATAAGTAGCTTGCATGCTGAAAAAGTGTGAGCACCCCTGATCTAAACAAATGTGTTTTCTGTCTGACAGTAAAAGTAGTCATTTTAGGATGAGTGTAATAA
Source organism: Scomber japonicus (assembly GCF_027409825.1). Taxonomy (NCBI): domain Eukaryota; kingdom Metazoa; phylum Chordata; class Actinopteri; order Scombriformes; family Scombridae; genus Scomber; species Scomber japonicus. Next base: position 29,391,890 of record NC_070580.1, on the reverse strand, counting down.
CGCAGTTGAATTTTCCATCAAGCATCAACAACTTTAAAATTCAATTGAAATGACTCCCCAACAATATCAAAATGATTGCAAATACTGCAAATCAACACAGATACTTTCAGCTACTGAGTCGTGACAGTGAACAACACCCATGGATGAATCTATGTTTGGCCACCTGCACCAAAACACAAGCTCACTGAGAAGAACTGTAGTCTAAAATTACAATCAGTACTCATTGTAATCTAAACCCAGACACGTGTGGTGTTACCTTGAACCTTGAATTACCAAGAACTGAGAAACACGGAGCAGCTATTGTTGAGTAATAGTGCTTCAGATGTGGGCTTTTCTATCCAATTGTGTTTTAAGACAGGAGTTTAAAGTAGATTTTCACTGTTTCATAGTTTAGTAGTGCTAGTAGTGCTTAGTGTTGAGTTTCCTCTTTGATGAACACTCCAGCTCTAATGTGTTCAAGCTTTTAGAGACTAAGAAGCAAGTCAATATCATGTTTGAAATTATTGGCCCATATGCCACATTCATAATATTGATATAATTTTTTGAATGATCTTAATAGCTTAGTATGCCCCGTAGTTAACACCATTTGTCTAGACATTGAGTGGTGACATTTTCATTTGATTTTATTTTGTTATTTGATATAACTGTATTTAACAGCCTTTAATTAACACACAAGATTGGATAAAAAGGTAAATGGCTTGACAAACAATCTAACAATGTGAATCAATACTTTCTTAGTGACATTAGGATCTAGCAGTCTGTTCTCTAATAATTTATCTACTGTGCAATCCTTCACACAGACCATTATCTAGTAGCTATTCATTACTTAGTGGTTCATTCCTGGTTTGGTTTGATTCATTCCTTATAGTGATCAAACTGCGTTTATTCACCTTAATGCTAAGTGCTACTAATTACTTTGGTAGTATGTTACCCACTGTTTATTTACTCAATAACAATATAATAATAATAATAATGTTTGTGTCAATTGGATTTATACCCCAAATTTTTTTTTTATAGTTTTTTTTCTTTGTTCTTTTTACATTTTTTCCAAATATTCCAAATATTTCTGACAACCTCAAGTTTTAAGACCATGGTTAAAAATATCAACACAAAGACCAGTAGAGACATTAATCTGATCTGACTCTGTCTCCTGGCCGTGTCTACAACAGGTATAGACCTCTGAACAAATGGGTATTTCAATGACCTTCATTGTAATTGGAGTTCAGCATCAAGTAAATGGCCTGAAAAGTTGGTGGTGATCCTGTCTTAATGCGCAGCTGACCACAATAAGTCACACTGATTGCATTTTAATGCTGTGTGGAAAAAAAACAACAACGTTAATGGTCGAGTGTTGGCACAGTGCTCAGAACGTTGTCAGAGACTTATCTCACCCACGGTGGAGACAAGTCAATCAGTGTGAGGACTGGTGCCAAGTACTCGTTGTCGCTTTGTGTCTCTGCTGGAAGGGTCACACTCATCATGCTTTCCACTAATACATCCTGTCTCTCACATCCCCTAGTACTTCACACCTTGACCGTGTCAGCTGATCAGCACCTGTGCATATGCTGTACCAACAAGCGGCTGCCTCACAAGAAATATAATAGCTGTACTTGCCTTTGTATTTAAAGTGTAGATTACAATTATGAGATATGATCTCTGTTGCTCTGTTACACAAAATGACCCTAATAGATCTACCGGGGATTGATAGGGTTGTTGATCAATACCAATGATTCGGTGATTGCTTTGGCAGGTTCTCAGTATGCTGGTTTTCAAAACTCATTTTCCAGTTCATTTTCTGTAGTGGAGAATAAGCCACCCTTTAAAATGTAAGCTCATTCTTATCAGATGCATGTGTCAAGTGAGATAAAGTCTGTGATTCAGCATTTCTTTGATTTCTGATACAAATTAATACAATTACTTAATACCCTTTTGTTAGGTTAACTGCTTCTACAGCAAACTTAAATGGGTTTTAGCGTTTTGTACTTTGTAGAACAATGCCCTGTACTGCTGTCCAACAACTTTTGAATTTGTTCTCACTAACTTGTCCAACCCCCCCGAGGTCAAAGTCCAGTACGTGCTTCTTAGCTAGCAGAGGTGCATTTTGCCAGAGGCGACATGAGGTCACAGAAAACCCAGGGTTCTAATGGTTGTCAGAAACCAGCGTTCACGCCTGAGCCGAAAATGACGAAGCTCTCTTTAGTGCAGCTCTGCATGGAGGGTGCTGCACAAGTCATCAGTCACATAGATGCAGAGGGGTAAGGGTGGGCACATCCAGAGCAGGACTGAGAACTGACAGATGGGTTCACAGTAAAGCTCTGCCATTGAGTCTAGCCATCTATTAACGTCATTCCTACCCACTGAGCCCTGGGTCTGAGGTCTAGACAGTGTTGCTTTTGAGCATTTGATCTCACAGCACATTTAATGGTTGGTTCCACCATATGAACTACATCGCAACTCCTCTTAGATTTGTAATTTAAAAGTTCACAAAACTGTAGCAACCATATAATAATTATGGTAAGAAATAGAGAGGCAGTAATAGAGAGGCAGGTCTTTCTTGTTAGACCTTTCTTGCTGGTGGTACTGCCCCCAGCAATTTAAAATGTCAATATCCCAGTTAGTTTTTTGAGCTAGAATCGTGTTGATTGCACCAGATGAAAATTGTGGGGGAAAAAAGTGATTTTCTGCAGGAATAACTGTGTGATGGCAGCATGTGCTGATAAGAGAATCAGAAGTTGAATCAGGTTTTACTCAATAGTTGTCACCTGACATGTTCTTTCCTCTCCTTGATTCTACACATATCACAGACACTTTTTCCACCTCCAGGGCCTACACCAAACACAACTCAAGGTCTTTTGTAGATAAAATACACAGCAAGGGGTCTTTACAGTAGAGAAATCATTTAGGTTCATTAGAGCTCATTATTAATCAAAATAACTTTTTTATATATTTCGTGCTATATTTCGTACTGATACTAATTGCTATATTTCATGCTATGACTTTTGTTTAATGTTATAAATCTAACAAACTCCTGTCTTTGTTATTGATCTTTCTTTCTGTCTATGTTCTCTTTTAAGCTCCTTGTTTTTCTACTTTGAATACAAATGCCCAAAAAGTGAAAGAAACCTTTTCCCATTAAAAACAAGTTTCTAAACGAGACTTAGGCTGACATTCAACTTGTATTATGGAAAATCAGAACATTTTGATATTTCACCAGGGCTTTTGGTTTAACCATGAACAAATCATCATCACCAGTGCTGTAAGTTTAGTTATTAACAATAACCTTTAAGCTGGGCCATTTGAAATGAGGCCTTATCACACACATGAGGTGAAACTTTACAGATGTTCTTCTCTCTATCTCAAACATGCACTCAGCAGAAGTTTTGAAAATAATGGCACCTCACACACTACAGTACAGGACACTACAGGATATTATTAAGATTATTGTGTCAGAGGGTGATGTAAAAATGGTTAGAGAGACACAGTCAGCACCGGGTGGCAGAACTGGAGGTGAAATTTTGACTGTCAGCTTTAATATTTGTCAAAAGTAGTATGCTAGCTAGCTAATGTTAGCCATAAGGGCTAGAATGTTTACTGTTGCTTGGCAACACTGTTTCACTTCTGTCTCCTTGTAGCACAATATTTCATTGAGTGAATCTAAATAGTTGAAGAGTGAAGTACCTCTCCTCACTCAGCATTATTTTATTGAAATGCTATATTTTCTCCTGCTAACAATGTCTCATAAAAAGTATTTACATGCTGTTTAAAAAGAAAAAAATCCCTCTTCCCATTGTATGTCTTCCTGCATGCACTTAAAGCTGTGTAGCTCTACAGTAACTCTCATTCTCCCCCCAGCTCGCTCTAAAGAAGAGAAGAAAAGCTACTTTCAGCTCCAGCACTGCAGGTACATCTAAATGAGACGTCTTCAGTGAGTAACTATTATTTACTTTTTGGTGTTATTTGAGAATATTGTATCAAAATGTTGAAGCACTTAAGGAGAAGAAAGGGAAATCATACTGAGGCTGGACTAGCTTAGTGAAGAGTCATCATTTGTAACACTTGCAGACAAACTGCTGGTGGTAAAAAGCACATAATGTAGGTAAATATAAAGAGTTGTTTATTGAATTACATTTTTCTTGATTTACCTAAGTCACCCTGCTTTACAAACCAAGGCATACACAGGAAAAAAGTATCATGGCTGTGTTTCTTTTTTTTTTTCTTTTTTTTTTTATTATTGAGACATTTTTCCCAAGGGACACACTGAAGACGGTTGGGAGGACTGAGGGGAAATGAAAAATGTTAACTTCTACTTTATGAGATTTTTTTTATTCAAGCGAGATAAATAAATAAATAAATAAAGGGAACTGTGGTCTTTATGAGTTAGGGGTTGGGAATAAGAATCACAGAGGTCAGGGTGCTGAGGAGAAATAATTAAAATTGATGGCCTTGACATTAACCGATCATATTGTTGAGTTATCAAGGGCACTTTTTTGAGGAGATGTAAAAGATATTAAAAGAAATTCTTAACATGGTGACAGTGAATAAAATACCTACGGACTGCAGGCCCTCCAGTCAGCCAGTCACTAAGCTTCAGGGTTTCACATTCAAATAATCCCTTAGGTGCTCTAAAATCTAACGTCATTAAACAGTTATATATAATGAATAACACAATTCAAAGAAAATGATTCAAACAACATGCAACTATTAAAAGCCTGAAAAAGACATATTGTCAAAATGCATTGTAATGCTGAATTTATCTTATAAAATTTAGTTTGAATAGAAAAGAATAGACCAAAAACATAAGCCTCTCACAACTTTAGCTGTGATAGCTATTAGACATTTTGACTTGAGAATTGGTTGTACTGGATCTTAATGCTGCATTCGACACGGTCAACCACAACATATTACTAGACTGACTTTGAATAATAAGTGGGACTTTCTGGCACAGTAATAAAATTGGTTTGAATCATACTTAAAGGGCAAGGACTACTTTGTGTCTATATGGGTAAATACACATCTGAACAGATAACAACGACATGCAGAGTTCCCCAAGGCTATATTCTGGGGCGTCTACATGCTCCCGCTGACTCTGATCATGGGAAATAATTTTATATGTTGCCATTGTTATGCTGATAACACACACATTTACATAACCATATTACCAGGGGACTATGGTCCAATACAAGCACAGAGTCAGTGCATTGAACAAATCAACGATTGTATGTGCCAGAATTTTATTCAATTAAACAAAGACGAAACTGAAGTAATTGTTTTTTTGGAGCCAAGGTAGAACGATTAAAAGTCAGCACCCAGCTTTAATCGATAACCACAAGCCAAGCCAGACATCTTGGTGTAATTATGGACTCAGACCTGGATTTCAAACAGCCACATTAAGTCAGCCTACTATCACCTTAAGAATAGCTCAATGTTTAAATGACTTATGTTTCAGCAGGATTTGGAAAAAACTTGTATGAGTATATGTTAAACAGACACAACTACTGGAACAGTGTCTTTACAGGTCTCCCTAAAAAGTCGTTGCTCGAGTCCTCCCGAGGACCAGAAAGTGGATCATATGGCTCCAATTCTCAGATCTTTACATTTGCTTCCTGTCTGTCAAAGAACTGATTTTGAAATACTGCCCTTGGTTTGTAAAACACTGAATGGTGTAGAGCTAAAATACACATCTGATCTGCTGCTATGTTATGAACTATCCAGACCTCTCAGATCATCTGGGACAGGTTTGTTTTCTGTCCCAAACTAAACGTGGAGAAGTAGCAGCGTTCAGTTTTTATGCACCACACATCTGGAACAAACTGTAGGTCTGCTGCAACTCTCAGGTCTTTTAAATATTCACTAAAGACTTTTCTGTCTGCTGCTGCTTTTGATTAAATCACATTGAATTTATTTTTATTTTCTATTCTCTTAAGTCTTTATTGTATTGAAACTGCCTTTTATAATATGCGTCTTTTATACTTTTTCATAATGCTTTGAATGTTTAATGTAAAGCACTTTGAATTGCCTTGTTGTTGAGATTTGCTATGCAAGTAACCTAGCCTTGACTTGACCTAGCTTACCTCTAGCAGTCTCTAGCAAGTATTTGTTCTTTCTTGACTATCTTGGCATGTCCTTTGTTGTCCTGTCAAAGACTTTGTGCTTAATTGTTTTAATTAAAACCCTTTCTAATTAAATGTACAGCAACTCTATCTGAGAGAGGCATTTTGATTATATAGCAGTGGCCTGTATAATTCAAGGTCTTCAAATGGAAATGGATTCTTGACCAGCTACCCCAACCTGTTTTATTCAATACATTTCAAGAGAATAAAAAAACTCATTCAGAAGAAAAGAACAACCCTGACGTTCAGCACACACTGATTAACTCTCCCCTGCTATTAATCTCTCTGTGTACACTGTGCTTTAAAATAAAGTTTGACCTACTGTATGTCCTGGCTTACCGTTAGACTTCTTTATACGCAAGTTAAACCTTCAAGTTAGAGTGAAAAATACCATGTTTTTCTTGGATGTTTGTGGCTCATTACACTTAAGCCTGGGGACAGTAATCTATGAGATTACAAATAAGTGGGCCCTACTGCTGGAAGGCAGGATCTGTGCATTTTTGCGTGGGGAGAGGGAATTTGGCAGGCTGCTGTCAAGCCAGTGGATCAAAGTCCTTTTCCCCACTGCAGTGGCTCATCACAACAACAGAGAATGAGAGAGAGAGAAAGAGAGAGAGAGGGGTGGGGGGGAGGAGAGAGAGAGAAATAAAGGGAGACAGAGATCTTGGAGGAAGACAGCTTACGCCACTCATGGTTGGCTTACTGTGCACACTTGCTTCACATTTTAGATCCAAAGCCCATACTGAGCATAGCTCAATAAAGCACTCAAGTCAGCAGGGGAGACTAGATGTGCTGTCAGTGTCAGTACATCCAAATGGATTGTGACAGTGACACATGAGCGAGTACAGAAGCCATGTTTCCATGCAAAATATGAAAAGGATGTCAACATTCGGAAATGTAATGGTTAAAAAGAAACAACCAAACTTTTAAGATTTCCCCCCTATAGGAAAAATGATTTTGGACCATTCTGCTGCACACTGTAAACCATGTTAGAGTATCAAACAGAGTAGAGTACAGCATAGTAATTTTGAGGGATTGTAAATATAGTTCTGTCAATTAATATTATACAAACTGTACAATATTTCATATCATTTTACACACAAACCTTCTCTCAAAGGGCTCACATAACCAATGTACCCTCCATCTCACTGCAGCAGCCACTGTGCTCCCTCTGAATCTTTTTTCCCCTTTGCACCAAGGAGTGCATGTAAGCATAAAATTCTGTCTTTTGGCTACAGGCATTTTCCATGTGACTTGATATCTGTGGACATTAGAATAATACCACAGCCCAGGAAGGAAAACAGATTTATGCAGACAAAAAGAACTTTGATTAAACCAGGCTTTGGGATTACCACGACTACTATCGAGGTGCCCTTGAGCAAACTTCCTCCCCCGATAGCTCCGATGGAGCTACACAGTGGTCAACCACAATCCCTTGCAAACAGCAGTGTGTTGCCTGCTGTGGCTGATTATTCATCCACGACTCCTTAATCAAAGAGAGACAGAGGGGTCCTAAGAAAATCTCAATAATTGAGATTGGTAATAATGCAAAAGAAAATAATGGGCTTGTTACACATCATAACAAATTATACACGTTTAAACACTCCTCTCACACACCTATATTTGGACATTCAATCGAAAAAAGTTAATGGCTGTCACAGTTATCTCTCTCTCTCTCTCTCTCTCTCTCTTCTCTCTCTCTCTCTCTCTCTCTCTCTCTCTCTCTCTCTCTCTCTCTCTCTCTCTCTCTCTCTCTCTCTCTCTCTCTCTCTCTCTCTCTCTCTCTCTCTCTCTCTCACTCTCTCTCTATCTCTCCTCTCTCTCTCTCCATTCATTATTAATCAGAGAATTATTCTTTTTGGTTTCAATGAATCGCTTTGATAATCAAGGTTGCTGATGGGAGAGCACACATTCAAAATTGATAGTTTGAGCAAGGACTACCCATGGGACAAAAGTGTTAATTAATTAAGCAGAAAGGTGAACAGAAAGTGCCCAGGCTGTGCTCAGAATTTTAGAGCCCCCTGAGAATCTCCTGCAGGCCTCCCAGGTGCATTCAGTCATGATGCATTATCAGCATGCATCAACAAAAAGCTATTCATCTGTTTTTTAAATACTTTATTTGTGTTAGTGTGAAACCATGTGTTAATTCTATAAAAATCTCAAAAATAGTCATAACCAAACAAAACATTCAGCATTCATATTCACCTCAAATTATGTAAAATGTTTGCGCTGTTTGCTTGTACATTTAAGTTTCAATTACAAAACCATAGCTCAGTGACATGCTATCAAAAAGCAGTTAAAGGTATTTTAGTGGAGTAGAAAAATAAAAGTGCTGAGTAGAATGACCTGAACCACACAATGCCCAGTCGGTGGACATTAAATCACAACAAAATACCCACAAGGAGTAACATAGGGAGAGAGAGAGAGAGAGAGAGAGAGAGAGAGAGAGAGAGAGAGAGAGAGAGAGAGAGAGAGAGAGAGAGAGAGAGAGAGAGAGAGAGAGAGAGAGAGAGAGAGAGAGAGAGAGAGAGAGAGAGAGAGAGAGAGAGAGAGAGAGAGAGAGAGAGAGAGAGAGAGAGAGAGAGAGAGAGAGAGAGAGAGAGAGAGAGAGAGAATACAGGCATGTATACAGGACTGTCAAACAAGATGTATGGTATAATATGCTACTCTATATCCTTAACTCCTCTTCCAGTGTACCTACTGTTCTGACATCAAGGTGTAAATTACATTCAACTAATGGGACATGACTTCAGATGAAAAATCTTGTTATGGGCATTTGGCCTTAGAGGCCACAGTTGGAGTCACTAGTGACAATGATGATGTTGCAAGGACAGCAGGGGTAAACTGTAATAAAGCAGCAAGAGGTCATAACACATAGAGCCTACACAGAAAACTGAGAGCCAAGTTTATGTATTTCAGGAACAGTGGGAGAGATGCCTGTGGGCACAAACAGATAAAGAAAACTGTGAGATTGCACCAAATGTGTGATCGATGTAAGGGAAGCCAATTTCATGGATGCCATGAATGCCTGACAAAGTATGCTGCATGGAACAAATTTATGAATAAAGGAAAAAATAAGCTGTGAACATGTGATAGAACCAGGGCAACATGTGTACGACGTAAGTGTGAGCTCAGGATGTTATGATGGTGATATAAATGTGATAGTCTAGTTATATCTCAAACAGGCTCCACCCTCTACTGGACTCTCTGGGTAATACTCTTCTCCAATCACACGCTTGCAATCACCCACTGAAATTTGCATGTATGTGGCCGGCCAATCAGGACAGAGAGGAGAACAGGCAGATAAGCAGATGTGTTTCTCACTGTGTTCTCTGCTGCTGTTATCTATTGGACCAGCTAGCATAGCTACCAATCTAACTACACTGATATGGCTAGTGGCCTTATCTACTCATTGAGGAATAACGTTTGGCACCCAGGCATTGGCCACGGAGAGGACACCACATGTCAAATCTATATCCCCAAGCCCTTTCACCTTCTCCCCCCCCAGGGAATAAATACCTGCATTCTCTCGTGATCCATGATGACTTGTAGAATGAGGTGTGCAGGGTTATCTGTTGTATGATTTTTAGACTGTGTGAGGTTAGGTGGTCCCACTACTTTCATTCATGTTAACTAGGTTGGGCCCCCTATTGTTATGCTGAAGCAGCTTGGATTATAAAGTAGCAGACCCAGAGCCTGGAGCTGATACCAAACACAATAAGCAAGCAGATTGATATTCTATTTCAGCTCTCTGTGACTATATTCCATGACTCTGTCAAGAAGGCTATCGCCGACTCCATACAAGAATTAGTAAGGGAGTCCCTGATTTCAAAAAACATGATTGGAAAACTTGATGAACTTGAAAAGATGATAATGGATCTGGAGGACACCTTAGAGAAACAAGACCAGTAAAAATTAAAATTATCTCAGTATAGAAGTGCAGCCCTCTAAAACTGATAGGAGCCATTGCCTTGAACTGAAGCACAAAAGTAAAACATTTTTGTCAAATTTGCTCAATACAACATCAGGGATGTTATATCTTTCACTCTTCCATGTTACTTAATATAACAATGATAATCCAGACTCCGATGTAATGTTAACTATTTATTAGCATAGCAACATGATTTGTAGCACATGGCTGAATAACAACAACCCGGGAGCAGGGGTTACCCATAGTGCATTGCGTGATCAAACTACGGGTGTCATGGTAACTCAAAATACACCACAAGGGACAAGGTTTTCTAAGCGAGGTAAAGACTCATGGGATCTGTACTGCACATTCTGGACAATCTAACAGCCAAGAGAGTGAAATTGATTGATGACTTGCATAAAGACCACAAGGATAAGCTTGAAGATAGTTGGACTCAGGATGGATACATCTACCTGCTTACTCAAACCCATGACATGTTATCAGTAAACTGTCGGATGCCAGTAAGTTGTGTTTCTCCTTAAGTTTGGACCATTTGATTACATCTCTTTATATTTACTGCTTGTTGGCTTTGATCCTGATGTAGTTGCCTTTGGTCTTTGGGCTTTGTTCGCATCAGGCATTGAATTGAATTTTCTTTTGTCTTTCTATTTCTAACATTTCAGATGTTAAAATATTTAGATATGAGGTTTTTTTTAGTATCGTCTTCAATCATTTTTACATCAGTTATTAGACATTCTCCTTTCACTATCAAACTTTGTATTAGCCATGATGATTTAAGCTGCAATGAAAATTCTGAAGTATCTTATAACTTAGCTTAATATCGGCCGGAGGCTGAATCGCATGTGTCACACTTGACCAGCTAAAATATATAAAAAACAAAAAATAGCTATTCATATTCATTGCATTACATCCTACATCTTAACACTAGAAGTCTGAATAAGCATCATAATGATCTAGTCTCCCTTTTGGCCAGTAAAGGCTGTAGTTGTGATGTAATTGGCTGCAGTGGCTTAAAGATAAATCACATGTGGATATTCTTTACCTTGATGGTTACAAATGATATGACAGAAATAGACTTGTTAGATTCCAGGCGGTGGAGTGTGTCTATGTACATTCAGCATACTCCATAAATATTTGTGATGATCTAATTATTAAAAGCGGTCATTTTGATTCTCTATTTATGAGAGAAATGTAAGCAATGGTAAAAACCTCATATTTAAAGTGATTTATTGACCCCCAGACTCTGACACCATCAAGATTAAACTTTTATATTGCATAAATAAAATAGTCTTTACATTTTTCCCAACCATAAATACATTTACGAGAATAATAAAATCCAGCAAGGATAAGACTAATATCTTCAACCAATCATTTGAATTCATTCTTTTTGATGCCAACTGACAGAAATGAAGCCTTTTTAAAACCATTATTATTATATTATCAATATGAAAAGTTCCCATACAGCTACGGCCTTTTGAAGCCTACTGAATGTAATATGTTTCACACTGCTTGTATAATGTAGAAGGTTTTATGTATGCTCAACAACAGACTTTGTGACCTTATCATGACCTACATTCACTCATAAGATTAGAAAAAAAACAATCTTAAATTTATAAGCTTTAATGGTGTTTATAGAGGTCCACAGGTGTGGAATGAGCTTGATAACACTATAAAAATTACATTATCTATGTCTATTTTCAAAAACAGCTTGAGGCAGCATTTGCTACCAAAATAAGTTTAAGCTAGAATACCCTGAATGTCTTGGGACTTCTACTCTGAAATCCATTCATGTTCTACTATTATTTCCACGTGCAGTGTGTTTCTAGTTATGTCATTTTATCTATTTGTATTATTTTATATCTAGTACTTTTTAGCATCTTCTTTAAAGCTAGACAGCATGTCAGTAAACATACATTTTAATACCATCTGCTTAGTGTCTGGGCTCCTATTTTCAAGCTTCAGAAAGCTTTTTAGTGTGTCCCATTTCACATATCTCCATTATGTCTTATATGATTGTACTGAACCGCTGTGGCTCAAGAGGAAGAGCAGGTCGTCCACTTATTGGAAGATCGGCGGTTCGATTCCCAGCTCCTCCAATCTGCATGTCAATGTGTCCTTGGGCAAAATACATAACCTCATATTGCCCCCAAGGACTGCACCAATGATGCATAAGTGTGTGAATGTTGGTTTCCCTTGATGGGCAGGTTGGCACCTTGCATGCCAGCCCCAACTATCAGTGTGTGAATGGGTGAATGTGACTTTTAGTGTAAAGGGGTTTGAGTGGTTGAAAGACTAGGAAAGTGCTATACACAGTACAGTCCATTTGCCATTTGTGAATAAACTGAACTGAACTGAAAATTCAAAGAGCCTGCAAGCTCAAGTGCAGGGAGGCTTTTCACCAGATGTCCTTCTGATTCCAGGAAAAATCCAAGTCCACTGAGAGATGAGATTAAGAAGGAACTAGGCATATGGGTTCAACACATGGATATTGTACAGGAATTGTCCCATTGAAGCTATGCAGCCTTGACAAAGCTGGATGATCATCTTTATGGTGTCTACATGCCAATGTAAGTGTACACAACTTGGATTGTTGAGTTTGCTGTCTTTGAAAATGTTATATTTTCACAGCTTGAACACTTTCATAATTGTAAATGGTAATATTTTCAGAGGAAGACAGTTGTCCCGTAGAGGATGTGCTACCGTAATCACAGACTGAACACAATAATATGGTTGACTGAAAGATGTGATGGTGGTTTCCGAAGAAAAGTAGTTGCAAACAATTTCAGAAATTGTTGGTAATGTTTGGTTTAGCTTATAATGTGCCTTACTTAAAACAACACAAGAAAATGTGTAGCAACTGTGCAATTTGAAGTTAGAGGTCTGGGAACTGCAATGTTGTTTTTGGTTTGTTTTCAGGTTACCAACATAGAGTTCTTTTTGGGAGCGAAAGTAGTGAAATTGTGAACAAGATAAAATAGAGGCTGGAGAAGCTTGAACTGAAGCGGCAATCACACTAAAAGCAACCAAAAACACCTGTGTGTAGTAAAGTATATTAAAAAAAAAAAGATATCAGCTCCCTCTCTTCTTTGTAAAAATGTTCATCGTGAGGAAGAAAAAAACATGTCAGTGTTTCTGCCTCTCAAATTGTTTATAGTGAACCTGCATGTAAAAAGTACAACCTGCATGCATGTGTTTCTCTCCTCCCTAAGAGAGGAAGTGATAACTCACAAACAATAAGAAAACTCAAATCCTTGAGAAAACAAAGAAAACCAAACAAACTCTTCCAACCATATTCAGCCAGGGGGGATTGTATCTGCAGTATTCCCAGGATGGTTCTTTTGGCAAGTCAAGGGAACAGTTAAATTGACCTACAACTATATACAATACTATTGACTCAACGTGTTCTTCACATTTGGAGAGTATGACTTTGAGCTTGATTTTGTAATGTGTAACAAGAGGACAATGGGTTCCAACCATAGACTGTATAAAAGAAATGGACATTACATCCGTGACTTCACCCATTGGTTTGTGGACTGCTGCTCGGAAGCCAATAGTTTCGAATCTGGGCAGCGCCATCTTGAAAATTTAAAGTGCATTCTGGGAAAAATAAAAACACTGACTCTACTTATATGGGCATGAGGCGGGGCCATCTCGAGGACATAGGGCAATCAAACTGTCATTCACGATGTAGCCACGCCCTAATACATACCCTGCTTTATCGTCAAATATAAAATCAGGGGAGCCAAATTTCACAAATGAACATCATACTGCACTGAAGAAGGCTTTAAACTAGCGATTGAGACCATAAACACATTTTGAAAACGTTTACTGAGGTTAGAAATCAAGTGAGAAATTGGTGAATTCTCCATTGACTTGTATTGAGACGGAAGTCCTTTTGACACCAAAACGGTCGCCCCCTGGTGGCCTTTTTCTAGAATACAGTTCCGCGTTGGCCTCATTTCAGAGGAACGGCACTCCCTACGTGGTTCCAACTCCTAGCAGCTCCAATAGCACAGACAGTGAAATGAATCCCCTGATCTGCTGTATACTCCTAATTGACACAAATGCTTGATTATGTGGTGCCTCTGTGACTCAATACGACCATGAACTCAGACATTCGGGGTGCTCATTTGCATAGGTTTCTCACAAATGAGTGCTCCTGCAGACCAAGCAGAAAGAGAAGTGTCTCTTAGAATCATCCAGTGCCATTTTGTTTGCATTTTAAGAGTTCATACTGCAGGATGGGTACTGTGAAGCTGCCCTCTGTGGTCGGCAGTAATGTGCTGCTGGATATTCAGGAGAAAATCGGGTGATGACCTGCTACAGCTGCCTGGATATACTGTGTATTTTGACTGGGTGTAAATATGTCAATATTAATCCTGTAGAGTGTGGGCTAAGTGAGGAGGAGAGGCAGAAAAGCATTGGTACTGGATGACATTAACAGCAATGTAATTACCGTAAATTAGTTTGAACTTGCCAATTTGACTTGGTAGACTTAGAGGGATAATATACAGTGAAATTGGACCACTGATTTTGTAATCAGTATGACAAATAAAAGAGTTTAGAAACAGGTTGTAACTGGAAGATATGTTAAAATGATATTTGCTTTTGTGCATGATATCCTTTCAAAGCTTTAAAGATTTTGCTCATCTTGGGTTTCTATTGTTTTTGGTCTTACAGGCAGTATGAAGTAGAGGGTGGCACCTAATCAAGATTGGATGGTTGAAGTGCTGTAGGACTGAATAGCTCATATATTGTGTTGTTGGGCTCAAGACGGGACAGGAAATCCCTTAGAAAACGGGCAGGCATGGAAAGGAATATATATGTTATCATCCGTCATATTAGCAGCTGTGTAAAACTAGCATTGATTCACGCACACATTTGGTGGTTCTATGTACTGTAGTAAAAAAAAGAGACTTCAAAGGAAAAGTAAGCCCTCATTATGTTGTTTTTTAAAACATAATGAGAAAACTTTTAACAAATCAATATATTTCATGTGTGTTTTCCAATAATATCCACTTTTGCAATACATTATCTGCTAGTAGCAACTACATGGTCTGAAAAAGTCAATCCCTGCTGTTGGCTAAACATCACTGGTTGTGGGACTCAAGGTGCAGACTCTATTTTCCAGTGTCAAGGTCTTGAACTTTGCACGCCCACATTCCACCCAGATCAACCCAGCAACAACTTCTGTACAGTCCTAGAAATGTAGCTCATAGTTTACTTGAAAAGAACATCACATAATTCAGGCAGTGATTATGTTTCTTACCACAGCATATTATTAGCATAGTGGTAAAGCATAGGTGTAATTTCATTGTAATGGAAGTGAATGGAGTTCATATGTGTGGCTCGGCTGCGAGAGTGTGTCCGTCTGAAACAAGGTGAAGCTACCCTGTCAAATAAACAGTCCCAATGAAAAGTGCTGAGTGCATGTGTTCATGAAGTGCAGCCATATCAGAAGGGTGAGGGGGGTCCAATACAGCATTCTTAGTATGAACATTTAAAAGTGTTGCCTATATGGTGTAGACTCACCAGACACTCCCAAAATCATCATGGGAAATTAGAGTGTTGTGAGTAAGACAGGGTCAGGATGGGAAGAGACAACAAAAGTGACGGGTGTGAATGAAAAGAGGAAAAAAATAATAATTCAGGACTGGGTGGGATGTGAAGATATTACCCCTGTGTCACCCTCTTGTAAATGTGTGAAGATAGTACACTGTCAGAGCAGTTTTTTCTTTAAAAGTGATATTGATTTACAGTGTGACTTAGTAAACAGATTACACATAGCCATAATGTCTTTGTACTATTAATGAGTGGTGTGTGATTTCAACTTATTTTACAGTTTTATTTTCCCTTATCAAAGTATTTGCTACCATGTGCCCACCGGGAGAGAAAGTGGTAATGAGCAGATGGTTAGGTGCGCCCAGGTGACGCCATGACAATAAGAGATGTGTATGTCAACACGTTGCCTCAATAAAATTGGCCTCCAACTGCCATCATGTCTTGGGCTTTGTGATTAATTGATGTATGACTAACAAAGCCTTCGGCCTCAGCTCCCATGAAAGAGCTTCCTGCGGCTAATGCTGCTGCACCGTGTTTATAGGAATATTTCTGCTGATCTGGGAAACTCTGACTGTGACAGAGGATTCTGGTTGTAGTAACCATGGGGGAGCTTGGCTCTTTTAATATGAGAGAGAGAGGGAGTGAGGTTAGGAGAGTAATTGCCCAAGAATACTTTACAATTGAAAGATATGTTGCTCAATGTACACAAAGTGGATGGTATTAAGTGCTACAATAATGCACTTGTAACGAGCAAACATAGTCACTGGTGTGTACGGAAAGGGAAAATAAATTGAATATATAAATCTTCAACAAGATTATTAAAACTTCCACTTTTCAAAGCACTTTTGCAGCTTGAAGTAAAAGTTTGTTTGCACATACACATTCTCAAGCTGGCAATCACTTCCCATAAATGCCTCTATTATCTAAATTGTCAGTATTTATGTGTTATAAGCATGACTCCTGCACTACATTGTCAAAACGCAAGCAAGTTAATTGTAAGAGCCACAGCAATGTTACTGAAACATTGCAATTATTCAGCCAGGAAGCCAAGAAGAAATTCAATTTATTTAGACGATAGCTAGATACTATTGTTCATTTCATCTCTAAAATGGGCAATAGAGTATCTCAGAACAACCTTTTTTTTTTTAACAATCAGCTATTTTTATGGTAATGACTATCTCATGATATGCAGTAAAAAATCCGTCTATATGGATTTCAGGTGGACAATGTGTTTCTGTACCACATTGTGCTGATCCTCTGACAAGCGGTAGGTCTTATGGTTGCAAGCAGTTATCGATTTTATTTCTCTACCTGGTGGTTCTCAGGCCCTTCCATAGTAAAGTTGTTCCAAAAGGTCATATCCCCTTCAAGATGTATAGAACGCAGACATCTCACCACCCAGAAAACAAAGTATGTCACGCCCATCAAAAAGTTTCAGACCTTTCATCTGACTCTTCTTCAGACAAACAAGGATTTTATTTTTTTTTTTCATCATGTGTCAGACTTGTTTTCATTATGCATTTGCACTCATGTTTATGACACTATTTGACAGTCCCTCTGGAAACCTTGTCACTCAATTGATTACTTGGCAGTTTATGTACAGTGTGTTGCCCTGCCCTGCACTGACTCATCATCCTCTCTCTTACTTATATATTTAGTTTATTTATTCTCACACAGGTCATAAGGAATTATATCAAACAAACATAAGCAAAGCATTTCGATGCCATCTGCAGCCCTGGATGACCGAGGCTGGGAGTGGGTGTAGAAGGTGGGAAAGAGGATTGATTTGATGCATGTGAGACTCCACAGGAAAATCAATATGCTCACTGCAACCCACGATTGACTTAACAGCACATGCCAACCACGTCTGAGCAGAGCTGAGAGCAAATGTCGGCACAGTTTGTTATAGACGCTTGGTGCCGATATGATCTTGGAGCTCTGCTTTTTAGTTCAGCACATCACCTGCCCGTCGGACACTCACTCAAATCCTCCCCAGTTGGGTCGGAATAATATTATTGAGGTGGGTGGCTAAGATAACACACTCCCCTACTATTTTATTGCTTTCAGGCTCCAGCATGTGTCTACTAAGCTCTTTCTGTGGGCGTTTGTTGAGCGCCAACTAACCTTCTCTACAGGCCAACAAAATGATCAGACAGCTTTTCTTACCATTGTATCTCATCAGACTGTACGCTTATTGTTCTATACTTTCAATGTATCTGCATGTATTTTTAATTGCAGTGTATATATGTATGATTTTTCTAGGAATAGATAACATACTATGATGTAATATGATGTCTGTTATATGTTTATGATACATGACTAAATAATTAAACTCAAATAACTATGGAACAATATTTTCTGAAGTCAAAAACGTTAAGTAGGCCTATTTAAGGGCTTGTTTTATTAAGAAAATAATGTGCTTCTGAATTGTGTTCATTTGATTTATTAAGGACTGAAATATGTATTAAAACAGTCGCAGAGGAACTAAAGGTAAAAATGTAATCAAGGTTATGGAGCTCCGAAAATATTCTGGTTACATTTGATGCTAATGATTTATCATGTAAATAAATATAACCTAAATTATTTATTTATTTGTTTGTTTGTTGAGGAGCTCAATAATTAGGATGATTTTGGCAGGCAAGACAGCACTATAATAAAAATGATACTATAAAATATAAAGTTAAAAGTTTGTTGTAAAACCAGTTATTTTTAAAATTGTGGCACAGTTTCAACAAAGTAAAAGTTCATCAGCAGGAGCTCCCTTCAGATGTTTAATCCATGTTGGTGATTGTAAAATAAATTCTACTTTTGACATTTCACATTTAAACTTGGGCCTCAGCTGAAACCTAAATATGACTCAATATTAACGACACTGTGGACTTCTAAACTTCCATTTACCTTAATAAACTAAAAGAATCTAAGTTAAAAAGGTCACATTTCTAAAATGTGACAGTAAAATGATTAGTTACTTTCTTCCCTTTGAGAGTGTATTTCAAAGAACCTTAGTTTCAGCTGGAAATGAATTATGACACCAGCGTTTGTCTATTAACTGCACCACTGGAAGCACCTGTCAGTCTTTGCCCTTAACTGACAGAGCTGTTTATCTGGGCATTCAGCTTCTGTCCTCCCTGAAATTAAAACCCTGCCAGGACAAAGTGGCTTTATACCAAATGTGTGCTATAATTGCTTTTTAGGAATGAAATGAACGCTAGACTTTGCAATAAAATGAATCTTCTTAGTTATGGCAGCACTTTGGAAAATGTTAATGGACAGCACAACCCCCCTGGGATGTCCTAGCAAGCAATTCACCAAAGTCACAAAGTCAGAGCAGAGCAGAATTACAGTATATTTAAAGGTAAACCTGAAGGTCATTCTCTGCACTGTGTGACCCTCTGTATGGGAAACTAGTCAAATGCATACAAGACTGTAAAATCAAAGGAGATATACTGCAAAAAAAAATCGACATTAATGGGGACAATCTAATTTCACTTAGAGGTTATATAGTTTATCACTCTCCATAGTGTTTTAAAGTGTTATAACTGATTAAATACCTTCATGACCAATGTTGTCATATGCTAAACACATATTAATATTGGAGCTTTTAAACCAAGCTACCAACCCATGCTACCTACCCCCCCCCCCAACCCCAACAAAAACAAGCAAACAAACAAAAACAAACTTGTGTCTATATGTTTAGATTCAAAATTCAAAAGCATTATGGTACAATAATGATAGCAGTAAAAATAGATTTCATCTCTGGTACTGTATAATAGGATTTCAGTTTAAGAGTACAGTGACACCAGAGTGCCAAAACTCATCTGAGCCGTAACCTGCCATAGCTACAATCCTTTAAAAACATAAGGAAAAAGGCCCTATCGTTTCATTACTGCACTTCTCAAATGTATAAGCTTTCATCAGTTTTTTTATGGGTCATAGTTTGCAGTAGAAATCTCCTCTCTTATCAGCGAAAGACTACCTCCACTTCCTCCTCATTACCACACCATTTGAGCAAATTCACTGCTCTCTTCTTTAAATTCATGCATTCATTATCTGTCCCATACTAGCCAAAAAGAGCCCATCAACCATTTTACAGAATATAGAATCCCTCGAGCCGTAGCTACATTTACTAATTGCTTTAGATTTAAGGTTAACGATAGAGACTTTAGTTCTGGAGCCCTGTCAGATCAATTTTCTTCACTTGCCAGTGGATTCTCACTTTCTATTGCTGTTGGTGTTACTGTCACATGGCACACCAAAACCAGGAGGGAAAATGATGATGTGAAGATAAGGCTGCAAAAGAGTTGTTAAAAGATCATGTTTGTTTTTTCAACACATGATTAACCTGTGCAACTAAATATTACCTCCTTTCTAATCCTTGATTACACATTTGTCTGTTCTTTAAAATCAGTGTGTAGTCTTTCTCAGTCTTAATGCCACAGCATATGATTTAAAAAATGAATTATCTTTTGTTTGAAGCATTTCACAACTATGGTATCTGAAATTAAACTTCATACTGTGAGTGAATACATAAACAACACATCACCACAACAAAAGACAAGCACACAAACTAGGACAGGGGTCTATTTTCCAGCTGTGAGCAGCAACTTAAAGCAGGAGAGCTTCACAAGGAAAAGCTACACACCACACGATATGTTTTTGCACTGAAATGAAAGTCGGAGACAGTTGGTGTTTTCACGTGTGGTTTGAAGGTAAAGAATGAGTCTGGTGCTCATGTGTTCAACTTCAGATTTTAATCATTTCCTTCAGTTGTGCAAATTCTGCAGGAATATAACACAGTGCCCATCTGTCCTGCATACCTTAATCTTAATTTATAAGAGGTTTATTTGGATATAAATAGGAAAACTATATTTTGCTGAGACAATGCGTTCCCTTCATGCCGTCTGTTTCAGGTTGGTATTCTGTTTGTCTATCCATGATTAGGCTTTGAATGGCTGGATATGCGTTTGATCATAGTGCCAAATGTTTGTCTGTAAGACTGTTTGTTGCGAGGCTTTGTTGTTTGTTAGCTGAGACACAAAGCAAGGAAAGCTGTCAAAGAGCAGAGGAAATATAATTTCTTGCAACATCCATTCAAAGCCACCCAATAAATAATACAAATAAAATGCTGATTTATGTTTTTTCTTTTTTTTTGTTGTTGCAGAGAGTACATTTTTGGTTTTCAAACTGGACCTTGTGGATTTAGTGAGGGACCTTGTGGTAAATATAGCTTTTTGTATACAAAGAAATGTTTACTGACTTGAGTGTTTATTGGCATTTAAATATTCACGACTTCACAGTCTCTTAGCTTGGGGCTATAAGGATTGTTCAGTAAATTAGCTGAAAGAGCATGAGAGGATGTGTTGTTCCAACTGGTACTTTAGGCATTCAGCTGTGATAATTAAAAATGTTGTTGAAATGCTGTTATCAAGCAAAATCTAGAGCACATGACAATTTAGATTTTTTTTTTCTGAATTTGGGATTTGGCTCGCAAGTACAGAAATATTAATTCAAATCAGTTTCTTAAGTACATGAAAGAACCTCTTACCAAGACAGGCAGTAGAGGAGTAGCAATCAATTGTGTGAATTCTGTGATTTTGTGCTTTTAACACTCAAATGAGTTTTATTTTATTTTGGTACTTTGAGCTCTGAACCAGAAAATGCAACCATATCCCTGGAAAATCAGCCTGGGTTCTGTGCCACAGTCTCAACAAAGCCAGCCCAGATCTTACTTGAATTGAACCCCAGATCTCTCTCCGGCAGGCTCAGAAGAAAAACCTCAAACATATTTTGAGATTAAATTGGGTGAAAGCACAAGAACGATGGCTTAATTCTGATTCTGAGAGGATTTATTGTTATAATTAAAAATCTGAATACTGGGGATGTAGTGCAAACATCAAAAAAAGTTAGGAGGATACATAAATTCAACATGTTCCTCTTTCTGAATTAGTTCTAAGTTATTTTAGTATTGACACACATCAGCACGGCTCGTCCGTACCTCAATTTCCACAGTTGATTGTGAAGTGTCCTCCGTGATCTTTTTTTAATCATTTTAATCCATGAAGAATGCAAAATAAATTGATTTTTTAAGGTCAGCAATTAGAAGTGATTATTACTAACTTGACATAACTACATCTCCCCTCTTCATTCTTAAATGAAGTGCACTCAAAAACATCAAAGGATGGCTTGGAATTAGGTTTTGAAACCTGATAAATGGAATGTATTATCTAATAGGAAGATGTAAGAAAAGTTGTCACAGTAAATTACATGTCCTGAATATACATTTAGCAGTGTCTGGCAAGAAACCCAGTTTATGGAGCTGAGAGATAATAATCAATATCCAATCTGCATTATGCTAAATATGTGGAATGTGTTATTAAAAGCGTGATCCGACTGTGCTCACTGTCCACTGACAACAGCACAACTGCATATTGCAAGACAATTCATTTTACAATCCAAACATATAATAACAGTGACACAAATGTTTATTAAGAGTTTGAAGATACCTCTAAATAACTCATAATTTACAGCTGATTGGCCAAATAATGTAAAATCTGATCAGTCATGTGTGAGAATATGCAAATATACCTCGAACACGACATCACAATTCTAAATCAGTCCGTTCAAGGTATGCAATGAGATGGGAATGTTCCATTAACTTCCTTCCCCCATTCATGTCTCAACATCAGCTGCAGCTATTACATCAGTCAGGGCATTACCAGTAAGGTGAGGTGGGGAGAAAAATAGATTTCATATGTGACAGGTCTTATCTGACCTTCGCTAAACACATTTGCAGGTAGGGAAGGGTACGCTAGATTAGTCAGTGCATCATGTGGAAGATGAGCGACAAGGGCAGGTGCCAATAACCTTATGCTAGATTAAAAATTGAGAATTTCTGTGCAAAATGCAGTGGAGCCACACCGGGCCCGTTAGCTGACACCAGCGGGTAGACATCCTGTCACCAACAGCAGGGCCCTCAGCTTAGTGGATAAAGAGAAATTAATTAAAATTACAGAAGCAGTGTGTTGTTGTGGTAGTTCAGCAAATTCAGAACACACAACAAATAAATTCATGTATCACAATTTAGTACTGAACTGTCACATTAAAAAGAAAACAAATGTGAACAAATCTCTTGATACTAAATTCATTAGTCTTATCATTTTTATCATGCATTACTCATATCAGAGTTATTTCCCTTTTTAATTTAGATTTTTTTTTAACTATTTGGAGTTGTACATTGCAATAAAACCTTGTGAGGCTGCTGGATTCACAACACCATGAGATTACACAAGAATCCATCTTGTCAAGCTTCAAGTGATGCACTTGTAGCCTTTAGCCAATCAGCGTAGCGAATCCAGCTGCCTCGCAAGGTAAGACGGTGATGGACAGATGGTTCATCCGATCACCTGCCAAGTACTTTTTGAAAGTGCCTGACCTTTTCCAAACTGTTTCTATGGACCACTTCTCAGATGGTTCGGTGTAACAAACCATCTGGCGCTTCTGGTTAACTTGTACTTGCACTTTATGGCTATATGTCGCTTGGTTGCCATTCTCTTCCAGTCCACCAGATGCCCTCAGACTTTTTTTTACGCATTTGTGAAAACTGGACCGAGTGGGAGAAGGACAAACAGCAGAGGTTACAGGTTATATTAAAGGTTCCTAGGTTGGCAATATAATGTATGTATGCAGTTTATTCTCTGTGTTTGCTCGTGGCTTGTGTATTTATTCATGTTACAGTCATGTGACTCCTTGGACTATTTGTTCATGATTATATTATATTATGGACTTTAATTTTTACCCATGGATTAAGTTCTATTTCTGATTTGTCCACAGCCCAGAGCAGCTACAGCCCTGTGTGTTTTTCCTTGTTTTCCCTAGCCTCCCATACTTCTCCCCAGCCTGCTTTTCCCACCAGATCTTCCCCTGCATCGACCTTGTTAGTGCTGCTCAGTTCCTGGTGTTTTCCCCAGCCGTTCAGCTCCTTTCCTGTCCTTCTGTTTTTTTCACCTTATTCCCCCCCCCACCTGAGCTTCTCCGCCCGTCTCCCCACCTGCACCTCACCTCCTCGTTAGTTCAGTTAGTATTTCAGTCCCGTGTTTCAGTTCAGTTTTGTTGGATCATTTGCTTTGTTCAGCCCAGTTTTGCTCTGCCTGCACTCTAGTCTATAATAAAGATTTATTCTTCAAGTCCCTGCTGCCTGCAATTTCCTGCATTTTGGGTCCACCTGCTCTGCTCTTCATGACAAAATTACACATATTAACCATTCCTTCCAATAATTACCATGCTGGTCTGGACAGGTCTCTGTCAAGTATTGCTATATGATCAAAAAGAAACGAAATGAAATAGAATAAACCGCTTTTGAAGGTTGTGTCTTTCCAAATCTTCTTCTTTCAGTTTTTAGTATAGTTACATGTACTTTTCTGGTTTGCTGCACTGCACCTGTTATTACAGTACATCGGCATTTTGGGAGACGAGACAACAAAGAACAACATATAAACAAACTATCTGCTCGTAACTCCAGACTACAATTCAATATTTCAGTTAGTATTTTATCTGAGAATCACTTTAAATAGTCTTTTTAATATTTAACTCCCTGTGATGTTTTATTCTTATAACAGTCAGAGGAGCAATATCTTTTACACAACCCTGCAGACAAAATGAAAAACTCATCATCAGCCGCATTAATACGAGCTGAACTCTACTTTCACTCACATCAAAAAAGGTTTGACTTGTATAAACAGAGCAGATGTTTAAATCAGCTCTGAAGTAAACATATTTAGAGCAAACATCCAAATTATTTAAATGCACCAGTCAATCACCCTCTTCTTTGTACAGTGTGTACATGGATGTGCAGGCTGGTGCATACTGCTTTGCTTTACAGTATGAGGAGGACTAAAATAGATTTTATACAAGAATCCAATATTCGATAAATGAAAACGCATGAGAGCTAATTAAATATTATCCACTCATACTGGCAGTAATGTGTAATTTGAAAGCCATGTTCTTTTATGTTATTCACAGTGGAACAGTGGATAATCTACTGGCTATTCTCAGAGGTCCCGCCTTGACATCTTCAGACAAGTGATGCACCCACTCCACCATCTGAATACAGTGAGTACACATCCCCCCGCCCCACCCTCTACTCAGTAAACCATAACCTACACTGCTCATACTCCAGACCACCCACTGGTGTCACCCCTACGCAGCGGAAAAAAAACCCTGTGATGAGTGTTTGCAGTGCATTCAGATCTTGAGCCAGAATTCCATCTCATTTAATGTATTGTCCTTCTAATATATTAACCAAATGACTATAACCATTACTATTATTTAACCCTAACCATCAGACTTTAGTTTCCTAACTTTAACCATCATGATAATGTTTAGTTTCATATTCTTAACCATATTCTTCTTGATCATGACTTAACAGACATAATGGATGATTAAGGCCTAGAGCAAATATCATAATTAGCTAGCTATGATGTATTATACATGGGCATCATAACAAATGTTTTTATTTTTTTCTATTTAATTCGAGCTCTAAGAAGTTTAATACAATTTTACTTTACATCAGGCAATGAGGTCTTCCACATTGTTCATTTCGCACAAAGCTGGTTACTACATCAGGTGTTTGGGATGTGTCAAATATCGACTGATCTGTAGAACAGAACTGGACCATGACTCCAGTTGCTTTTTCTTTCCGTTGCTATCAACACCAACTAAATGCACAGAGGCAAGATGATGTGCTGAGCTCGATGTCTGTGCTGAGCATTCATGCTGAGAGCACAAGAGGCACTTGGCATCTTCCTCTAATGCTCTCCTGGACACAAGCATTAGATTATCAGTGGGATACACATTACATTGCTTTTATTTCAATATATATATGAGTTTGTTTTTGTGCTCTATCTATGCACTCATAACGTGTACTAGCTATGATTCAGGAGGGATGAAAGCTGGTTATATTGTTGTTTCACTCCTAGTGCTTAATAATGGTGCATCATTTACTATATTATCATACAAATTTTCTTTTCTAAGAATTCATGGGCTGCACCCTATTTTTATCTGTGAGAGAGGTAATGGCCATTACTGCATTTGACAATAACAGCACTTAGACCAAATGTGCAGGCTCATAACAAGAAGAGAGGTAGCTTGAACTGGACTTGACAGGAACGGCTGCTACTATTCTCGTCCATCTGAGCTATTAGAAGCATTTCCCAGTTTACCTGTTAGACAATGACTGAATGTCTGCAAGTCTGCCATATCAAACATCTAGAGCCATCCTGCCTCCTGGCATCTAATTACTGACACAAATCACCCAGAGATAATGCATTCCCATTTGCGATTAGCATGTAATTGACGATAATGCTATATCTACCATGGGATGCTTAGGCTTTTGCAATGCAGGCTTTTTGCAATGATGATGTAAACATAAATCAACAGGGGCTAAAATATGATGGGGTGGCTTCAATATAACCTTACAAAACATACTTGAACATGACTAGAAAAAGTAGAAATGTAATATTTTGCATTAAGTTAGGTTGATATGGGGTTTAACTGAGGCCCTTATGTACTTTACTATATGTGACAATAGGTTTTTGTAAAATATGCACTTTCAGGGTTCTTTTTAATCTGTGTAATGTACATTCAACAGCTTCGACCTTGTTTTGAATGTATGCCCTTCATTACACAACTGTAGCACAGTTATATAGCAGTTGCATCAATATTCATTTCTTTCTTACCTTCAAAGTCAACTGCTTTGAGGTTGAGTCACTTTAAGTTCATGTGAGGGGAGGGTGAGCATCATAATTTATGTCTTTACTGAAAGTATCCAATTAAATCTTTAATGCTCTTCAGCTCAGGAAATGCAAAGAAGAGAACTGCTCAGTACAAAGCCATAAACAACCAATAAAATGATATGCTAAGGAAAATAATGTTAGCATGCTTAATAGTGAGCTCAAACTGAAGAAGTCACATTAATATACATATTTACAAAGATAAAGTGTACATGGTTACTTTATGACAAGTGTAGAAAGTGCAACGCGTACTTTCTCTTGCCGTGATTTAGTACTGAACTCTCAGCTTAACCATCTTAACAGATAAAAAGTCTTCAATCTGCATCTACTGTATTACTGTGTTATCACGGCTTTACAGTAATTTATTTGTTTTCCATTCTCTTGTCAGTACTTGGAAGAAATGTCAAGTTGACAGTAAGAGAGCAAGTGGAGGTTGATGTCTATGCTCCAGTTATTTAGGCGACTACATGTGTTTGTTTGCATGCTTTAGAAACCTCCACTAATAAGACATACATCAAAACCAAAACAAATTAAATGTGTTATGTCAAAGAAATAGAGCATAAAAAAAAGTATTTCTGCTATGTTGCACAAAAAGGTTATTGGACAATAAGATCAGTATAAACTTGTCAGGATTTAGAGAAAAATCAAAGCAGCCAGTGGTGTTTAATTTAGAATTCATAAAATGTCTGTGATTGGCACATTTGTTCATGCTCTTTGAGGTGCTGATTAGCAATCTGAATTTTGTTCAACAATGAATTGGTATTGATCTATTTCCATGAAGGCAAAAGCAAACATAATTGATCTTCTTTCAAAACTTTAGAAGAAACAGAAATTCCTTCTGTCCGTTGCATGCAATCCAGAAGCCTCGAGTCCAATAGCTGTGAAAGCCTTGGCAAACTCTCTCTGTTGCTGTCTCCTTCTTTCAGCGTCTATCCTGGTGTGCTTTACAAATAATGTGAAATTATTTTTGATTGGTCAGCACTATCCAAACTTTTAAATTCAATTTAAAGTGCGGCTTTTTTGCTAAAGAGTATTTAGAATAACAAAGGAATTATAATTCCAGTGTAAAATACTGGATATAACTCAACAATCAGTGTAGTCTATACCTCGCTCTGCCCCTTCTAACATCACTTGGGGCTTCATTGAAATTGTCTGAGTCTCCACCTACTATATTTTCTGAGCTCTGCCATGTTTTTCTTGCCAGTGCTGGCCAGGAACCAGCTAAACTAAACTAAGCTAAGCTAAAGGCAAAATATTTGTGCAGGAAGGAACAGAACCACCATTTCCTGATATAGGCCTACAACTGCTGAGCGCTGATTAGCTCTGGGGAAGAGAGCCGGGGAGCGGAGGAATAAACGCCCCGATTCTGCTTAAACTTTTTATCTTCAAAATTGCTTATCAATTTAGCTAGCACTAAGTTAACACTGAGCATTTTAAATGTGAGTTTATATAATCTTCAATATGTAGATATGTGATATGTATATGTATGTAAACAATCATGACACTGCTGTATTTATGCCTTTAGATGAAGTTATTTTGAGTGTGTATGGAGCAGCTCCAGTGTTAGCATAGCCCTGATAGATCTGAACTCAACAATCATTTTAAAAGTTGTTTGCCTGTTGATAATCAGATATACGTTGTAAGTAGTATAAACAGAATACATTGCAAACAGAATAACTACATTGTATTCTGATGAGAGGGAGAGGACTCATGCCACTGGACCAGGTGCCCATTGATTTATACCTTTACTGAAGCAAGGCAACCCAAAACAGTTGGGTCCCTGGGACGACATCAGACAAAAACCAGTAGGTCTATTTCTTTACAAACAGGTATGGTCATAGATGGTATGGTCACAGTTGAAGAGTTCAGCTCAGTCTAGGTCGGTGTCTGTTATCAAGCTCAGAAATAAACATCAAAATACCCCCATGTCCACACAGTCAGATTAACACAGTGAACGAAATACAAAATGATTTGTCTCAAAAGCCTCAAGCTGTGACTGTGAACTCTAACATTATATCTGAGGTATGACAGAGTTGTCATACGAAGGTCAGTCACCAAGTCTCAGCAGGTGACGTTTACCAGCAGCCCAGCTGTCAGTTTAACGTGATGTGCAGCAGGTGAGCTTCCTAGCAGGACATTAACACTGCTGTAGATTTCACAAACACGCTACCAAGCATCAAATCAATGAGCTAAACGGTGAGCTGGTGACATGACGATGCTCGGACAGGCTAGCAGTGAGGCCCGACACAGGCGCCGCTGCTTCTTGTTTTTGTAGCATTTGCCATGAAAAACAAACAATTTGGGCTCTTGATATGAACCATGCAGATAGCTTGTTTTTATCCGAGATCCTTGTCACTGTAGGTAATTTTCTCCAACAGATTGGAGATGTGGTACGAGGCAATCGTTGTGTTGGTGCTGTTACCCTTTAGCCTCCTGCTAGCACACTGTGCTCCGTCACAGAGCTTAACTGTTACAATGTGCACTGTAGCATGATAGTAACGATCTCTCTGTAAAGGCAGATCGTGGAGACATTTGAATCATTCACCATCTAATATTATCCCACACCCAAATGCCTGAACTTTAAAACCTCACAAAAACCACTGGCTCGTCAAGCAGTCTATGTGAATTTAATGTCTTTACTTTAGCATGAACAGATTCTTCGTTAGAAAGATAAGCATTTCAGCTTTCTCAGCTGTCAGTCTGCTCCTCCTTTCATCAACAATAACTGAGGCTGTGCCGAGGAGCTTCTCGCTCTCCACAATTGTTGAAGGTGCTCCGAGGTGTCTGTGAAGATTGCCAGTCATCCAGCTAATCCAAGGAGGGTTAAATCGAGTGCAACTGGACTTGGTTGAAGATACTTGAAGACATTACGTTACGTCCAAAGTTCTTCAGGTCTAACTGACTGGTGCCAGGATCCCATATATTTAACCTCTACAGTATGCCGTCATTACCAAGGTCATTGATACCACTTGATATCAATAAATTAGTGCTTCTGGCCATTGTAATAACAGTCTGTTGATTCAGATCAGCAGACTGTCCCCTCTGTGGGCTTTTAGGCTCTTGAACACTTCTTCCATCTTCCTAACCTCTTCCATTAATGCATCATTTGCATGTCTTGAAGTGTCTTCATTTGTGAAGTACCTGGAATGCTAAAAATAGAGATACGTAACATTTGAAATTAGCCTACTCTTAATATCAAGTGATTAATCCCATTCTTTAAGCTGGTGCTTGATATGAAATACTGTCATTAGATATGCAAAAAAAACAAAAACAATTCCGCACACACTGTAAATCTCTATCCCCCACACACACATATATGTGAGAATCATATTAAGTTAACAGAGATGCCACATACCTGTCTTTATACCTCAGATCCACTAGCATTGCAACTGAATGTAATGGCTCAAATTCCATATATTTTCACAGCCTCAAGGAGGGTGCCTTTCATGGTATTAATTCCCTCATCAGTCACGTTTTCTGGAGTGAGAACCTATTTAAGGAGACTGACAATGGGGATGACATCAGATGCAAATTCAAATGAAGAGCTTACCGCCCTTGTCAACTCCTCAAAAGGTGAAAGGGCTGCAATGGGTTTTTCCAGTATTAGTTTGCAGTCCATGTGGCTGGCAGGTCATACTCCATTGTATATGCACACAGGGCCCATTTCTGTGCAATGAAGCTCTCAGTCATGTAATATGTATTGTTCAACCTCATGTATACATTTTGCTGCAGACACTTTGGTGGCATATTCAGCTCCACTTGAATATCATATGAGCGTGAATATGCAAGTGGCAAGTGCTTGAAGTGACCCACAAATCTTTTGCAGATAGCAGGTGCATCACTTATACCATGCCATGATAACAGCGCCTCACTCATAGTAAGTTGCAGAGTATGCGCAAAGCTGGCAACTCAAAAGTGATCCATTGCTTTTACTATGTTACTAGCATTGTCTCAAAAAATGATGTGGCCTTTCCTCTTCTCAATTTGCCATACATTTAACATCTCCCCTGTTGCTATAGCAATGGACTCTCCTGTGTGTGAGCCATGAAACTGCTTAGCCTGCAGCATGCTTTTTGAAAAGTAAAACTTGAGTCTATCCACTGTGGTGTCAGTCTTAGTAATAACACTGCACACAAGTTTGTGCTCCAGACGTCAGTTATGAAACTAACCATGGCAACGTTTTCCAAGCATTTGTAATTAATTTGAACATTTGCTTGTTCTCATTTGGGATAGCTGTTTTGGAGATGAAATGCCAAGTAGGCAATGTGCAGCAAATGTTTGATTAAGTGTTGAAAACCAACATGTTCGATAACAGAAACAGGTTGGTCATCCAATATGATGAATTGGGTGTCTTTCTCTATAGGAACTTGTTGCATGTATAAATTTGACATGTTCCTTTCCATGATGTTTCTACAAGTAGTTAATGAAGTTTGTGGTGTTGAAGTTTCCAATGCTGCTGCTACCCCTTGAATCACTCACCTTGCATAATTGCACTCGGCTGTTTTGCTTTTTTCTACTTTAAGCTTAAAGTAACTCCACACAGCTGACATGATGGCAGGTCTCACTCACGTTCTAGCAACTGTTCACTGGACACATGCTGCTCATCTCCGCTACTACTGACACATCACTCTTTACGTCATGTGAGTCAGAGTTTAAATATTTATGCGATGGTTTAAGCTAATGGATATTTGATTTTTTTTAAATTCAATATTCAATGTAGTGAATTTTGCCAGCATCAGACCGATGCCTACTCTGAGTATTGGATTGGTGCATTTTCACTTTATTGGAAATACAGGGACAAAAGCCACCAACATTTTTTAGACTACAGACTTACAGTGCTAATGACTTACTCAAGGTCAAAGCTAAACAAAGAGTATGCAGCTATTGTATTGTATTAAAACACTTTATGAAGATGCATTTGTATCTTCATGTAGGTTCAAATGCTTGTTGACTCAAAAAATTACCATTCTGCAATAAAGCTTTACCTGAGGGGTCATATTACAACACATTGATTTTATTTTGTTAGAAACACAAGCTTGGGCCTTTTATAGCATTTATGCCTCCTACAATTTATATCCATTGACCACCAATTAATTTTAGCAATTACAGTATACTGATTGGCAAGGTGGAGTATTATAAGTGATGTTTGTACAGTATAGTATAGTGCAGGTGAGAGGCGAAGTCGTGGACAGAATTTTTATTACGTAACAATGAGTGAAAGCTTTATACTGAACTTAAGTGTACTTTAATCAGGCTTTAATTGTTAGATGCTGTTAGTGAAGGAATATCCACATGAAAAATGTTGGCAATGAACGTTTAAAGGTGATCTCAATATAGATATTTCAATTAAAACATCTACAATCTATTTTGTAAGTATCGATGTTAGAAAAAAACCTCCTGAACTGTATTTTACCACATTGTAATCTTTTGAAAGTTGACAAGCATCTTTCTCTCTCTCACTTTTAGTTTTGCCATCCAGTAATAGCACAGCTGGCTCCATTATCACTGACTTCCTGGAGGGCGGTAGAAGAATCAGTGACAGTTCCTGTGTACCTTCAAGATGTTCAAAAAGATGCACGATTAATTATGAGTTGAGTTTACAACCAGAAATCACGACATACACGTTTGAAGTAAGTTTTGAAGGTGTAAACTAGGATTTTTAATACCCCAAAAAAATATGCTTTAAACATTGCATAATAAGATTTGAATGTCTGAAATAATTGCCAGACGCTTACAATGTTCAGATCTGTCTACAAATCTGTTTCTTCAAAGTTTTGAAACTTGCTTTGCAGACATTCCTCATACTCTTTTCAGAAATCCAACACACTTTTTTAAGAGATTTGAATCCTCTCTTTCATCTTTGCCCGCTGGTAATTCTGACAGGGTTTTAATTCAGTAAAGAATCCGAATCTAAATAACCAATTTTAGACTAGTTAAGAATAAGGGGAATTATGAAGGGGAATTTTCTATACTTCAACTGGCACAGTAAAACTATAATTAAAGCCAACAAATCTTTTGAATCAAAAGGTATTTATTTTCTTGGGGATATATATCATTCTAAAAGTTTTCAAGAACTATATTTGGTGTTTCATTCAAAGTCTTCATTTTTTTTTCTTCTGTGTTTGAAGCTACGGTGAGCATTTCTTGCCTATGGAGTCTCATGGGGACAAAGATTAAAGATGGACCTAGTTATAGAACACATCTCGAAATCTCCTTTTAGAAGATTTGTATCATTTGAAGAAAGAATCCATTGACTGGGAGACAGTCTGGAAATGTATCTTTAATCCTTTCATAAATCTTAATCGCCAATTGATTCACTTTTCAAAGGTTGCCATATAATCAAGTAAAGACATTTATATATGTATATAGCCCAATATCACGTATCACAAATTGACAATATGTAAAGCACATGTTATCTTCTATCCTTAGACCATTGATTTGACCAAAGATAAACTTAACGTGATTTGTCTTCCCATGGACTGTTGGCACTTACGGGTATAAGATATAGGACTGGCTATCATTTTACTGTTAATGGTTCATTTGAAATATTGTGTTGGATTTTTATGTTATCTTCATAAATTAATACAAAAATTAGGTTAAAAATTTTAAATAAATAATTCCACGTGGTTCATGATTTGATGTTTGAATGATTTGGTTTGAATGTTCAGTCTAATGTATTGTACAGGAGTAATGTTGTGTATAATGTTTGAAGCAGTAAATGATTATACAGTTGTATTGACACAAAAGGACGATGCTGTCCATCAGGCACTGTGCAGCAGGAATAAGCAGCACAGCCAGTTAACAGCAGCTGTGATAGGCATGATCGGCACAGTGAGAGAGTGAGCTGTCAGATTATGAGGATCATATCATTGTCCTGTCTTGTCTACAATTTCTCTGATAAGTCTCTACAGGTGTTACTCTGCTGAAGTGATGGAATGATCATTACATGCACTAATGGGCACTTGAGATATACAAAAGGTGAAGCAGAACACTAATGAGCTCCCATATCTAACTCCTTATGTCCACACGACCTGAGCCACAGCTCTGTTGAGGCTCTGTTGCTGTTTTAATGTCCACCGGAAATGCTTCAGAAGTGTCTTTTTTCCCCAAATTTTGATTTATAAACTTAATAAACTTTTGCAGATAATTTAGATGTGCTAACAGATTCTTTGTGGCTGTAGTTGAATATGCCAACCCTTTGTGCTAACTCACTCACTCATTTTAAAAGTCATTATAGCCAATCTCATAGCACAGCTGCTGTCATTAACCTGTATTTTGAGACTGTCCTCCCACAAAAAGTGACTAAATAGGTTGTAATGTCAGTCGCCCAAAAACCTAATAGAGTTACATTTGTTTGACAAATGCCATCTAGTGGCTGTAGTAATTATAATAATTATGATGCGGAGCAGGGGCGGAGTTGAGATGACGAGACGAAGAGGGTTATAACCATAGACTGTATAAAAGAAATGGACGTAAGATCCGTTATGTCCTCCATTGGTTTGTGGACTGCTGCTTGGAAGCCAATAGTTTCAAATCTGGGCATCTTGAAAATTTCAGGTGCATGCCGGGAAAAATAAAAACATGGATTCTACTTATATGGGTGTGAGGCGGGGCCATGGGCGGAGCCATGGACGGAGCGGGGGAGGTTGCGATTGGTGGCGAGGGCTGGGTCTCGAGGACATAGGGCAATCAACCTGTCAATCACGACGTAGCCACGCCCTAATGCATACCCTGCTTTATCGTCAAATATAAAATCAGGGAGGCCAAAATTTCACAAATGAACATCATACTGCATTGAAGAAGGCTTTAAACTAGCGATTGAGACCATAAACACATTTTGAAAACCTTTACTGAGGTTAGAAATCAAGTGAGAAATTGGTGAATTCTCCATTGACTTGTATAGAGACGGCCACCAAAACGGTCGCCCCCTGGTGGCCTTTTGCTAGAATGCAGTTCTAAGTTACTTCCGCGTTGGCCTCATTTCAGAGGACCGGAACTCCCTGCCTGGTTATAACCTAAACAATGAACTTTGCCACAGGGGACCACTGTTCATTTCCTGTTTCTAAATGTGTCCCCAAACTTTAACCCTGTGATTATTGTAGCCATGATGACGAAGGTCACTGAACTTTAAGGATATGGTAGATTTAAACCCCATGTTTCTCTCATTTTAACCCAAACCATCATCTTTCCCAACACATAACCAAATGGTTTTTGTGCTTAAACCTAACCTAAACTGGTCACATCATGAACCATCATGATTTGTAACAGAAAAACAGAGATTATGTTTTCCTGCATATTACTTCTGATAGGGGCATCATTTTAATAAATCCTCCTGTGTGTAGTTCTGGTGTGCACATGGTCAAATGATGTGATTGATTGTTTAATATGGAGGGCTGCAGTTTTATCTGGTGATTTTGTGAATTTTAGAGAAAGATTATATCTGCAGCAACAGTTTTGGTAATGACTGGTAAACAGGTACTATTTATGTGCAACTATATTTTAAATTTGCTGCATTAAAACATGTAATTACAAACAGAAAATGTGTTTTGCTGTATCTGTGTTCAGACTAGTGAAATAAATAACTAAAAATAAACTTTACTTCAGCTGATTGTTGCCAACAGCCTCAACAGAGCCAGAATGCAACAAAACTGGATGCTGTGGACATTGATTTTTTTTAAGGGAAGTATGTTTCTTGAGCTTGTGCAATATACAGGTCCGGTCCTAGCTGAAGGCGACATAGGCAACTGCTTACGGCACCATCTAATAGTAAGTGCCAATATAACGAGCCAATGTCACCATGCGCCAGAATAAGCTGCAGTTAATATTCTCCTGTCGCCCCTACTGAATGCACTGGTGCCCTTTGTGGAGCCTGCCAAGAGCACTGATACAATTTTAGGGCACTCAGGGTTATAATGCAGTGACCCAAAAAAAAAAACCAGTACTATTCTGCAAAACAATACTATAAAAGAGCTACTGCATATGCACAATGCTATGCCATAGAAACAGCTCACACAGAATGAGTAAACAAGCAAGATGTTTTCTTGCTGTAGACTTTGCACAATATGCAACGTTAATTACATAATGTCAGGGTAGCCTTGTTTACAACTCCTCACGTCGAATGAAGGCTGAGGGCTGAGCAAGTGGAGTGTGTGGGGACAGGAAGAGCCAGAGGAGTGCATTTCAAGATGAAAAGACGAACGCCATCAGGGGTGCAGGTCTAAAAAAATAAAATAAATAAATAAAGAAGTAGAGGAGAAGCATGCTAAACATAAAGGTAGGCCTATGTATTTTCTGAATTTTTGTTTTTAGTCTGTTGATGTATCAGTGGAGTGGATTTAGTGAGAAATCTGAAATTGTTAAGCCTGAGGTGAGGGAAACTCTGACTTTTCTGTTCCAGAAAGAGAGGTAACCTAAACTCTGGACATGGCAAATCACTCTGTGAACCTAACCTTCTCAGTGGCAGGTTTTCTTTAACAAATTCAGGAATTTCTTCCTTGTCTCCTCCGGCTTCCAGAGCCAGAATAATTTCCTCATTGATTCAATCCATATTAAAGTGCCTATCAAAGTACATTAATTAGCAAGTTTACTGTAGGCCAGAATCAAAAATCCTGATCAGATATTAGTTTGTGACTCAAGGACTATCAAAAAATAGTGCTTTTGTGCACATCAGTCATTTCTTTGAACAGAGGTTTTTGCCCTGACATTAAAATACACCACAGCATGAATTTGCTTTCAGCTCAGAAGAAAACCTCTGCATGTCCATCAGATTTTGAGCTTAAAATCATATATATGTCTTTCATTTACATTTTTAAAATCAACACTTTTCACCTTCAGTTGAAATCTCCTGTATTTTGTCCCCATCAAATTAAAGAATAAAATATATTTAAAATGTAATATAGGCTATAGAGATTTTACCACTTTATCATTCATTAAGTATGTCTGGTAAATGATGAATTAATGGACAACACCAAATTGTGTTAACTTATGGACACTTTTCCCACTCTGACTCAGGTTCTTTTTTTGAAAAGATGTGCACCACACACATACACATGCTTTAATATCTCTATGTCCACTGGATTAACTTGGAGGCTCTGTCTTTTATTTACCTGTTGCCATCGTAGATCAAAGTATGGGAGCTCCATTGATGAAGGCTTTTTCATTCACCACACACGAGCTTAAAGGATCAGTGTGTAGGATTTAGGGGGATCTATTGGCGGAACTGGGATATAATATTCATAGGTATGTTTTAATCAGCGTATAATCACCTGAAACTAAGAATTGTTGTGTTTTCATTATCTTAGAATGAGCCCTTTATATCTACATAAGGGCTGAGTCCTCTTCCATCTTGCACCACCATGTTGCACCCCCACGTTGCCCAGAGTGGACAAAACCAATACTGGCTCTCATTTTTCCATATTTCTATGTTTATGGTTTCATGATGTGCAGTGTGTAGTTGTGAATGTCTGTAACTATTTACCTGGGAGTAGTGTGGTTTACTGATGAAAATGAATGCAGCACAATCATTTTGGTAGAAAGGTAATGTAAGAGATTTTTTTTTTCCCAGGATGGTGAAGTCATGACCCGCCCCACTCTACTCTGATTGACAATCATAGTAAAAAAAACATTCCTGACATCAAACCCTTTAACAACCACAAAAGGAAGGTATATATCCCACTAAAGGTACTTTAACCAAAAAGATGCATTAATAGATGGTTTAGTTATCTTCTTCAGTGGTGATAAGGGGAAATTCTATCATATTCACATGGCTGGCATGCATGAAATGGCAGACTGCAGTGTGTTCATAAGGTGCCCTGATAATGCAAGTATGTAGCCTATAGGAAAAGATAACATTTTCAATTTTCATTATTCATTTTAATGAGTGCATTGTGACCAGGCTATGGGCTAAAGCAGTCTTATAAAAACCAAGCTTACACTTTAGATAAAGTCATTACTTTTATATAGAAGAATGAGATATACTTTTTTTTATATTATTCTGTTAAAATCCTAAAAAATAAAATTAAAGAAATAACTGGGTTAAAACCAACCCAAAAATATTTTTGACAAATTGTCAAAATTGATAAATAATTCATGGGAATGAATCAAGGGTGATATATGCTACATGTTGATAATAACAGGATCAGTAGAGTTTTTTGCAGCTTTTTGTTACACCAAGAGTGACACTTGGATTTAAAAATCAATCAGGGGGAAAACAAACAAACAAAAACAACAACAAAGATGAATGCTAGTTAACCACTTAACGCACGCTGTTCCGTCTACGGGACGGGACGGATGTTAGGAGGTAGCCACAAGTTCTTCTGAATGTTTTAAACACCAACCCTTAAACATATATACTCATGCCGTACATTGTTAGAAACCTAAGATTGTCCTGATTCATTCAAGACCACTCACGACTTATATGGTTGCTCACAGCCGTAATAGTATTAGCGGTTAGCTCGGCTAGCCACTCAGCTAAGTAAGAAAAGCTATAATGCTACATACCTTCAAAGTCTTCCCTTTATCCACAACGATCATCTTATGACTCAGGACTTTCTGTACAGCTCGCCAAATATCCATTCTTGTGAAATATGAAATCCGTTTCCATAAAACCGAAATACTTTCCTCAATATGTCAACATGTATTTAGTCCAACACGTAACGTAATAACACAAATAACAAACCATATACGGTCCGTTTACGTCATTTCCTGACCTGCACGTCCATCTCAGAGTACACGTGACTAGATGTTTACAACCGTGAGCCTCTTCTGCTTCGGACGACACCACACACCAGCCAATCGGTGTTTAGGATTAGGCAGTACATGTCTCCAAAACCAATGAGGACATGTGACTGACGACAATGACGACATGGCTTTGATTGACAGCTGTTCCAGCCTATAGAAATATTCGGTGAAATGAAGTTGATAACCTTTTAGCCAATAGTCTGAGGTTTCCAACGGTGTATGAAACTAAGCTATTTAGTTTGGCTGTCCAGAAACAAACTCCATATATCATTACGCACTCGGCATTTTGGTACACGGTTGGTTCTTCTTCGACTTGACATATGACTTAAAATAAACAGATAGATAGATAGATAGATAGATAGACAGACAGACAGACAGACAGTTAGTTAGTCGGTCGGTCGGTCGGTCGGTCGGTCGGTCGGACGGACGGACGGACGGACGGATAGATAGATAGATAGATAGATAGATAGATAGATAGATAGATAGATAGATAGATAGATAGATAGATAGATGGATAGATGGATGGATAAATAGATGAATAGATAAATAGATAGATATGGCTGGATATATAATAATATAATATATAATAATAATACTAATAATAATAATAATATTAATAATAATAATAATAATAATATGGTGTCAGCTTTCATTAGAGACCAAGATTTTGATTGTAGGCAAAGGGGATGTGAAGTTATAGGTGTTTGATTGTGGTTATACAGCTTTGGTAACCAAGTGTCCATTTGGAGTCTCCAAAAAAGACCTGAGGAAAACGCATGGACATACCTGTTGAAAAATAACTCTGAAAAATTCATCTTTTGGTCTTTTGACTCCAAATTTTGACTGCATGAAGCCAAGACCTGTGGCTGTGGCCTCATTGTGTCTATATCCTGCTGAGAGGTCCCTGAATGTCTGTACACATGTCAAGGCAAACCTATGGGCGAGTAAACAACCCCATCATTGTAACCTCTGCCATTCTTTGTCAGTAAGTCACAGAATCACACAGACACTTTTACAAGAATCCTGAGAGTGTTTCCTTTCCAATGATACCAGACACATCTCTGAGTCTCTAACTATATGGGATCTGTGCTGCTCACAACTTGGGCATGTCGTTTAGGCTAACAGCATAAAAAATAGGGGCGTGTGTTAAGTGGTTAAAACAAATTGTTTTAAAAGCAGCATCGGACTTGGTAATATGTACATTTGCACTATTTTTTTTTTTTCCAAAATTAAGACTGAATACTCTTGAAAATGTCAAATGGTGCAACCACAAAAAAATGATTCCCCAGATTAAATGTAATATTTACCTTTATTTAATATAAAAAAGTTATAATCTAAGATCATGCCAAACTAGTTGATATGGTGTTTTATTGAGAATTTTATGTTTTAATAGTTTTTATGGTTACACCACTTAGACATAATCCATAATCCTCTAATATATTCTCTCAAAATGGATTAAAAGCAGAAATGTTAACTTCAATTTTAATTTAATTTGAATAAACCACATTGTTGACCCACTTAATGCTAACTAATACTATATCTGTACTGTTGGTTCAAATTGGTTCAAATCTGGTAACATTTCCTGACGTTCCTACTCTGATTAAATGTTTCTAATCTACAAACATAAAAAATAGGGGCGTGTATTAAGTGGTTAATAACAGACAGACAGACATTGTCATTTATAGATAGATATATGCTACATACGTGGATTATCAGAATAGCAGCACGTTATGAACACACAGTGCCGTTCTGCACCACATTATACACATAATAATACAAAAACACTAAGAAACAACTGATAGTTTAGCTGTCTCTTAAGTATGAATGAAAGACTGTTTTTTTAATGAATGAAAGACTTCATAGACCTGACGTCAGAAGGTTTGATCGCTGTGATTGGATAAAGGTAAACCAATCAGATTAGAGCAACGCTAGTTGTGACTTCGCCATCTTGGTAATTATCCCATACAGTTATGCCATCCTGGGAAAAAAGAAACAGGTTACAATCATGTGGTAAGGTGTTATAACTCAACCTGCTTGTTTTTAGTACAGCTTACATTGATGACTGTTGTAACTTTTTTTTTTTACCCTAATTGTCAGTCAAGAGGCAATGTCAAGTTTCTTAACTTTTGATTGGCTGGGGGCGGGACAACAACGCAGGTGGAGCAGGTGTGGTTGAGAGGTCATCATTACACGGCTGCTACAATGAGAAGCGCTCTGAAAAATGGTGTACTTTTGACAGTAGTTGGCATTGCTGTACTTGTAACTGCTTGGATAAAGTCAGTAAGAGTTGCAAACGCTGCTATTTGAAGTTAAATGCAGTGTTTTGTTTTCACTATCAAAGTTTAGGGTGAGCTTTGCGGCTAAGCTAACAGCCGAGCTACTGCAAAGTTAGCTTGTGTGAACTTTGGACTTCATTAACTAACCTTCAGCTTAGTGGACATCATCAGCCTGAAGACAGACGAGAGGAAACCAGAAATCACACTGAGTTACAAGGAAAAGCCCAGTTGCACCTCTGGCGACGTGGGAAGAGAGACTTTTCTCATCATCTGTGGAGGAGTCGGTAAGCCATAAACCGGACTTCTGGTGATAAGTAAACCTATTTTCATGGAGGGTCATAAACCATATGCTCATTTAACACAATTAGGCCTCAGGGGTTAAAGTAAAAGATGCCCACATATCCATTTACTGTTTTTCAGTTAGTGTAAAGTGGAGTAGAAATCGTCAACATTTGTATAATAATAATAATAATAAATGTATTAATAGAGCACCTTTCATACAAGGACTGTAGCTCAAAGTGCTATACAGAGAAAAATAAAAAATACAACATAAACAAATACAATTAGACAGTTTGTAAAAATTATACAGTTTGTAAAAATAAGTTAAAATGACACTAATTAAAAGCCACATTAAATACATGTTTGTTTAGCTGTTTAAAAATGTTCACAGATCTCACATCTCTTATAGCTTTATGTAGACTATTTCATAATTTTGGAGCTTAATTAAAGAAAGCTGCACTTCCTGTTTTCTTATGCGCATATTTGTTTTTATTTATATGCAAATTTATGTGAAATTGACCTATAAAAGAAATTCGGGAAGTTGTAATACTTTATTTTATTGTTACTTGGGCCTAGTTTTGATTAAATAAATAGATTTATGAAATTTTAAAATGTTTAGCTCTTTGTTTGCTGATGTGTATTCTGAGGGAGTTTTAAGTGAGACCACACAGTTTAGAGTCTTTAATTATTTACAAAGTAAACCGACACCCTCTCAATACAAATCTGAAGTATATAGTATGCATAGTGTTACTATTAAGTGTGAGTAAATTATTCTAGGTGCTGTTCATAAGCCTATAGAGCACAAGTGTTACAATTACAACTGTAATATGTTTTAGTAAATATTCAAATAAGCAAAAGGCACTTTTGTGTCCTCAGAGCCATCACTGAACATGTATCCATTTATCTTATTTAATGTTTCAAGAGGTGCTGGCAATATAGTGAGACAATGAAACAAATTTATATCTAATTTATAGCTCTCTTTTCCAGTAGATTTTGTTCTCTGATACCTATCCAGGATATCACGCTGGTTACCAAGACTAAGATGTGACCTTGGGATCTGATAGAGGAACAAACTGTGCAAGTAGTCAGTGCAGCCTAACATCAGTGGGGAATTATGTTGCTCTTCGTAGTGTGTTTTTAGGCTCATTCATAGCTCTAGGTTAACCCACATTAATGTCTCACTGTCTCACACCTCTTGCATATTCATCCGTATACATTTGCAGCAGCGGGGACAGGAAAAAACGAGGTGTGTAGATGACTGCCTAATGGCTCTTCTGCATTTTGAACCTACTGGAGCGTTAACAGCCAAAGAGAAAAAAAGACTGTGGGCTTATTTCACAAAACCCAGCGATACCAGCAGTGTAGTAAACAAAGCTGCCAACCTTAGTTTAACTTACTTTGGCTGAGTTGATATTTTTTTATCATAAATACAATTCGGATTAATTGTCAAGAATGACACACTGAAGTCACAAATATGATGCACTGGAATAACATAACAGTATGTGATTTTTTTTTTTTTTTTTTACTGGGCTTTAATTAGTATTAATGAAAAGCATTCCAAAAATGAGTGATACCCAGGAGACAGCCAATTAAAATCAACAAGGTCGTACTTGCTGTATTTATCACTCACAGCAACTATCTCCACTTGCATGAGGTTTCAGTGAACCACTGCTTTCTGTGTCAGGATGGTAAAGACAGCCAAAATTCTCCCAAGTAGAACAATCCATTTGAAGAGAATACAGAGGAGAGAGTGAGAATAAATGGAGGAAGTTAGTCATTACGGTTTTTTTTCTGATTGCTTGGGGACTATCTTTGAAACTATAGTCTATTTTTGTAAAACTCTAAACAGAAAACCAGCAAAACATGATAAATATCTTCCAAAGAAAACAATTCTAGCAAAATGTATTCAAGTTTTTCATTGTGCTTTTGTGCCAATACTGTACACACTATCATCTGAATAAGAACACTGATTACGCACTGATAGTGTAAATTAAATATGCTTGTGGTTTTTGCTTGTTCTGTGTGCATGGCATAGCAGTTTGCAATAAAGTCAGGTATCCAAATGTAAAAGGTATAGATGTATGTTCTGAACATAGCCCTTAATATAAATTTGTTGTTTTCTCAAAATATTCCAACACTCCTCGAGCAACAAATATACAGCAGAAGAAACATTTGTGTTAGACTGTAAAAACATAACTGAAAAAAAAAAAAAGGTTGAATCTAGTCTTCTTTGAGGGTCTGGCCCGGAGGCTTTATCCACATCACATGTGATGTTGTTTTGAGGTAGGCAGTGTGGAAAGTATCGCCTGGAGTGCTGTCTTCTGGCCTTACATGACCCCTGGTCGATGTCTCCACAAGCCTCCTGTGTTGGTGGGGCTGGTGATCCTCCAACGCCATGCAGAGAAGAGTTATTCTAAAGGATTCAGAGAGTATAGAAGGAGATTGAGTGTGTTGAAAGGTGGATGACCTGTGAACCATTTATGGACCAAAGCAGCCCTGTTGAATCTAACATTGCTCTAGGTGATACCCGGGCTGCTCAGGCTCCTGATGATTATGAATTAGTTTATAGTGGAGGTTTGTCCAGAAATGTGATAATGTGTGTATTGTTGTATGGGCCTAGGATGGCATGTTGGTGAAGGATGCTCTTTTGACTTAATAGCTGCACACATTACTCATTCTGGCCATTAAGAGGTCCTTTGGTAATGCACTTTAAATGTAAGTGATGGGACCTTCCTCCTCCTTCTGTATAAAACATGTATTAGAAAGTTGATTTGAAGCTAATACAAGGCTTCAGCTATACAAATTAGTCCAATCCAATCAATATTTCTCAGTAACAGTCTTTTTAGTGCCAAAATTCTGTTACAATCCTTCCACTACAGCTTCCACAACAGGTAAACACTGTTAATTGAATCACAGAAGACTGTAACTGTGGGAGATATTTGATGAACACAGATGGCTGAAGCCTCATATTAACTAAATAAAATCCACTGTTTAATACAATGTGTTTACTACAAGGACATTGGATTTTGTCCCCCCCATCTAGCAGCATCAAGCAGATTTGGAAGGGATCTTCTGATGGTCAGTATGAACAGCAGGAATGATTACACTGAGGAGAAAAACAGTCTCAATGTTCACATGGCCACCTGACTATTGTTTGTAGGCAGACTTGCTTTCTACATTTGATCTACTGTGTCTCAGCTGAATGTGACGTGAGCGAGCGTCAGCAACAAAATCAGTTTGATGACTTCATCGTCTGTCCTGACTGGCCACGAGCGATGCAGCGCTGCACAGCCTGATGTGGCACACAACATTTGTCGGATGCCCTATTTCTATTTACCTCCTGTTGCTCGTGTTCAAAGCAGGGATGTGCGTGAGCCAATTTTTTCATGGTCGGTTAACCAGTGGGTGGTTACAATGAATAACCAAATATTTGCTGCATGCCGACTTTCACAAGGACTACATACTGTAGATAATGCGTCAAAGAAGAACTTCATAACAAACAAGCTTTAACTGCACAAACTTTGATTTATTTAAATAATAATCAGCCTTCATTTCTTAACAGAAATAGATGTATTGAAAGAAAAAAAAATCTTAGACACCACTAAACATATAAGCATATCCTTTAGCTGGCTGGAGGGAGATCGCCGG
This sequence comes from Scomber japonicus, assembly GCF_027409825.1. Classification (NCBI taxonomy): domain Eukaryota; kingdom Metazoa; phylum Chordata; class Actinopteri; order Scombriformes; family Scombridae; genus Scomber; species Scomber japonicus. Next base: position 29,347,558 of record NC_070580.1, on the reverse strand, counting down.
GGAGCTGGAAGTTTCTGGTTAATTGGCTGTTGGCTATATTGTCAAGAAACATCTAAATATCACAATATCAAACATGTTTTCTGTTTGAATAAACGTAGGATAGCAAGTACTCTCCCATCTTTTACTTGAGTGGTTACGTCTCCAGTATGATCTTGAGTGCTAGGTACTGTGATAGCTTGCCTGTCCACGCCCTCATAATCACCTCAAATCTCCGTTTTCATCTCTGCCACTCCGGCCATACCTCTTGCTATAACTCGCCGGTATCCTGACCTTTTCCATTCACCACCCGTGTTAACAGGTAGCGAGGACGCTCATTCCCTCGGTTCATTCATTCCCTTCCTCATTCCCCTCTGTCCCGCATCTCTCTCGCTATCCCCGCCCCTCTGGATTTGAGACACTTGCTGTCTGACGGTGACCAGTTTTTTTTTTGTTCTTGATGAATTTTCTTTGTTGTTTATGAACATTGCCCTTTTGAAGTGAGGAGTTATTTATTAGTTTTTTTTTCTTATGTTGGAAAGAATATTGGTTTGAAAACTTTGAATTGAATTTTGTGTTGGGATTTAAGTTGATCCACAAATACATTTTTTTTGTACTTAATATTATTGTGTTTTGTGATCTCTGAAAAAATCCAGTCATTTGCATCAGGGAAGGTGTGCATGTATAAATGCATTACCTTGTGTGTGTGTGTTTTATGTGGGGAAAACAATGATGTGGGGCATGTAAAACAGTAGCTCAAAAAAACATAAAAACTTAACTGACTGACTAAAAAATCAAAGACACTCTTATATGTCAGGAGAGAAACCTGGCTGGCACCCTTTTTTAAAAAAAATAAGAGAGAACTTCCCCACACACGCCCACAGCGAAACCGTCACAGTACGTGGTTTGTTTACATGACGACAAGCATATGTAAGTAGCGGTAGCTTTATTGTCATTATACGGAGAGTCAGACAGCAATGACAACATAGACATTCTTCAAAAGTATAGTAGTGCAATTACCAACTTCTACTGTTAATTCATGCTTGTGAATGCTACTGCCGAATTTGGTAGAATATCAGCGAAAATTCAGTCAGTGAAGCTATTTTTTCTGATTAGAGAGCAAGCAGTGTTGTTATTTTTGGCTGAGTGTACATAATTTTAATCAGCGAGTTTGGCACGGTCGTTTTTAATACTTGGAGAAAATGTAAGACATGACAGACACGGTAGAGACGTTAGCATCTTTATGTTTTCTAAGGAGTCATGCTCTAATTGATCCTGGTGTTTGCTTTCCAAGTTTAGAAGTAGCCTATTTAATTGCCTGATTTGCAGTGTACATTAGATGGCAGGTCACACTCTTTTTTTATTTCAGGAGATCATTGAAAGGGAAAATATAGCACACGTTTTACCTTCATTGAAAGATGTGTCAAACATGAGGGACAGGCTCCTTTGGGAGAACGATGTGTCTCTGTGTCATCGACTCATTGATTTCCCTTTACATTTAACTGTTTCATTTCAAGCTCACAGGTAAGCCTCCACCAGGATCTATCTAGCTTGCTTGGGGATTCTATATGTTCTGTCTTTTTCATTGTTTTCTATCTTTTTTAGAGTGCGCTTACCCCATATTAGCTCAGGCAGGACACTGGACCTGTGTAATTATGGCCCAGGGCTAGTTTATCCCACTCCTCTCCCACTGTACCATCACTTGAGTGATTGGAGCTGCAGGGGGGGATCACCAATGTAACAGGTCATTACTCATAAAGGTCTGGACTGGCAATATAGACTCAAACCTCTACAGAGTGTAAAAAAGCTCTTGCCTCAATAAAAGAACATGGATTGCTTATCTGCGACGGTGGCAAGCTCATGGATCATTCTGCTGTAGATGGTTTCAAGTAGCTTTAACTCGTCTGCAGGTGGAAGGATTTCTTAGTCTGTTACCACTGAAGCACATAGCTGATAGAAAAGTAAAAATAACATGGCATAATTTCTATGGTTTGTCAAAGGTTGATCAGTGCTGTCATATGAGCAGAAATAATTCTATATTTCATTAAAAATGAACATATAAAAAGTATTGTATAATCATGCATGTCAGGAGGCATTTACTGTCGGATTCACACTATAACTAGGTCTTTCTACCAACATATCAGTTGTGTTGGTAATTTGGAGGTTGTTCAAGGTGGCTTATGACCAAATCAGGAACTAATGAAATGAGGAAATCCATCTGGAAATGGATAGATTACCCTGGATGCTGGCAGAAATTCCATTAACATCTGGGAAAAGCATGTTACACCCGCCACGTCTGAGCCAAAGACATTTGGCATGAGGTTTGAATTCTCGGTGAGTAAAGATAAGTGACACATTAGTTTTGTGTATTTGTTTAGTTGCTGGTTGGTATTTGACTTTGGGGAATTTTGGCTTTATGGCTCTTTGGAAACAGAAAGGGTTAGCTGATATTTAGCTAATGGAAACGGTTAAGACACAGGAGGTATTCAGAGTGATGACTTGAATTGACTTTTTTTTTGTGTGCTCGTTATAACAGCAATCAAACGGATACATGCAACCTGTGGTTTGAAGCTTCAGCTACATTGGTATTAATCAATACACTAATCAATACAATTTGTACAACCTCTCAGGCTCAGCTTGTCTTCACATCACACATACTTGTTGCATTTGTCTTTTATTTTAAATTGTGCAAGTGGAACATTTTTAGATAATCATCATGAGACTTTGAACAATGTTTAGCCAACACAACCGTCACACCACAGACTTAAAGCCATTTAAATCATCTCTCTATGCTTGTGTTTGATGTAAAGCCAATAAAATGCAAAACATATGTCTTTATTGTTTATTTGAAATGCGAGTCATTCCAAATGTAATTATTCAACAGCATTTCCTTCTATTATACCATATAATCTATCTTTTTAGTTTTTAGGTTTTTTTAATATGCAGCCATTTCACTGGATGTAATTGTTCTGGGTTCTTCAAAAGTCAGTTCATCATCTCTCTATCGAGTAAGCCATAATGGTTGTTTCAAACAGCTTTCAAATATTATTCATTCCAGCTATTCTTAACTTTTTAAATTTATTTTTTATTATCATTGTATTTATCTAAAAAATATATTCTTAAATTTGAAAAATATCACCAGAATGATTTTTGTAATGATATATCCAATTTTTCCGAGGCCTTGTAAGACTAATGAAGTTATGTTTTGCTGTGTTGATTGTAAGTGAATGCAGTCGTCTCATACTCCCAGACAAATCATTCAATATTACCTTTATACAAATTTAAAAAGTCACAAACACATATTCTTGCATAATTAAAAAAAAAAAAATCAAAACTGAGCTGTCTGATTTTTTTAGCTCATGAAAAAAATTTTCAGAAAGGAAAACCAATTATTTTTCCTGTTTGCTATACCTGCATATAACATGTTTAAATAACCAAAACATCTAATAGAAGAAGACAGAGGAGGCATGCACTAACCACATCTAATTATGAGCTACCCTGTTAAAATATTTGTATTGTCGTGTTTCATAAATTAATTGTATCACCTGTCACATTTTATCAAGACACGGAGTTACACAGTCCATCAGCCAACTAGGTTGCACACACAACCTCCATCTGGATGATGATGAAAAAGCTTGCAAGCATAACAAGTGTAATTCAGTTGCAAGATGCTCATTTTACAAAATGTCATAACCCTTTCAACCAGTTTCAGATATTTCAAGAAATGGAATACAATAGCCTCAAAAGCAAATAACAGCATGTTCTGAGCATCAAAGTTAAATGTATTCTTGTATTCATAGGAAGAGACAGGCTTAGAAAGAAGCAATAGTTACTATTTGTCTGTGAAATCACATTGTAAAAAAAGCATTGAACGAAACATCATAACCGCTGTAGCATTGGGGACTGAAATAGCGACTTATAGTTTGAGGGAGGCACCATTTACTAAATCATCTTCATCAATTAAATGTTATGAAACAAACTCAAAATCAAAACAAGCGAAGCACTCAAATTCAATAAGGTTACAGTATAAATCAATAAGTCAAAGTCTATCTTTCACATATCTCATGTCCCAATCATATATTTTTTATTTCCAACCATATTTGATTTCTGTTCCTTTCTGTTATAGAGATTTTTGTGAGTGGTGTGTGTTAGTGAGTGTGATGGGGTTAAATTCAGTTCAGTTGAATGGTGCAGTGTGTGTGTTATTTTGGGAGGGAGCAGGGAAAGGGGCAGTTGAAGTGGGCTCAATTAGTTTGAGGGTTAAAGGAGAAAAGAGTAGGAGAAGCCTGGAGAGTTACAAGCAAGAAGACTTAACACTTAGCTTCTCTTTCTGGAGATTCAACCTAGACAAGGATCAGCTTCTGAGCACATCCCAAGGAAGACGGACAAACTTTCCTCCAAAACAGGCTCTGGGGATCATCACTCTTCCTCAGCCCAGGATTGGTTAGGGAGAGCCAGGGAGATCCAGGAAAATCCAGCCGGTTCCCTTTTTGCCACTGCCACTCTCTTTTACCTTTACATAGTTCGCTATTTTCCTTTAAGAGGTGAGACAGGTTGTCCAGACTGGATTAGGTTTACTTATTTCCTCCTTTTCACTCTCACTGCTCTCTGCTCTCCTCCATGCTGCTTTTGTCAGTTTTTCCCCTTCCCCCGGCTCACAAGTGTGTCTCATTTATCTTCTCTTCTGCACCACTTCCCTGATGTAAAGGGCTATACTGCTCTATTTTCCTCATCCGCGTTCTGCCACACAGTGAAGTGGTGATAGTTATGAAGCCATAGCCAAAGTTCAGTGAGTCAGGGTCAGGAGGACTATCTTTGCAAATAAACCTGAAGTTATATTTCTCATTCCTTTCTGCCTTTAATACTTAAATGCTGCTGTTTTGCGCACCGCAACATCTCCCCATCTTACGCCAGTCTCTGCAGATTCATCAGTAAATTTCTTCAGTAACCTCATCAGCCTTATCAGTCTCAGCGGAAGTCATCGTCCGCCACCACAACCAGTGTCTGGACTCCACGGGGGAATTTTATCTTTCTGCTGCTCAGGACTCCCTCGGTTACAAAATCTCCCCGTAGAGTCTAAGCAAAATGGTAAATGGCCTGTACTTATATAGCGCCTTTCTAGTCTTGACGACCACTCAAAGCGCTTTACGTTACATGTCATTCACCCATTCACACACATTCATACACTGATGGCAGGAGCTACCACGCAGGGTGCCAACCTGCTCATCAGGGGAATTTAACCATTAATTCTCATTCATACACCGTTGGCGCAGCAACGGGAGCAATTTGGGGTTAAGTGTCTTGCCCAAGGACACATCGACATGTGGACTGGAGGGGCCGGGAATCGAACGACGACCGATCTACCTCCTGAGCCACAGTCGCCCAAGCACCAAATACTAAATACCAATATCATCTGTACAATAAACACTCAATCTTTCCATGTGTCTTTAAGTCTGAGTCAATAGTGTCAGTCAAGTTTTTGATTTAGTCCTAAAACAAACATAACTTGATTTTTAACATTATCAACCGGTCAATTTGGGAGTGAAAGTGAAAAACCTTTTCCGAATGTTGAGTATCACAGCTACTTCTTTTGATTGTGAACCCTGCTGCAACTTAAACACCATCTACTGTAATAGTCTAATCATGGCAAAGTTGTCTCAGTGATTGTAACTACTGTATATGTTAGATGAGGCAAGGGACCAGCGCTAATGTGTTGATGTAAGACATTTTTGAAAAGCTAATTTACTCTTTCAAGAACATTAAGAAGGCATTTCTATTATAGTGCGTTTCATTTATGTTAGAATGACACTTCAAGTTCAACTTTATTGTCAGTTTATTGAGATGAAAATAAAATTGCATTTCTCCCAAGACTAATACAAGACTAATACATTCAAAGAACACAACTACAGGCATTATATGACAGGAAAAAGAAAAAATATCATGATGATGACACAGAAAGGAAAAAACTAAACATCTGTGCATATAATAAAGTGCTCTGTGGCTTAGTGTCATAATAGAAAAGTTATCAATATTGCCAAAAACAATGCATGAAAAGCAAATAAGGTAGAAAGTAAACATTTTGGTGTGCTTTGTTATGAATGTGAGCTAAAATGTGTTTTAAATTAAAAAAATAAATAAATAAACCAAGTGAAAAAAATAAAAAAAAAAAGCAGAAAATAAAACGACATTGAAAAAATGCAGCTCCCGCCGTTTATATAGAGTTAAATTTTATCTGTATAGCAATGAATATCAATTTATGGCACTCCACAAAGAACGCCTCTCTCTGATGGGAAACTTTGGACTGTGACAAAATATGATATTATCAGAACTGTGTCTGAGATCCCTGCCAATGTTTCCGTCCTACTGTAATAGACTATACTGTTGTAATCAGCAGTATCGAGTGTTGCAGAAGTATGAAAAAAGAGGTTTTTATTTTTTATCAGAATACATTCAGAGGCAATTTACCACTTCCAACAGCACTGTTTCAGCATGATGTGTTGGGACAGAAAGAATATCAGATGCTTTATTTAAATAGTTTGATAGCTGTATATAGCTTTACTGCTTGATAGATTGTAATGTCTGGATTATGCTGAGTAACTAGAACATGTTTTCTAGAAAGGCATGCTGCTGTTGACAATTTTCTAAACTGCAATTTTGACTAAAGAGTCCTCCAGAGGTGAGCATTTCAAAAGCAGTCCAAATAAAACTGCATGGATACCACAATCGGTTAGTGAGTTTTAAAAAAAATATTTGTGCAAACTGACCCTTTTTAAAAGTCTGTAAGGTCATGTCAACTTGACATACGCACTCGTTAATTCCTTCGCCAGGCAGGAAATTACAGGTAGTGACATTTTTCTCTGCAGGCCCCAAAAAATGAAATCACCAGAACATACAGAAGATGAAAATAATGTAATGTCCACATGAGTGATAATGGTTCATTTCAAGCACATTGCATGCTGCCACATCGCTATACACCATGCCAGGTCTTATTTCGCTATACCCTGTCAAACCAATGAAAGACTTAAGGAAAGTGGACTGGCCACTCGTCTTCATAGTAGGAAAACAGACTGTTGAATGTTGCTAATGTTCAAATGTGTCATGAACAGAAACTCTTGTCTGGCCTCCTGTAGCTATCCCATCTGTGACTGACATATACACATCCACACACAGTTCAATAGCTGTGCACCCATTAGTTCAGCACCTTGTAGCTTTTATATGATAGCCTATAAAGGAATCAGTCCAAAGATGCAGAATTAGTCCAAGTATTGGCAGAGATTCTTTTGTGTGGCTCTACCACCATGGCAACCATTTCCAAACTGACAGACTTGTCTACAAATAGACGCCAACGAACAATATGGCAACTGCTGATTTTCCATGTTTCTTGTGTCTTTGTTTGTGCCAGTATACTGTGGACTGGTTGACTGGTTGACTGGTTCCTTTACATTGGCTCTGGTTTTGGATGCAGAATAAAAATCTCCATGTGTTTTAAATCTGTATGCACTATTTCTGAACAGTCTTACAGCCTTAAAACCTACTAATCATGGACATTAAACAAACAAAACCTCACATAATCCACCGGGGCTGAATCTGAATCTTATTCATGCTTAAATATTACAAAGTAAAATTGAACAGAAATGCAGCTAAATAGTGACGTAGAGTAAAAGCATACATCAAACCTATAGACGTATGATGGTGTCATTTCTAAAAGTTTATGTATTATTATTATTATTTATAAACAACTTCATCAGCAGGTTCTGCAGAGATGAGGTACCGGAAACCTTACTTTGAATGATAGTTTAACTTTTCTACAAAATTAGTCTTCAGCTCATTAATGTTAGTTGACATTTATGAACCAGTTTGTCCATTTCACTTTTAAATTGCCATGCCAACTGTCATTGTGTCCATAAAGTTGGTTTTACTTTAACTGACAGCAAACATCTCCAAATTGCCTGTCATGATTACAGTACATCCCAGGTAAGCAGACAGGTATTTCATCTGCATACAGATTATTTCAGTGCACACCAGCAGTTATACCATGAACACATAATTTATTATTTCCAAAGCCAAACTAATAGGTGATCTAACAGGAAAGCTGAATGCTCTGATGAATAACTGATTATGCATGCATTTTATATTAAAATGTGCCTTCACCAATATACTGTATCTCATTATTAAATCTAGCATTTTTTTTTTTATAATGACCAAGTTGCACACTTTGATACATCTCTATTTTAAATCTTTCTGAGTGGTTTCTTTCATCAAGCTGCACTGCAACGTTTTCCTGCCTAAATGATAAATCTCAGGATAAAGTTCACTGTCATTTATGTTTATTACCCCGTTCATAATAACACTGTATAAAGGAAATGCAGGTATCTATTATTTATTGTGGCATAGTCATAAGGAAACACAAAAACACACATGTACACAGACACACATAGACACACATGCATCAAGAGAAAAAAAAACCTCAATACTACACAGTTATTTTCTATCTCATATTTTCTTGAAGTCTATCATGTGTGTAGTCTTGGTTAAAAAAAAGTAACCAAATACTTCGATTCAGGGCAACAATTACTTCTTACATATTGATTGGTTTATTTCATTTTGAATGGCTCATTTTCAAAGCAACAGTTTTGGAGCTCTACAACTGTTTTTCTTGTGGTTGATTTGTTTTGTATGTTTTGGCCAGGCAGGGGGTTCTGGTCCTCTGAAATGAGGCCAACGTGGAAGTAACTTAGAGCTGCATTCTATCAAAAGGCCACCAGGGGGCGACCGTTTTGGTGTCAAAAGGACTTCTGTCTCAATACTAGTCAATGGAGAATTCACCAACTTCTCACTTGATTTCTAACCTCAGTAAACGTTTTCAAAATGTGTTTATGGTCTCAATCGCTAGTTTAAAGCCTTCTTCAATGCAGTATGATGTTCATTTGTGAAATTTTGGCCTCCCTGATTTTATATTTGACGATAAAGCGTGGGCGTGGCTACGTCGTGATTGACAGGTTGACACCCTATGTCCTCGAGATCCAGCCCTCGCAACCTATCGCAACCTTCCCTGCTCCGCCCATGGCCCTGCCTCATGCCCATATATGTAGAATCCGTGTATTTATTTTTCCCAGCATGCACCTGAAATTTTCAAGATGGTGCTGCAACTATTGGCTTCTGAGCAGCAGTCCACAAACCAATGGGTGATGTCACGGATGTTACGTCCATTTCCTTTATACAGTCTATTGCACTGAGTCAGAGTAAGGTGAGACAGAAAGGAATGCCTATGATTTGTTATGAGTCAGAGTTTCTCTGCATTTTAAAGATAAGTCACTAACTTGAAAATATCATTCCAAATATACACACAACTTATTAAATATGTCTGTAATGCAGTACTGTTTATTATCTATGTGTGTGGGGACCAAACTGTGATGCATGCAGTTGATCAGACGAGCAGAAACAAACTCACAATAAAGGAGGTGATTAAGGAGCTGCTTAGTAAATGCTTGAAGCCAGATCTGATTCTAATCTGCTCGCAAAAACTAATAAACGTGTCACTTGCACTGTTTGAGATGTGGCTTGCCTCCTCTAATGACAGTTGCTACCGATTTAGCCTCAACTAGCTCTGTAATTAACCGGTTGATTTTCAGGTGCTCTCCAGCAGCATCAATGCAAAGACCGGGGCTATTTCGACATGTGAGTGTGTAATGAAGGCGTGTCTATTCAGTCAACATGAGCTGTAAAAGTGTTTATTATGCACAAATTATCAGCTAGTTCTGTAGTCATTAACCACTCTTAATATGCACATGTCTTGTTTATGACTCTGACTGCAATTAACTCTAATTTAAAGGGTTTGGTGTATGAGTACTAGTGAGTCACTGAAAACAGCAGCAAGGGAGATGATAAAGACTCAGGGTGCTGAATATGAGGCCATGTTTTGAGTTACAATGGGTTAAGGAGGCTGTAATACTATTATTTAACAGTTACAAGTCAAACGCTTAATAATCCAAGCGGATGTCCTGAATTTATTTGAAAAAAAACAAAAACACATAACAGGGGATTTTCAAATAGCTTTCATACTACGTCATTATTTAAAGCTTATACTGACACGCATGAAACGTTAAAAGAGATGCTGTGTAGTATATGGATTCACAAGATTGTTTAGGGTGAGCAACAACCAGTGAAATGTCCTTTTATTACCATCAGGGAGGTCTGTGTACTTTCGGATGACATGGTATACTACTGTAGGATGAATGTACCCTCTTTTCTAAGCACACAGGGCGGCGCTGTTCAAGCTGGTGAGACTCTATTCCATCTAGTTGAGCACTGATGCCACGTTGTCCCACTTTCATGGATGGCCTTAATCTCTGCCCTTAGCTGAGGCAGATTAATCCCGACAGTGCTGACATTATCTCCTGTTCTACACTGTGACACTGGACACAGGAGGAACTCCCCACATCCTCACTTCTCTAAGCTCAAACATCACCTCCGATGCCACCGGATCTCGATCTAGAGCCAAGGAATAACCACCAAGTGTTAGTCACAACAGTACAACTCTAAACTGTATTTATACACATTTCAATAACACTGTTTTACACAAGTATTTGTCAGAATATATACCCCAATGCATTTTTCTAAAACATACACTATATCTGGTTTAAGACACAGTAAAGTATTTATTGCATGGATTGAGCTGCTGGGTGGTGCAACACTTTTACATGTTATGGTATCCTTTTAGAGTAATAAGACTACAGTTACACACATAAACCACCATAAATGTGTCAAATGCTTGCAATAAATGCAGTTTACAGTAGGGCCTGATTTATGTTTTTTTTATTTATTTATTTTTCCGTACTTCTACTCAGCATTTTGACCTGTACACTGAGCATTCACGCCACAAAGTGTATGTCAAACACTGATTAAAGGTATTAAGGTGGTAAATATTTACCACCTTCTACGACTTGCACTGGTAGTGCTGTGGCTAAAAAAAAAAAATGGACAACAGGGTCCTGCTGGTGCTCTCTGAGAAACATTTCCCATTAATTATCTTTATAATTTATCAGCCAGGAGCTGTTTGATGTACCGTGACAGATTATCATAATAATGATGGAGCACAGTGGATGGCAGCCCATTGGAAAACATGTTTTTTCATAACAATGAAGCTTTTTCCTATGAATGTAGCAGTAACCTCGAAACAGGCATCACCGATCTTAGCTTTTTGTTATTGTTGTTTTTTTAGCCCTGACTGACTTTAATACTGTTCTTAGCATAAGCAGAATTCAATAGATATTTCAGCGGCACATTGCAATCACTTAAAGTTATTACCATTAAACAGTCCAAATAATACAGGAATTCATGTTATTTGCAAGAATGGGGATACATTATATTGTACAGCTAATAGAGATATAGCTTACCTGTTCTACAATAACAACACATTGACTGCAAATGGGACAATACTGACAGCACAGTACCATTGCATACAATTTAATATTTACCAATAGTCATGAATAAATACACAGTTTTGAGACCAGAACTCTTCTTGACCATATTCATTTGCATCACTGTTACTCTATCACAGGATTTTGTGGCTAACAGGATCATATTGAGTGAAAAGCCTATTTTGATGACAGAGAATGGTCTGCAGCATCTGAATTAACTAGAATTGCTTTCACACCTTCCCACGCTGTTGCTTTTGCATCATTTTTGGATGAAGCACAAGCAAAGTGTTTTTTTCATTACTGTTTTCTTGATTATGCATGCAGTGCCTGAAGAGCTTACACATTGAATATGATGCTCCAGATATCGCAAACATTTGGCTATTTCGCCTAAATGCAAGTTTTGACATAAAAATTTAAAGGTGACGATATAAAATTTATGATACATGGATCATAGCATTTCTCAGAGTATTTGATTCTATTAAGTTGGCGTTTAGCAATTATTTAATGGAGAAGGTTTTGAAAGATCAATATGGGTATAACGGTTCAGATAATTGAGTATCATGCATAATTGTTTTGGGGGAGAGGTAATTTCTCTCTGACTTGGTGTACAAATCATTTATTCACATTTTTACACATCATGTTAATTTCAGGTGATTTGAGGAGACCAATGAGGAGGGACAGAACACAAATTCATTAAGTAAAACATGGGTGCTGCTACAACCATTGTCTTTTCCTGCTGGCTGCTCCCTGGCATTTTTGCCTGTCATGTATTTGCACCAGTTACTTGTTATTCATAACACTGCCTCTGGATAACCCCCACTCAGGTTATTCTAAAATGAAAGAAACATCTTTGTCAGAACTTATTTAGCAGCAAAACAAGGATCAGACAACATGTTGCCAAAGATTAAACCTTTTTTTTTTTTTTAGAAATATTGTAAATACAGGATTCAAATACATAATTCTCTAATATCACCAAAAATAACAAATCTCACCATATTTTCTATCTATATGCAAACATATTGCACAAGTTACTCATGATTCTTGTTTATAGAGACAAGTTCATAAGGACAAAATTATACCAATATGTCCCCCATACCAAACTACGAGAGGTAAAGCAAAAGTATGTATTTATATTGATATTCAAATTAATGTATTATTAGTTACTAAACTTAAACTTAATTTGAAATTTAAGGAGTATTGGAGTCAATCTTGGACACAGATGGGAGGTGGGCTGGGGAACTTCTATGAATTAATAAAGAAATAAATATCTGCCCAGTATGGTTTTAGTGTATCCTCAGTTTTTGCTGTCATTAAATAGTCCACTGCCTCTGTTTCTAAAAGCTTGTCAGGTCTGAATGTCAAAGTAATCTATGGCTTTCAATTATATTCAGAAATCACAATAAGGGGGAAGGGCACACATGCTTTTTTGTGATATCTATCTATCGAGCCATATGGACGCGTTTTTAAACCATCCTTCACCACACTCATCCCCTGAGGAACTTCCATCTTTGCTGTCCTGTCTAAGAGCGCATCACAAACACAGCTGAAGGATGTATCCCCATCTCCTCCCAGCCACACAACCATTGCTGTCACTGGACTGAGAGATAACTGGCTTTACCAAGCCTGTCCTTTATGTGAATGTCAAAGTATCCATGCAGGGGCCATGACATGCCAGCATGAGTCAAGTCAAGTCAAGTCACTATTATTTATATTGCACATTTAAAAACAACAGGAGTTGATCCAAAGTGCTTTCCAGTTGAGGCAGATGGATTAACACCTGCCTCAACACAGGTGTACATGATTAGGGATTTACATAAAAATAATATATAAAAGGCAATTATACAAATATGCATGTAAGGCAAGAATAAAGCATGAAATTGAAAAAAAAACCACCTAAAATAACTAAAATGATTAAATCAAAGTATTAGAATAGGAAGTTAAGAGAAGCTGAATATAACCAAAAACAGTAATAACAAATGAAGAGTGGATTTAAACCATAGAGCAACCTCAGATTGAACAAAAAGCAAAATAAAAAAGTTTTACATTTGAGGTGTGAGTGGGGGGCTGCCGAGCGCTGTTGATGGCATAAAATAATTTTTTTAGAGACATGAAGATGATTCAGAGACTTGGAGGTGAGTGCAAGAAGTGCACTGACCCTCCATGGACTGACCTCTTTGCCAATTTGGGTCTGACAGCATGACACTGACCACAGTTAAACACTGTGACAAAATAGAGATTAAATAGACCTAATGAGAGGCCATTTCTGACCAATAATTAAATTATGGCCTGAACTAAAAGCATAAATGACCTTTAGTGTCATTTGAACCAGGAGAAAAGTCTCACAATTCAACATCCAAAACTCCTTCTCTTATCTTCCCAGACCAGTCATAAAACTCTCACCTTCCTTGAGGACATTCATTGAATCTCTCTGAAAAATCAGAGCAAAAACAGAATTTGTGTAAATTAAATGTGTATGTATTATATAAATCGTGGAATATTTCAGCCTTGTTTATACACAACACGGCCCAAACCAGGCTGCACCACTCAACATGTCTAACTATAGCCAACTCCAACTCAACCAAATCAAATGACATCAGTTAAAGCAAAACTAAAGAGTTTAGCATGACATGGCTTTATGATCAAAGGCTGAATAACATTCAAATTAAAAAGACCTTTCCTTAGGATGTGGTGCCCATTAAACAAACAAGACTTTATAATAATAAATGTAGATTCTCACACTTTTAGGGAGCTACTTAAGGATGACCTGTGGGCAGAACATGGGATTAGCAGAATACAAAATGATCATATCTGTAATGTATTGTGGACCTAATCTATTTAAGGCTTTTAAAAACAAATAGTATGATTTTAAAATGATGTCTGTGTGTGTTTCACTGGTAACCAATGCAAGTGAGCCAGTAGGAGTGCAGTGTTGCCTTTTCTTTGTTCCAGTTAAAAGTCAAGAAGCTACATTTTAAACCTTTAAACCGATTGGATTTGAGAAAGGGTGGAGTGGGTCAACCCCATACACAGGGAATTACAGTAGTCCAACCAAGAGATGATAAAACTAAAAACTGTTTTCAGGTCCTTATGAGGTAAAACCAGATTTCATTTGGCTATGGTTCTAAAATGATCAAAGCTGCCTTTCACAACACAACGTCGACGTCGAAGAGGACACAAATACGTTTAACTACATTGCGCAAATTTGCAGACAGGACATCCAGCACATTGGTTAGGCTAGTGACAGAGCCAGGAGGATCATATATTACTACTTGAATTTTGCTTTCATTTAATTGAAGGAAGTTCCTCAGGATCCAGCATTTGATGTTGCTGAGACAGTTAAAGAGTTTCTCCAGTGAGCAGATGCTGTCGGGTGTAACTGGTAGGCATAACTGTGTGTCATCGGCATAACGGTGATATAGAATACTGTATTTCTCAAAGACAGAGGCAAGGAGAAGCATGTCTAATGAGAATAAAAGAGGCTCTAAAATTGAATATTTAAGGATTCCATAATTTATGGGAGCAGGGGATGAAGAACTCTATCCTATTCTGACTGAAAAGGTTCTTTCTCTCAGGTAGGAGGTAAACCATTTTAACACCATAGCCCTCCAGGCATTGTAAAATGTCATGGTTGATTGTATCAAATACTGTGCTAAGATCGTGCAGGACTAAAATGCCACAAGATCCAGAATCGACATAATAATAATAATAATAAGAAACTTTATTTATATAGCACATTCAATACATAAAATGCAGCTCAAAGTGATTTACAGGAGAAAGTAAAATCAAAGACACAGGTATTTAAAAAAGAAGATATGAGTTGCAATAAAAAAAATCATGCAATGTGCATAAAGGTATAAAAGAAGTAACAAATTAAAACAGTGAATTTAAATAAAATGATTCAAAAGCAAGATCATGAGAATAGGTCTAGGTCTAATAACAGAAGTTGCTTGTCTGATTTGTGGTGTGAGTATGTTCCAAATGTTATACTTTTTTTACAGTTCATTTTTGTAAAGTTTCGTAAGTCTGCACTCTATGACCTAAGGGACAGTTTGAAATGTACTCAGTTAAGCAATCAGAAATGTATGAAGGCAGGGCCGGCCCGTGGCATAGGCAGTATAGGCAAATGCTAAGGGCGCCGTCCATCCAGGGGGCGCCACAAATGGGGGAAATTGGGCAATTTCTTTCTTTAAATAAAAGAATGTCCAAGATAAAGCTATTCAGTTTCTTGTGAGTATGTACACCAGCAGTGGAATTTACTTCGATGCAAGGGGGGCGCCACTTAAAATCTTGCCTAGGGCGCCACATTGGTTAGGGCCGGGTCTGTATGAAGGTGTTGAACCCCTCAGAGCCTTATAAACAAGTAAAATGATTTTAAAATCAATTCTGTGACTCAGGCATCCAGTGTAATGATGGAATAACGTCATCACTTTTCCTGGTTCTTGTAAAAACACTTGGCCACCGAATTTTTGTATGAGCTCTTTTTTTTCTTCTTTCCTCAGTAAACCTGAATGAAGTACACTGAAATAATTCAAGTGAGAAAATACAAAAGCATGAGTCATCTTTTTGGCATATTCCAGTGTAAGGTATGGTCTAACTCCAGCAATAATTCGTAGGCGATAAAGGCAATCTTTGTAACATTGTTTAGGCGTGAATTAAAACCTACCTCAGAATCAAGAATACTCGCAATTTATCTGTTGTGCCAGACTTCCAAGTTTTCTAATAATCTTAATCTTAAAAAAAGTAGTAGGAATTGCATCCAGGGAGTGAGTGGAATACTTCAATTACAGAATAATTTTACAATGTTCCCCTTCACTAATTTTACAGAATTAATTAAGATAACTAACAGTCAAATTTTTTTGGATATTCATCTTATTTTCAAAAATCATGCACACTCCTTTATTAGTTTCTAGTTTTTTTAGGATGCCACTTTGTTTAGAGCTGACCTTACATTAGGGTTGAATTCATTTACTTTTTCATGAATCCATAAAATTTCACCTGAGAGAAATTGACTATGCATGTGGTTAGAGAGCTCAACAGTGTAAATCAGACTTAAAAAATGTCTTTTCTTTTTCTTTTTTTTTAATGACAGTGAGTCATGTGAAGGAATAGATAATGGTGATCTGTCTAAACGTTTTGGCTGGGTTATGATTTTTCATAGAGTAATTAAATGAGACCATCTCTTCAACTGCTTCTTTATCAGAAATAATAGTTTCAATATTGAAGACATTTCTGACAGAGATAACAGTTTCAGTATAGTATTATTGTAGAGTCCTCTTGTCATAATATTAACAAATGTTCCATAATTTGGCAGTACTGACTTACCATTCCAACTCTGGTAAAGACCATCTCTTTTGAACAATACGTGGCCCCCCCAGGAGCAGTCCCAACTGTCAATAAATTCTACAGTGTTTGCAAGTGACCAGTCACTGAGGGAAAGCAGGTGACTGAATGTTTCTCTGCCACAGTTGTAGACAGGGAATGGGCTAGATACAATGATTCAGGCAGAAGATTTTATCTTGGTGTGTAATGAAATGAAAGTTTCCTTGAAGCCATCTGATCTCTAGCCCGATGTCATTTGTGCCAGCATGAATAATAATAATAGCAGAATGGTCTGTGTTTACTGACGGGACAAAATGTGCAATATCAGAAACTCTTGCTCCTGGGAAACAGTATACTTTAAAGCCATTAAAGGTTTGTAGTCAATTCATGTGTCCAGATTTTGCAAAATGGGGTCTGGAATGAAGACAATCTTGTTCAATGTTGATGGTAGCGAGGGTGACGAAGATGTAGGGGTGCTTAGAACTTCAGACTGGTTTGTGGTGGTGAAATCTGCGGCTGGTGGTGAAAACTGCTGTGCCCAGCTTGAGGTGCAGAGGTAAGGTTTTTGCGGTGTAGATATAGCATGGGCACCCTGCTGATGTGGCCTTGGGACAAGGGGGGCTACTTCTGTGACGCTTACCTCTGCTGATTTTCTACCATGGCTCAGAGCAATGTGCTGTGGAGGAAGTTTTGCCTCTCCAGAGCCTGCATGTCCATCACAAGAATCACAGTAGAGGGATTTTCATGGCAGGGAAGTGTGTTTTTCGAGAACCTTTTTATTCCCCTCGATAGTTCCCCCAACAAAGCTTTGAGATTGTTTCCTCAAGAGTTCTACTTTTAAAGACCACAAGTGTAGACAGTCCTCACAATCCGATGAGAGAAGCAAATAAAATAAAAAATCACTAAATCCTGTTTTTCTCTTTCCATTAACAATTAAATCCCAGTTACATTTATTCCTGCTAATACTTCCAGGATGTTTAAGCACTTCATCATGTTCCAGCTGTTGCAGTAAATGACCAATACTCTTATCTTTCACAGCTCTTCTCATGTTAAGCTCAGGTTGTTGATGTTGACTCAGATTGCTCTGTGAGCAGTGATACTGCATGTGTCACTTCATCTAAATTCCTCTGTACAGCCAAGTCAGTCACCAGAGATGAAGTCAGACTTCAGTGGATGAAATTAATTGCTTAACCTCTGCAAAACGGCTGCCAATAAATTATACGGGGAAATGACTGATCACATACATCATGTTCATATCACCCGGGGTTAGTCTGTCATACTTAGAAGTTAATACAGAGATTTCAGTGATATGCACTATTTTATGCTGGAAAAAAAATGCAACGTCATTGCAATCAAATGCTGCAAGGCTGTATCATCCAGCTGTGCGTTTCAGTGCTCTGTTCTGCAGCTGCAGCACTAATATTAGTTCCTGCAATGGAGACATTCATACATCGAATCTCTGACAAAAGACAGAGTGAAATTGTTAGCAATTTACTTCTCACTATAGCTCTGTCACTGTTCATCCATATTCTGGTATAATATATAATATTGTTTCAGGGAAGGGAAAGTATAACAGAGGAAATGACAAATATCACATTCCACTTTCCTTGAATTCTTGCTATGAAAGCTATTTCATCCATATTCTCTTGATATTGTAAGAAACAATTTAAGCGTCATCCCTGCAGCTCTGAACATCACTACTGACTTAACTATCCATCAAATGAAAAAAATAAAAATGAACACATGAGACCACACCGATACCCATATTTGCGCTAACATCATGCCGTGGGGGTGAATAATGATGTAAATATGAGCAGTCACCCTTGAGTGCAGCTGGTTCACATCATCCCTGTAGTGGTTCAGCTCTGACTCAAGTTCCTGTTCTCTGAGTCTTCTTGTCAGGTTTTAGGATATCCCTGATTTGAAGCAACTGAAGCGATGGTCAAGCAAGAGAGAAGACACAAAAATTCTAGTAATATTCTACTGTCTGTATATTAGATTTATTCAGAATATATTTCAGATAGAGTGTGTCCATGCTAAGTGGGGCTGTAAAATCCTCTGACTTCAGCTGAGCCCTCTGTATGGCAATAAATATTTTAAATAATGGACCCTGGAGGTCATTTGTAAAGTATGTATGAATTTATATTTCTTGTGACTGTTCTAAAACACCACCAGGAAGTAGCTTCATCTCCTTGAATTGTCTAAACAGCGTATAAATACTGAGTTTACATGTCAGAGGGTAATTACCTTGTTCTTCAGATATAGTGTATCCTTTATCCACAATTACATACATAAGTGCAAACACACACACACACACCCACATAACTGTATACCAAATATAAACAAACATACTGTACATTTTACACATACATAAGTTTTAACAGGAGAGCTTATTAAAAGCAGCAAACCTGAGTGGAAACAAGGTAAAAAGGCATCTTTGGTTCCATGAGCCCACCTTGAATTAATCCCATTTAACGGTTTAGCTACACTGTGCACAGCTGTATTCACTCAAATTAATCCATGTCACACCCACGTACTTTTTGCGCACGGCAACTTGTGTTTATGTGTGCAGATACACACACATGCACGCTGTCACACCTACACATTTACTCTTTCCGGAAACGTACACACGCAGGTGCAATTTCTCTAATGTAACCAAGACATACAGGCTCCTTTGCTGCTGGATGTAAGACAAGTAAAGGAATGGCTACTTCCAGTTTATCTGCAAGGAAAAAAAACAAATTTGAAACATCCCGTGTCACAGTCAGATGATATGTCAGGTTGATGTTCTTTGTTGAGATACATGTCATGAACACACACCATATCCCCATTGCCCTCACAAACAGACTCAGAATAGGCTCCTCCCCGTTATAACATTCAATTATATCAAGAGAGTCTTTGCATCTTCTCTCTGTTTCCTTCTCATGAATATTCAGCAGCTGATTCTTAGATGTATCTTATGTGAGTGGTAGCCCAGGTAGATAAGAATCTGCGCATGAAACACAAATGAATGAAAGAGTAGCGTGACTGTCTCCAGGGCTCTACACCCCTACCTTCAGCATCAACATGGCCTCGGGGCAAAATGAGTGAGAACTGAGACTTGGGAAGTGCCAAAGAAGCTAAGTGGCAGTCAGTAAATACTCAAGGTTAAATTTCTTCTCACCCCTTGAACATGCATTCCTTCTCAATATGGAGTGGGTAGTGGTGTGTGACAAAAGCCCTTGTATGACCGGTATTATGGTAATGAATTGTACACTAGGAGTATATCATTCACTCCCTTAAACTACCACATACATTCATATCTATGTGTCTCTGCCATGACCTTATGTACATACTGTACAAAGTATGCTGTATTTACTTCATATATCTAGTGTATTTTCACTTCATCAAATACCTTCCTTACCTGAACTTTATAAATGATTATTTATTCTGCAGTTCATTGGTCTCCCACTTCACAAATTCATTTGAAAAGATGTTGGCGTTAGTCAGAAACATCTTAACACACATTCCACAATAGGAAGTGGATGATTTAGAGACACATTATGCTTATTGTCAAACTGACAGTTTTCAGAGAGGGCTTGTAATGGTTTTGAGTACTTGATGACTAATCATTCCTCTCCAATTCTATTACTTTTTTCTACCTTCAATTGAATTCTTGTAATGGCACATTGAATACCCTTGAACAGACACTAAGTGTGCTATGAAATGCCTTTAATGTTGAGATGGATCAGCCAATTAGCCATTGTGTCTGTCCCACAGTGTGCTATTCAAATTCACTAGAGTGAAATCAAAATGGAGTGTGTCAGAAAACACTATCACACACCATCATTTATTGCTGCAGCCTTCCTCACCATTCTGCAAAGCGTTAAATCCACTTACAGTGCATGGATCATCACACATCCTCCACTTTGTGATGAAGGAAGGCAAAGTGGAGGTTAGATGTGAATGTTAGATATTTAAAAAAAAAAAAAAAAAAGAAACAAATGGAACAGAAATATAAAAACTCTTCCACACTCTTGTAGGCAATCAAAAAATAGCTTATGTGGAGAGAAAAATGCATCTATTTTATAGCAGTTATGGGTAAGTTGATGTTTCTGAATGTCAACTCTATATTTGTATTCTGGATCGTATGTTTCAGAGATAGGCGTACTGATTGATAAACATGGAATGATCAGTTTTGAGACTTTTTATTTCCCCACCCATAATCTAAGAAAAGATTATAATCATTGGTGCTGCTGAAAAGTCTGCTGTGTCCTGTGGGTACACATAATAAAATACTATCAAAGCCTCAGACATCAGGAAGTCTACTTCCTGAGCCCAAAACTCATTTTGGACCACTGAGCTTCACAGAGCTTTCTCCGTGATGTCATTACATTGCAAAAAAAATAATTTAAATGCAAGAAGAAATGCAAATGATAGTGACCTCAAAATAAACTACTCAAATGGCCTCCAAAAAGCTTTCATAATGAACAATTAGCATCGTCTGTTTATCTGCCTGTTTTGTGAATCTTTCTTTGTCCATCTTCCCTACAGCCATGGAGTTTCAGGACTTGGCATTTGAAGATGGGCCCTGGAAGACACTGGCTAATTAGTTCCCGAGGAAGGAGCAATCCATCTTCCTTAGGAAGTGATGTGTCCACTTCTGCAGCTGTGGTCAGTGCACTTTAAATTATAATGTCTTAAACTCAGGGCGTAGGAAGTGAAATAGGAATATACAATAAATAAACTGCAGGGAAATAGATATTTTTCCCTCATATGCTGAATCAAAAACGTACTTTCCTCACAGTGGTTTTGTGATCAAAGACAAACTGACTGAGCGTGAAAGACTCAAGATTTGAAACAGGTGGAAGATTATTATAACTTTATAATTTGTCATTTTTCCGTGTTTCCACATTTTTTCCAGAAACATTTCCCAAAGAGCTTGCGATCTTCTGACTGAAAATTTAGAGATCAAAATGTGCAGGCAGGATTCTTCTTCAACTGATTATCAAAAGCCTTGTCTGCTTAAGGGGTGCTCTCTTGCACTCTCAGACTTTTACAATCAATTTGGGAGAATCATATGATGAATGCTGCACAGCTGCATGGATAATGTGTTAATTAACTACCCGAGGTAAGGTCAATCTAAAAATCCCCTTAGATTGGAATATAAAATTTGCTGGTATAGTTGAACTTCATTGACGATATGGAATGTATAAAGACCCAATTTACCGGCATATTCTCTGCAGCTTATGTACCATATGTGCACTTCCATCGTTGTGCAGTGGTATTTAACTAATGTAAGCCATAGGATAACTTATGATTCATGATGTTTGAATGTTACTGTATTTTTAGATATGTTTATATTTATATAACATTTTCAGAATTATTAATGCTGATCAACTTCAACAGGAGATAGAAGTCTATTTTTCCAAGTAACAAATCATCTCACAGCTCATGCAGAAGCATTTTCTTATATTTTCTACTTTTCTATACAGTCAAAAGTAGTAGTGTGATGAGATCTTGTGGCACGAGATCTCACAAGATTAAAATGTGACAATTGCTTGTCAAGGTGAATTCTGTCTCGCAAAGCAATATTCAATGGGCGGCACAGGGCGCACACTCCAAATAAAAAGACAATCAGTTTTCTATCGCTCATTTGCACATCATGCATTAATGTGGGAAGGGGGGGGATGCCGGGTCGGCCCCCTTGTCAGAGCAGCAGCACTACACACATGGCTTTCCACTAAGGCACAGACTAGCCAGCCATAATAAATACGTAGCTAGCTGGGGGGTGGGGGTCTGAATTTGAATCTTAATACTACTCTGAAGCACTTCCACTGACCACCACTTCTCTTCTTTTAGAAGCCTACCAGAGTCTGCTGATTTGTAGATACTTTTCTTTTAGGTGGCATCTTTCCTTTCTCCACACCTATGGGCAGGAATGAACAATGAACATGAACATTCAAAGCAGGAGAACATTACTCCAACGCTGTTCATATTATCATTATTAGCCTAAGTGTGCCTGCATAATAGACAGGCTATATTAATGTATCAGACATTTGCTCTGTTATTATTATTATTATTATTATTATTATTATTATTATCGCCACCATCAATATCTACTCTATATATTATTATCATATCTATATTATTATTATTACAACAACATATTGCATCTTCTTTTATTCATTAGTGTAACTAAGTATCCCAGACGCTAATGCACCAATGAAAACTGTGATTTGCGCACCGACAATAATAAATAGTCTATACAAGCTCACGTAGTATTACATCATGAGGCGTTCTGGGCTTGTGAGCAATGAAGTAGGTGTTGATCAGAGTCATTTGTGGTTATTATCAGTACAAGCAGAGTGAATGACAACTTTAATGAGTACGGTTCAGTCTGACATTATTGTCTGTTAGAAAAACATTTAATTTTATTAAAATTGAAAAATAATATTTATAGCCTATAGACTATAAAAATAATAGTCATTAAAGTAGCCGGCTGGAGCTAATTGTGTAGTCGGCTATTTGGCCGGCAGCCGGCGCTTGTGGACAGCCCTGTACACAGTTTGACACATCTGGCTCTAATGCACGTATATAACCTTAATTGAGTTATTGCATCTTGTTAGACCTAGGAGACTAGAATGTTCTGATACGAGGGTGAACTGTGCCTTTAATCACCTAAAATCAGAATTTCACAAGTCTCAGGAATTTGATTAATCTAACTGCTAAACTCAGTCATTGTTTCACCATGTATAACTCTATAATAGCTACTCTATAAGTATACAGATGCATTGTGGGAAACTTTGCTTTACGTTAGTAACGTGCTGGTTGTCATAGCAACAGAACGTCACTGTTGCCACTGGCCATAGGAATCAATCTCTATCTGAGCTCATTTCTCTATTATCCTTATGTAGCATGACTAATTTCTCCTCTCAGCAGAATATTGTGCGTAGATGGGTAATTTAGCCTTTATTAACTATATTTCTTCTACATTATTATTATAGTTTATTCATTCACTCATACGAGCAGATAATGTTAACGTCCAGTCGTGTAGAATATGCATTGCATGGTAAAAAGAATATGCCTCAAATAAGAAAAATACTTAATACGTAATAATAGCTTAACACAATGCCACACATTTTACATTCAGTTAGCCCCCCCCCATACTGAAAACATCTTCCAGCACACCCGACGTCATGTCTTTATTTTTATATTGTCACTGTGTGGATCAATTAATGTTGTCAAAGTGGACACTCTTGGTCTATAGTTAACTAGCAGCTTCTATCTGCTGAGAAGATCTCAGTCAGAAGTAGGAAATGAAGAGAGGAGCAGGGTAAGTTGACCTCAGGTCTATACATGGAAAGCCTGAGGTGGGAGGAGCGGGGGAACCTAGCGCAACTACGGTAGCCTAACGATACAAAAAGTAAAATTAGTCACACTACCAAATTAAAACACAACTGAGAAGTATGTTGTTCTATTTCTCTATTTGTGTGATAGGATTTGTGCAATTTACTTTTATTTCTGTGTTTTTTATGAGCAATATGTTAATATAACAATTTGTGAGGGGTGAAGGGAAGCCTTTTACAGTGCTTGCATATTGCATACTGCATATGATAATTCATACTTAGTAAGTAAAACTGAAATGACATTCATACAAATGATTAGTTAAAACTTGTCAAAATGCACCTGTATAATTTTGCATTTTGTGACTTCGTGTGACTATTTTTCCAGACATATATTTCATGATTGAAGTTTTCTTAAAAATAATGTTAAAATCTTGTCTCTTTTCGTTCTCGTGAACCTCATATCTTGTATCGTCCTCGTGAGCTGAGTGTGTGGTCATTGGTCACATCCCTAGTCAATAGCCGTAGATAAGTGAACATAGCAGTTAACAGTTAACCATGACTGAATCTGAACAATGAAACCTGTCGTCAGTATATCATGATAAATGTAACTAAAGGACAGGAAGAAGGAAACAGTAGTATACTAAACCCTGAAAACCATCCAGTATGGTGATAATTGCTGCCTGTTGTGTCATCATCATGCTCTTTCTGTCCAGACTGTAATGAGATATCAGTATTAAAATATAGATCTTAAACCTAAAGCCAATAAACATTATTTGAATTCATAAGTGACTGGCGAGCCTAGCTTTAGCATGGCTGGATTTAATTGTATCCTTTTAATTATTTTTCTGTTTATTCTAAAGACTATTATGAAATCCAGTATTTGCATAATTCCATTTAAGAAATATTGTACTTTATACTCAGCAGTTTTTGTTAATAAAGGTGTGAGGGTGTTGCATGGCTCTATTAAATACAATTCAAGATACCATTCATCTTTTATAAGCAATTACTATAATGATTGCATTAATATGGGTACATGTTAAGTGTGTAATATGAGTTTCATTTATGCTTTGATTGAATTTTCATGTATTCTGCCACAGCATGAGCACAGTATGTGTCCATTTAATATGAAAATAAGCTTTAGGCTCATTATGCATGGCTTAACATTATCTCATTTTGTCAGTACCGCAAAATTAAAAAGACATGTTGAATTTCCAGTGTTTCGTTCAGATCAATAATACCTCAATATAGTAAACACACATGCATTTATCTGCTGGTTACAATCAACAAAAAGCTGAGACATTTGGACTGTTAGGTGGTGTCATACCATACGTTTATAACAATAAAACAGTGAATGGTGTCATGGATGCCTTCCCTGAATGAGAGGAAGGGGCCCCATCTGCAATGAGGATCTGAGATGGAGGCAAGCAATCAAAGCTGACTAAAGGCATTACCAAGTAATGAGTCAGTGGGTGGTGGATCTTCCCCCATCTAGAGTTATTGGCTGAGGACTGTTTGTGTAACTTCTAATCCTCAAAGTGGGAGTTTATTGAGGAGAAAATAAGTTTACTGTAGGGAAACTATAAGTGTGTATTTCAAGCATGAATTTGAATGGATTCTAAATGCAGTTCACCTTTTTCCAAAAGTGCTGTTTTACCAAATGCATAAAAGTTAACTGATCCATTAAGTGAGTGAAGAAATGTGTTGTGGTGGTTCACCTCAGATTGGAAAAACATACTAAACTGTGTGACATGTGATTATGTTGATTTTAAGGAAATGTTACATTCAAAAGAAAAATGAATATATTTTATATGCATGAGGACCAATTGAAATATCATTAATGTTTCAAACTGGTCAAGTAAAGGGTGCATACGTCTATTTTGTGTCCAGAACTTTACCAATAAATAGCCCAGTAAAAAAAAAAAATCATATATGTGCTCCTCCTAACTGTGACTATGACCATATTGCATTTTTGTGAGAATTGAGGAATCAGTGTGTAATAATCCATACCAGTATATCTGAGTCTGTGCACACACCAAATATACTCTGCATACTTGTTTAAAGGAAAGTTAATTTCTCATTCCACCGTTACACACACATACAGCAAGGCAACTGTGTGTGTGTGTGTGTGTGGTGTGAGAGAAAGAAAGGGAGATGGGGTGGGAGTATAATTACATGCTTTCAGGCATAAGCAAGCAAAGTGGTTACAGTATTGCTTTGGTGAAACTGAATTAAAAATTCTCTCTTTATCCTTCCATCACCAACTTGACACAAGCAATATGAATTTTTCCTTTAAAAAAAAAAAAAAAAAAAAAAAGAAGATGTGTAGTGACCCAGATGCCAAGGCAGTCGTGTTGTTGGCAAAATTATTCAAATGAAAGTTGGAATAGATGACTGTCAGGCTATGTGATAAGGCTAAAATATTGTGCTAAAGATATTTACCTCAGTCAACAAATGAGGTTATATTTTTGACTCATCTGTTGTCGCCTGTCTGTTAGCAAGACATCCCAAAAGTTAATCAGTGGATTTGGATGAAATTTAGTGGTAGATGGCCGTGGGCCCAAGGTTCAGTTGATCAGATTTCCGTGATGTCTGAGTCTGGGATCACTGCCACTGGACAATTATAATTTTTTAGACATGACTATTATGCCATGCTCATGTATCAATGGGGAGGGTTCAGCTTTCTGGGACACAAAACACAACTTTATTTATATGTTACGGTATCTTTTAATATCAAAGCCAGACAACACAAACCACATCTGGAAGACAATTGTATTTCTAATGCTTTGATGTCAAGAACTGACAGAGTTTGAGTTTCAATCAAAATAATCTTCAGTTTGTTAATTAATGGATGGTTGTCTTCGGCCTGAAAGACAGAGCATGGCCAAAATGTGTCAGATTTGTTACAGTGTGTTCCTCTGAGCAAGTGTTGATATAAAGGCAATTTAAATCGTGACACAGTTACTCATGATAATCCACAGACCTCAATGGGAGCAGTTTCAGTATAAGAATAATTTTTTTCATCACATTTTCGACTGCCAGCTTCGTGTCGCTGCACAGAATGAAGCATGTCAGGGCTCTCTGATGGCAAATTTGCAGTTGTGACAACACAGGAGTGGATGATCCCAAGCTTGTGGATGTTTTTGTTATGCTAATTGGGTTTGGACGTATCTGTTTACAGGTAATCATCTTTTTAAAAAAATATAATTAATCAGCTTTTTTTTAAACCACAGGTCTGAATATGAGTTTTCTTAGGGGGATATTGTGGTTTTAAAAAGCAGCAGTCATATTGTTGAGCTCATGAGTCCCACTGAGTTGTTGTTGGTGTTAGGCTACGGTACCTTTCACTTGTTTTTTTAAAAAAATAGGTGAATCACTGCATCACAATATACATACTGCTTCAAGTGAGTTACTATAACACTGTGTTGGCTATCCTTCAACAATAGCCTGCCATCATGCCGGCTTGCTGTCGCCCTCTCTGATTCAGCCATTGTTTTGATTCCAGTGTTTTCTATTAAGAAACAGGCATTTAACTAGAGTGTAGTACTTGTAGTAACAAGAGGGAAAATCAATCATTTAGGCCATTAGCAGGTTATGTGAATTTTAGCCATTTTTTCAATTACAGCTCAACTGATGATGTTTAAAGAATGTACACATAATATAAACAAAATAATATAAAAAAAACGTCTTTAACTATATTTGAAAATGCATACACACAGTACATACTTATTTGTGTGTGTGTGTGTGTGTGTGTGTGTGTGTGTGTATGTGTTAATGGCCTCAAGTACTCCACTACAGGGTATCACTCTTTTCAGTGAGTCATATGAGGCCAATCGCTTAAGGAAATACTTGTAGCTGACATAGATGTTTTATATCTCTCTATGTACGTGCGCTGCAAATGATGCGAAATTGTGCAGCTAAAGCATGTCTACAGCTGGTTCCAACCTGGTCAACCCCGCAAGCGTGGTCTTGTCCCATTTTAAGAAGTCACCACTAATATCTGGTGATGGTTCAGGCACACTGCAATGTGTTCCACACTAGCAGACTTCTGAGTCGTCCCCCATGCATAATATCCATGCAATTCTGCTTCTGACAGATATGTGTTGTAATCTCTTTGAAAATGAGCATTTGCAACATGTAAGAGCCTCAAAGCTGCGGGTCTGAGAAGAGTGAGGGAGAAAATGACATTAAGAAAAAAACTGCAGTGTAAAAAAATCCCTGCCTTGAGTCTGGCCTTTTATCCAGGTTTTATATAGAGTTTGGTATTAATTTCTTTGAAAGCGTTTGCTGTAGTGCATTCTTTATGGAAATATTTTTTAACTTCAAATAGTTTGTAATGTGTTCATGAACAGACAGTAGCCATATTCACCAGTTTATTACACATGTATTTGACATGGTCAAGTTGATTTAAATAAGTCTTTAAAAATATTGTGCTAACATAACAAAAATGACTTGGATAGTGACAACTATTAAAATAAATCAACTGTACAACAACTATACCTTTCTGTTTTAGTAAAAATGCCATTTAAAGTAGCCAAACTTGCCTTCTCCATATTTAATCTCTGCCCTTTTATTTTACTAGACTCTTGACACTGAAATGGTCAAATATACCCAGATAGCATGCGAATGTGGGCCACTTGAGGCAATGATCCGGCACTGTAGGCATTCTTCTGGCCCGGACAAAACAGACGTGAACCTAAACTGGCCCATGTAGTAAATGCTACATTTGGGCCAAATATCACAAAACGAATATGGCCCATCTTTGGTAAGTATGGCAATGACTAATCCGGATGTGAGCCTAAAGAGGCCCACATATAAGGAAACATACTTGGCCCACCTTTGTTGAAACATATTTGGGCCAGTCTTGGCTGAACTGGTTTATTTGGTGTGTTTTTGGTTGACATCTGGCATTGTGATGGCTTGGTTATGGCCCACTTTTGGCAAACATGAGCGGACCGCCCAAGTGCCATCATTCCATGCTGTATGTGGGCCGGATGAACATGTCAGGTGTGGGCCAGATATGGGCCAAAAGAATTTTGCTATCTGGGTAGTGACTACAATTTTTGTGATGATTAGGAAATTAATATTAATGATCATGATTTTTCTCCCTTAATACTTGACAACGCTCAGTCTGTCACATTCCATTAATGGAAGTGTAAATGATTTTTCAGATGTGATTGTCTTATTAAATATTCCATACATAAGACACCAAGGCCATTTGTGTAGAGGATAATAAGGATAATTAGAAGCAACCCTACTGTACCTAAGCTGTTAAATTGGTCAAAATTGCAAGGTGGTTATTAGCGGGCAGGTCATGTGCACTAACGACAAGACAAGTTTATATTCAGATCAATGTGTCAGATGATAAGAAGCATTTCTAAAGCCAGTAATTCACTCTAATTAATCATTTGAGCAATACATAGAGAATATTGAGAGAGACATGCATTGTTAAGCAGTGACGTCTGATGTTCATCTATAGGGTCGGTGTTCCTAAAGGTACATTCTGACAATTAATGTCTTTTAAACCCCATGTGCATTACATTCAGATGAGATGATTTATTTCAGATGCACACGTCCATTGCTCTGGAATGAAGCTGTCTGGAACATCACCAAGCTGACAGTCAGCCACTGCATGTAATTGGGCTGTGTGTGGATCAACCTCGGCTGTGGTTTTGGGGTGTCCAGCACCATTGGCTCCGTGGCTGTTTGGCCAATGTGAGATGTTGGGTCTGCACTGGAAGCAGGCACTTAGAGAAAGCCTGCATCCGAGACTGTCATTAAATTACTCAAGTTTAATTTCATTCCATGCGTTGCCTCTTCCAAAATCACCATATCAGAATGCATTACTCTGTATTATCACTTGTCAGACAAAAAGTTGAGAATTATGTACAGCATGCTTTATTATGATCACACAATAGTTTTGTATTTGTAAGAATGCAGACATTGAGCAAGCTTTCAATTCAACAACAGATACCAACATGAATTCACTCAAATCACTTAGCCAGGCTGGTGACATAAAGACTTTGCACAAACAGTTTGTCCATTTCAGATTGACTACTAATTATGCTGGAAGATGCAGACATTGTCACCAGTAGATCTAGACAGTAAGGAGATGGTTTTCTATTTGAGAGTGTCAACTTATATTAGGGAGGACTAAAATAATAAAGTCTGATTTAAGGCTGGTCTTGCACAGCACTCATTTAAAGTCTTTTTAATGCCACTGACTTTTTGGTAAATAAAAATTAACAAATCTTAGCAGGTGTCACTGCAGCATAGAAACTGCAACACATCCTGATGTTTAGTCAGTTTAGTCCTCGGTGTCCATTTGGCCTGAGGTACACAAGATTCGGTTTTTTGCCATCTCACATCCCCAACAAAATGCCCAGGGTTCTCACAAATACCCTCTTGGCTGCAGTTCTTTGTGCTTAGAAACTAGATAGTTGCCTTTATCAACAGTTCCCTCATGAATTCCTTGGTGATTGCTGCACTGCAGTTCACAGGTATCTGACTAGGAAGCAAACACAGCGGTCACATTACTGGTTTGTGTACACAACTTGCTTTAGCCAATTGATTCATGTCATCTTGCTAGAGATGGTTCCAGTGACAGATCTATTTAAGCCTTGTGTGCTGTTCTATACAGCAAGCTTAAGGCTATGCATGTTGTATGTATAGTGTCTGTCTGCCCTTAGGGAAACCGTTTTTAGGGTTTTAGAATCAGCTTGATATTTTATCTGTTCATAAGCTAGCATTACTAATGCTGTAAAACATTTTTTATAACATTATTGAAGCTGTGTTTTCCATTGCGTGACTAATTTGCCATAGGCAGTGTGCCGCTGGGGAGAAACATATACAGATTTCTAGCCATATTTATACTGTTGCATAAGAGCTCATTGTTTGTTTTAAGTTTAAGTTATACCTACTGAGAAATGAATTGTATGCATTCATTAAGAAATTGGCAGAGATCAATCTGGCTTTTCTGATTATTCATATGTTCACAAACCTCATGAACACTCAGCCAACACAAATAACAAGTATGCCAGGCTGCAGCCACCACAATAATGTAATACAAAATAATTCCACACTTAAAAAATTGATATTGTTTTATGGACAGGGATTCAGGTTGATGTGATTTTATCTGTCTCTAGGCTTTTGCATTAAAAAAAAACAAAAAACATGTGGTGAACTGCAAACGTGATGATGATATAACTATTCAGCTGTTTAGCCATGGCTGGATTCAAAACTATCCTACTGATGTTCTTTGCAGCCGAGGTGGATCACTTAGAACAATCTGCACCAAAGTGTTTCACAGCTGCTGTCCAAGGTGCTGATCCTGGTACTGCCAAGGATGCAGGATCTGTCAGGGGTCCTCACAGTCATTGATCTGCTGACAGTCAGGAGTCTTGCTGCCAGCTGTGATGGGATGCAATTGAACTCAAAGGATTTGCTATTTAAAACATTGGTTTTGTTTTAAATAATTTAATATTAAATTCTGTGTTTTTTTCTCCTTGGTTTTTGTTTTGCTAATTGTGTGATTTCTGCTAGGGGCAGCCCTGGCGTTCAAACATATTCCTACAAAAACATGCACAAAAAAATAACTGCTGTTTCACAAGTAATGAATACTTAAGACAATATTTTCCCAACTTTCCTCAATATAAAAAAAGATTTCAAAAAGTGTGGAGCTGCAGAAAGGAATCAGATGCTCTGTTTAAGTCACCATCTTGTCTCAAATAGAGCACCTGCTTTTCTTGAGTACAAACAGCCTGAACTGAATCAAATTGATGAACTCTAGACAGCTTGCAATATTAAGGAGGTAGACCCAAATTCACCCACCTGGTGTAAACCAAGAGTGGCTTCCCCGGATGTGACATTTGGCCTGGTCACGGTATTGATTGACATCAGCTGGGTCTATTCTGCATACTACAATATGGTTGTATGATTGGGGACTACCACGATTAGTGACAGATGCTCCTGCATGATTCTCTCCAACAAGATGATCAGGTATGGTGAAGGGAAAGCATAGGCTCTTCGATTTCTAAGATGGTTCCACATTATTTGGATATTTGTCCGTTAGTATTCTAATTTTAGTTATACTGATCTCATACAGTATCCTGTAAGTTACTGTACATAACAGAACTTGTGTGTAGCTGTGGCTCAGCAGGCAGAGCAGGTTGTCTACTAATCAGAAGATCAACAGTTTGATCCCTGGCTCATCCAGTCCTTATGTCAAAGTGTCTTAGGGCAAGATACCGAACCCCAAATTAGTCCTGAAGGCTGCACCATCAGTATGTGAGTGTGTGTGTGTGTGTGAGCATTAGAAACTCCTCCTGATGAGCAGGTTGGCATCTTGCATGGCAGCCTCTGCCATTAGTGTATGAATGTGTGTGAATGGGTGAACATTGGCATGTAGTGTAAAAGCCCTTTGACTGGTTGGAAGACTTGAACGGCGCAATATAAATGCAGTACGTTTGAGATTTTATTCTAGGTAGTGCTGACACAATTTGCCAAATAATTAGTTAAGTGGCAGAAAATGTATCAATAAAATTAAACTTTAAAACAATTGTGTTAACTGCTGAATCATTTCAAGAATTGTCAAGTAAAACAAACCAAATATTTGCTGGCTTAAACTTCTCAAACTCCTCTTCAAACCTCTTTCTCAGTTTCATATTCTTACAAACTGATTTTATAATTTTCACAAAATAGGCTATTGTAAGACTAAGCCAGATGTTTAGTCGATGTGATGGGTTTATGGGAGTCCTGCTGTGATGCTATTGGTTTTAACCTATAGTTCAGAGTCGGATTTACTTAGTTGATAGTCAACATACAGGCCAGATGAACTAACATTTTGAGGCATAGACTACAGCATTGTTATGTTGGCTACGCTTGTAGATAGGCTCCATAGGAACAATGGGAACATAAAAATGGAACAACTTCCTGAAAACTTTTTCATGAATCCATGACTTCAAATCTTAATCAGATCTTAATCAGATCTTACAAACACAAGATGTAGAATTCCTCAGAGAGAAGACACAACTCACATAATCCTCAAAACATGCAAGAAACCCAAAGACATGGCCTAAAGAATCCATTCAGTCACATGGCATGCCCCATTAAAAACTAACTCATTCCATGTTATCAAGTCAAACATACCTTTGCATTTGATGCTTGAGTGTTATTGGGCTTCCTGAATTTAATTTGAACTGGATTTGCATAAAAACATGCAATTATACAAGGTGCTGCTAAGCGAGCTAATATTCATGCTAGTTAAAAATGGTCTGTGTTTATTATATCCATGACTCAAGTGACTGACCAAAATGTGTCTCTGGTAGCTCTGTGGCAGTCAGATACACTGCATGTCCTCACATACCTGTTAATGGTAAAGTGGGAATGATACATGCATCAAAGGCATCAACACAGTAATTCAAAGGAACAAGTTCTTAATGATAAATGGAAAGAAAAGAAGAATGAGAAGAGACAGAGTAATCCTCTCCAAGATGGACTCAGTTCAATCTGTGTGTCAGGTTTCCTCTTCCTGGCAATTCTTCAGATCCTAAATAAAAAGCTAAAAAAACTATTTAACCCTTACATACTGTTCAGCATCACATTTGGCCCTGTTTTCTCTACACAGCAGTATAAACATCTTAAACACATTTTTCTATTTGACCCATATTTATTCAAAAATCCAAATTCAAACATATTGTTGCATTCTTCACATCTAAAATGATTCACTGAAATGATTTTGTTCTCCTGTTTAATGTGACATACAGTAGGACCATTGTATAATTGAACGTAATAGTTTTTCTCTATAAACACAACGCATAAAAATCTAAATAATAAACTCTCTCCATTCTCTGAAAGCTTCATTAAGGATTAATCACCCATTTATCTGTGACTGATGAGGGGTTTATGAATGATTTGTGCTTCAGAAATTTGCAATGGAGACTAATCATTAGGAAATACTGTAATGGGTCAGGATATGAGCAGTATGTGAATGTTAAGGCTTATATATCTGTTCCTCTGGTACAAAGAGAAAGGTAAGCAACATGAGAGCAGTGTGTGGATACTCACAAGGCACAAGACCCCTCTTTGTTCATGCATTAGATGCCATATGGACAGCAACACGTTCAGCTCTGTTACCCCAATAAATTGTTGTTGACACTGCCCTCTAGAGATATGTGATAGTGCATTAGTACTGCAGACCTTAACCAAGGAAGCATCCTCTCTACTCTGTCAGCTGTGGGAGGGAGGGGATGTGAGGGAGTCATCTCAAACACTGCAATTCATGTTCTTTATGTGTTGAATTTATATATTTGTTACACATTTCCTTGTCATGCTTTATAAAAGGCAGCTTATTCAATTCATTGTGCAGTTTGATGTTGTTGAACTGCATGGGTTTAATATTGAGTAGAGTATATGGACCACAAGACTGCTACCTGACAGAAAACAGCTTTCCTGGGAGGTCTTACTGGGTCACTGCTGTTCAGATGAAAACAAGTTTAGAGCCTTGATGTATTAAGTTGAGTTTGCTGAAAATAGGAAACCAATGGCTTTATTCAACTGAATTCATTTTTTCCCCCGAATGGATTTGGCATGCTTGTTGCCGCCTTCCTGAATAACTTATTGCCTGGACTTTGAAAGAGAAGCATTGGGACAAATTCACTAAAAGGCTTATAGTCCTGCAAACACCATTTCAGAACAGAAGAGAGTGGAAAACCAGGGTTAACCTTGCCAAGGTGATGCTGATTAAAATGATATAGCCCGAGGCATGTGCCAAAGTTTGGAGAGTGTTGACAATTTTTGTGAGCACATCTCTCTTGAACATTTGTGGTGATTTGGAGCTGATCACAATAACACACAATGCAAAATTCAACTCCATGTTACTTAAGTCTTAATTCATCAAATGCAACTCATTGTAGAACAAGTTCATTTCTGTGAGAGCAGGGAGATGCTAATTGGTATTTTTAGCAAATGTCATTGTTATACTTAAGAATACATGTGGGGCATCATTATTAATGCGAGTGACATTTACAAATGGGCTTTCTGATTTGAGTGACATTACAGTCATCCGCAGCATTAGCACACGCTGTAACTGTAACATAGAGGCATCATGCATCCTTAGGAAAGAAGGTCACTTTTTGTCCATCCTTGATACCTGCATAATAGATGATCTTAAATGTTGTCTTGTGATACCAGACAATCAGATATTTCCACCTCCTGAAGTCTGAGGAGATAGTTGACTGAACAGTGATGACGTTGATGATGGCCGCTTACAGTACTAACATATGTCTCCATTCTCCTCCATAGTTACCTGCATGTCACCACGCTAATATGAAGGACGGCTCTACAGACTTTGACTCGGTTCTGCAATGCAATTTTTCTTTTTCTTTTAACTCTCTCAATGTTTCCACCCAGTTTTAACGACAGAACCCGAGAGATTGTCTTCACTCTCTGCGAGCCAAGCGTTGACCTGTGAGTCTACCTCAAATGAGACCAAAGGATCAGAGCCAATTTCAACCACAAGAGTGACTTTAACTTGTCCGATCAAGTCCATTACACAGCCCACTCATAAACTTCAAACAAGTCTTTATGGGCTTTAATATTGTTCCAACAAAATATATTTAATATGTCTATCTTCTCCAGTTAGAGTTGTTTTGGATTTTGTGGACAACATAATTGTATGTTAAACAACAATCCTTTTGAATGAATCATGGTTTAATGCAACATGAAAGCTAAGTAGACAGCACTTATTTATAAAAGCAGAATAGAGAGGCACCTTTCTTTCTTTTGCTGGACAAAATTAAAACAAACTAAACAACATTAAAGCTTTTATATGATGATAAAATTATGTTTGTTAAACTGGACATGGTCTGCCCACTGCATTATTTTCTGTAGGCTATAATATTCTGATTTTATTTGTATTGTTATAAAAGCTATATGGCATAAGACTTTTTAAAAACCGGTTTTTGCAAGGAAAAAAAAAATCGAACAGAAATAAATCGGCTTAATGGACAGATTTAGAGGGGTCTGAATCCAGGGTAGGATTAGGGAAAATTGTGTGAAATAAAAGAGCGAGTGATCAGGAATGACTGTGCGTCTGTCTGGAGGGCGGGAGGAGAGAGAGAGAGAGAGGAAGAGAGAGAGGAGGGGGGTAGAGAAAGAGAGAGGAGAGAGAGAGTGAGAGAGAGAGGAGCACATTTTCATCCAAACCTCTCCGTTTTTTCCAGAGCCCTATCTCTGCTACGCGGCTCAGCTCAGCTCCATATTGTTTAAACTGGGAGGGAAAAAAAATATAACATTTCAATAAATCGCAATCAGTCCGTCAAGCTTTCTCTTTTTTTTTTTCTTCGGGATCTGATACTCGATTTTCGCCTCTCTGAATGCTGTATTCATAGTCAACTTCTCCGATTTCTCCACTTAGACTTGAGCTGCATCATGAATAGTTTGGGGGCACCTTTCAATCGCATACCTCTGGAATGGTGGGGATTACACAGCCGAAACCCGGAGAGCATGTAAACGCAGATGGAGTTTGGGATTTATTGCAAAATAAGGGAAAGATGACCGTCTTCTCATTGTGCTTGCTCTTGTGCGCAGATCTACTGGATTTAGCCGTCGGTAAGTCTGACCCTGTCATATCATTTTCACTATTCACGCAGCCGGAACCTCTCGTTGACCCTCCGATCCATCCGTGCGTGTGGTTTTAACAAAAAAAGCCTAACTGTCAGTGAGTTGAGTGATTCATATGTGACGGGTGAAATACGAACTGGCCATTAACGGGACAGCCGGATGGAGGCGATCGGTACCTTGCTTGCCTATTGCCAACTTTCCCCCTCCGTGCCAACCAAGTCGTGGTATGAGAGAAATCAATGAATAATGGTCGGATTCAGTTCAGACTGCACAATGCGCGGTGTTTCGGTGTGCTCAAAAAGAAAATGGCAAGAAGAGGGGGTTGAAGGAGGCCTAGTTATGTATTAAGTCTTAATTCATCTGCATTGACTATCACGACCAGGATTGCATGACAGCACCAATCTGAGCACCACAAGAAACTAAAGCACGCTGAAGCGCAATGCTCGGCGCTCTGGTCTGGTCATCGTGGCTTTGGCAACACCAGATGTTGCACCTGGGCTCAACAGATGTTAGTTCTTCAGTTGTTACCCAGAAGAACATTAAAGTGCGTCTTTTTTATGCAGATGTCTGCCTTCCCGCACGGTCTGTTCAGAACACAGCGGTGGCATCAGTCTTTTCTCTCTGTGTCCTCCGCTGACGTGTTGGGATCATGCTTAAATAAAAAAAAACACAGCTCTCGTTATGTTTCATAAATTGTTGATTTGAGCGAATATTGTAAAGAATTATTGGGCTGTCTACTACTACAGGGTTGTATTTTTCTTTCTTTCGTTTTTTTTTGGGGGGGAGAGGCAGTGATGATGAGACTGGGGATGTTGCACTGCAATTTAGGGGAAGCCACTCCATTCAAATATTTGCAACAGATAATGACTTGCTGACAGGAATGTAAAGCTGTTCTCTTACTTTTTGAGATAGTGCTTGTCCTCACATTTAGTCCCTTGTGACTTCCAGGGGGCATTTTGTTTTCTGCAAGGTGTCATGCATCATTAAGAGCTCTTTTTTTTTTACAGCACTGCAATTCAGGCACTTGATTCCTTTACTGAGAAATATAGAAAGAGTCCATTCAGCTGGCACAGACTCAGTGGACTGGCAGTAACACTGTGGTGTTTGTAGGACTTTATGAGAAAGTTCTCTTCTTTCTCCAACATCAGAGAGGAGCATGCTTTACACACTAACCTGTTAACCTGCACTGTTAGCTGAGGATTTAGTTGTTTTGAAGTGTTCTTGACCTTCGCCAACCTATATAGGAAATCATTATGTCAGTTGGGCTTAACATAATGTTAAGGGATAAAAAAATGCCTCTGGGTTGGACTTGCTGAGATGATGGCAAACGACACACAGGCCCCGCTCTGTGTAAAGTATTTAGGGCTCTACCTCAATAATGCAGTCATGCTCATTTGAAATAGTCACAATGGGTTAGATTGTATTGGATCATTACATGTCACGGTTGAGTGACTGGGAGATTTTTTTTCATGCGGTAGTTAATAATGACTCAAATGCAAACAAACAGAGAAGGGTTTTGAATTTAACTGATCTTCTGGGAAGATTTGAGTTGACTTACAGACAGACAGACTGTATAGTTGTTGTTTTTTGTTGTCAGTATTATTTCAAGAAAATAGATTTATTCTGTGGATGGACCCTTGGATTTCACCTTTATTGTCAGCTTTTTTTCCCTAGGCAGTATTCTTTATATAAACTGATGTCTGCTGTCTTCTGG
Organism: Scomber japonicus; assembly: GCF_027409825.1. Classification (NCBI taxonomy): domain Eukaryota; kingdom Metazoa; phylum Chordata; class Actinopteri; order Scombriformes; family Scombridae; genus Scomber; species Scomber japonicus. The sequence continues at coordinate 29,309,183 of NC_070580.1, read as the reverse complement.
ATATCACATTCAATTTATACTGGTGTGCAATTTTCTTGTGTGTGTGTGTGTGTGTGTGTGTGTGTGTGTGTGTGTGTGTGTGTGTGTGTGTGTGTGTGGTTTTAGAAAAAGAAAACAAAACAACCTAAATCAAGGCTTCTCTATTTCAATAAGTGCACCAGTGTCTTAAGATATATTTTTGTTCACTGAAGAGAATACCTGCGGCCAGTTATTCCAATCTCATCTCTCTCCCAAGCAATGAAATGTCATACATTTTTATTTTCCCCAACATTTTCCGTCAGGTCAGCAAGAATTCTGAGAAATGACGCATACGGTATTTCATTTTAGAGTCAAACTCTCTCAGTTAAGTTACAGTCCATCGCTGTCAGCCAGATATGCTTC